>NC_083472.1:6440000-6760000 GCF_030014155.1 Tachysurus vachellii | reverse complement strand
GAAAGGTATGTCATAGAATTTTAACCTGAATCATCCACATTTTTCACAAATCTACAATGTCTTAATCTGTTGAAAAGTTGAAAAGCAAAATAATCCCATTTTCCAATAAGTCAGGGATTTCATCATAATCTGCAGCTTCTCTGAGTATATGCAGCCTCCACCAAAGCAGCTTTGATCTACAGCCAAGAAGGCTGAAATTTCTAAATGATGTGTGTTGTATTTCACTCAAAATTAGACATCTGTATGAATTTTAATATCAAACTATCACGTTTCAGTTTACCTTTAAAGTGTGTATTATCCGGAAATAACTGAATAACAGTGTGAATTGGCTCAGAGCAAATTCTTTGATGATATGTATATAGAGTGAGAGAGGGAGAGAAATAGTGCAACACAATCTAGAAAAAAGATAGTCAACTAAAATAATCATACACAATCATTTTACAGTGCTTTTCCTTTAACCCTGAGCATGTGGGATCTTCTTTATTAAGAAACAGGATTCAAAACATGATTTTTATATTCTCATAATTTGCATCGTCTGTTTTTCAGGTTTCCTGCGGCGTTGGTGGCCGATGGTGTGATGGTGCAGTAACCTTGCTTCACCATCCACAATCCTACAGTGAGTCAGCACTGTGATAGCCCTCTAACTGTGAACTCTTACCGCCACTTGCTGGCTACAATCAGAATTTACCATGGATTATTTACCAGAGATCATTTTATTATTTAGCAATTCATGTAATTTTAGGTTTGATCCATCGTCTGCAACTTACAATGCAGATTCTGAAATCCACAGTGTGTCAGAAACAAATTTATATGATCAAAGTTGGGGAAGATTCCAGCATTTTTTCATACCTTTATTGATGCTGGTATTTTGAGGTACCAGAATACAGTTTTTTGTCTGTGTCAGAGAGAGAGAGATTATAATGTCTTTTCTACAGCAGAGTCATCTAAAGGTTAGGGTCTAAAGTTAGAGATAGAGAGATGTGATCTGAAAACAATTATTACTGCAGCCAACTTCAGCTACCTAAATATGTAATACATATTACTAAGCACTGACACTAAGCACTAAAAGTTGACAAATCTGCAACAAACCCAACCAGCAGCTATCCTGCCACAAAAAAAAGATTAAAAAAAGATACAAGAGAAAATATAGCTTTAACCCCATGAATACATTTATTAATATTTAATTAAATTTAATCCCAATTTACCCTTCAGGACCATTTAAAATTAATGCCTCCACCTTTATATTTGAGCAGAGGCTACAAAGGTAGGAACCATTATTAGACTCTATGCGGCCATAGAGAATGTTCATCCCCAAAGGCAAGATTTAGACAATGGGCTTCCATGGTTGTCTGTCTTGTACAAATTTGAAAGATGAATGATGAAAATGGTTCCAATATTCTTCAGGTATAAAATAATTAGCCATTTTTTTAATTAAATATGCCTTGTATTTGTGTCTATTGGCCATTTTATTAGGCATATCTACCATACGATACAGTGTATTGTTACTGCTGGCTTTATTATTCACATCTAGCTCCTTAATCCCCCTTAAGAAGTCCCCTTTAGGGACTACAGCAATTTTTCTATCATGCTTTCCCATGATTTACTTCTATCAGTGCAACACACACTCACATGCCTTTGCCATGTTAGTGTTACAGCTGTGCCAACAGTGATCTATCACCCAAATAATATGTGGTCATTAGTGATCTGTTTGTCCTTTTCTGCTATAGGGCTAACAAATCGTGGATGACAAGAACAGATAAACTACAATTATTAATTGTATACCAGTAAAGTTCACCTGAATGATCAGTGAATGCAGGCATGACACAGATATATCAGAGTGCATCTTCTGTCATCTGCAATGATTAATATGATATATGATTGCCATGATTAAATACTTACTTCTTCAGCTATAAATATGAACAAAAACCATGTATTGCTAAGCATAAAAATAAATGTTAAAGATATTTTTGTATTCACACATTACAAACTACCAACATTAATACTTTGTTGCAAGGCCATTACAGCTTCAAGACAGTATGTAGTTATTAATTTTTTTCATAAATTTTTACATTTTTATTATTAATTCTTTTTTAGAGTATTGTTGTTCAGTTGTGACTTATTCATCTTGCAAATCTGTCTTCAATTCTCCAATTCCTCTGGCTGACACACAATTTAAAAATCCACATTTTGAATAAGATTTAAGTCAATATATTAGCTGTGCCATGGAAGGGCTTGTTGAGCGATTTTGGCTGTGTGGTATATAACTGAATGTGGATAATAATTGAATCCAATAAGCTGATTGAGCAGAATCTGTGTGACAGAGGAAGCTTGTGTTAACAAAGCCCCATTGAGTAGATGAGGGTGTGTCTTCTGGTTGTTGAGGGGCAGCGGTTGTCAGCACAAGACTCTGCCAGGTGCTGCCACTACCACTGTGGTGTACTGTAAATTGATTTTGGAGTTGTAACTATGAACAGATATGCAGATATAGCTGAAAAGGCATAGAGAAGAGGGCTACGCACACGGCCCTGTGGCGCACCAGTGTTGTATGTGAGTGAGTATGAAGGGTGGGGGAGGTGTGGTTGTCAAGCCTAATAGGCTACGGTCTGTTATTAAGATAGTCCAGACCACAATTAATAACGGAGATGTTGGAGAACTTGGAAATTTCCTTGGATGGGTTGATGGTGTTAAATGCTGATCTGAAATCAGTGAACAGCATCTTAATATAGGAGTTGCTATTATCCAGATGAGGGGATAAGGGCAGCATGGAGTGCCATAGTGATGGCATCCTCTGCTGACCCGTTGGGTTGGTAGACAAACTGATAGGGATCTAAATCAGCTTCTCTTTATCACTTGGAAAAAATGGGGGTTAGTGTAGCAGGATGTAAGTCACTGAGAAACATGAAGTGGGTGACCACGGCTTGGGTTAGAGCCAGACTGAAAATGAAGAACCCATCCATCTGCTCTGCACAGGCCCTGTTCCCGCTGCCAGCAGCTTTGCATACATTCATTCTCAGGGTGGAGCACACATCACTGAGGAAAAGTGTGAGTGGCAAGTCAAATGATGAGCTCTGCTTTGATGGTAGATTCTATTTTTCATTGGTCACAGTAGGAATAGTCAGTGTTGAGCTCTTCAGTAAAGTTGATGGGGAAGTATTGCTAGGCTTGTAATAATATGTCATAGTAACGAGGTGTAATGCCAAAGTCACATTTGCAGCAAAAATAGCCCCAAATAAGCATGCACCCTTCACCATTCTTCACTGTGCATATGCTGTTCTCATACCCAGAGCCTGACAAAAGTCAAAAGACATTATGTGTGTAAACTTGAAGTGGATATATAGACTGGACATACTCATAGTATAAAATTATTTATATGGTGCATTTGTTTTTTTCCCTAGAGGCAAGAGCTCAACTCTGTGTCTCTCTTCACATCAGACCTTTATTGTCCCAGTATTCTAATAATAGCATTTAAAAGGTTATTTGAGCATATTTCTTTCTGTGATTACATGACAAAAAAAGACCTCATTGAAATCGCTCAGGTTTATTAGAGGCAGTTTCCAAAGCAACGTATCTTTAGCAGTTGGCAGTGATTACAGAGTTTTGCTTACCACAATTGTAGACATAAAAGTTGACAAAAAGGGGTTTCTGAAACACTCCAGTTAGTCTCACAAGTTATTTGATAAAGTTCTTTGCAGAACACTTATTTTGGAAAAAGTCAGTTATCATTATGTGAAAAGCAGGAAGACCATTAAAAAAAAATCAAAAAATCAAAAAATATCAAGACAGGAAACAAAGTGCCTTTGACTTAGTAACTGGGCATGTTTTTACAGCTTGAGTTATACATCTTGAAATATTCATGTTGAAATATCTTACTCTTCTGGTTAACTATCATTAGTAGCAAAATGTTAGCAGACAGATGTTGATTAAAATGTAAGGGAAACCAATTCGTTGAGAATTACCCCTTTTTATCCTAGAAACTGTTGAATAATGTCTAAAGACAAACCTAAATGAAACACTTTAATGCATATTCAATATACATTTGCTGAGAATATTAAAAGTTATTTGAAGTCATTATGAAAACTACAATTTATAGCCCTGGGACTTTTTTTTTCTTTTCATTGTAGATTCTCTTTGTTGTGTCTGATTAAAGCAGCACGATTCTACTTCACTGACAAACGTGATAAACATATTTACAAATACAGTACCTAGAGGCAGAATTTTGCTCTTTAGTATTCTTCTTTTTTTTTCTTTTGGTTTATTTGACAGACACATATATTGAGAGCTCTTATTTAACCCCAGACATGAATAATAGGTTCCTGTACATTATAGAGACAATACCACGTATAAAGTGTATTCATCATCCATATGCACAGTCAATATTTTACATGGGATATAATGTACAAATCAGACTGCAGCATACTAAATAGTTAATGTTTACTGTATCCTAGTTGGCTATGTTTGCTTGTTGTTATTCAAAGATGTTATATTTGTATAAAAATGTCTTAAGAAAATAGGTCACATATTTTTTTCTTTACTGGTCAATCGATACTTTCAGAACAATCTAACCCAGTTATTTTGACACATGTATACAATCAGAATGCTGGTAAAACTGACATGTTTGTGGGGCTTATGGGGTAAAATTTCCCCTGAAAATGTATGTGTCCTGGAAACAGAAACACAGAATACTGGTTTCTTCAAATATGTGAAACACACATAACAAAATCCCCAGAGTTACATTATAACTCATAGTGTTTAGATTTGACTCATTAAACACTGGGCATTTTCTACATATCTTCTCCATAACAATTACGTTTAAAATAAAGCTTTCAAGAATTTCATCTAAGTTATAATTGTCTGGGTTTTCTTTCACTCATTCCCTTTCACCCCTAACTGGTCCATATAAAACCTTGAAGTGTCTTTATAAGCATTTGTGCATGCGTAGCTTATAAATGTACATATTTATAATTACATTTTACACAATCTAATTAAGATATTGAAGTAACAGGTACACAAACTACTTTACAAAAGGAGGTACGGTGCACTTTAATACACAAACAAAGACATGTTACATATCCATGACATTATTATAGGCGTGCAGTGCATGAACAGATGAACAGGACTTTACACACACATCTCTTTACCGTGTTCTTGCACTTAAAAAAATATCTATACAAATGAATTCAATACATTTGCGATACATCGATTGAGACGCTCCAAAACACTGCCTCTTCACAGACATTTCAGAAGGAAAAAGTTGCAAAAGGCTCCCCGCGGGCAGTCGCACATTTTACCAATTCTTGAGCCTTTGCGGATTGCGCACTGCTCTCCCACGTCGCACTGGAAAGATAAATCAGATAAATAAGCTTACATGGTAAAAAAAAATTGTATCTTAACCGTTAATTGTAGTTGCAATAAATGTAAGGAATGTCCCATTACCATAGGAACCTGTCCAAATTTCTTCTCCCAAGGTGGAATTCTTTTCATCTGAAGCTTTTCCAGAACTTCATGGAGAGCCCCAAGCTGGTAAAAACATGTTTCAGGAACATTAACTCAAATAAAATCATTGCAAACAGTAGTTCAATAAGATTTCACCCATCTACAAGATGGAGCAAAAAAAACTTTCAACGTGTGTTTCAGATTCGTGCAGCTCACCAGCTGTTTTTCGCTGGTCAGATTGGGGTCTTTTGGATAGAAGTCTCGGATGGCTCTTGTGTCTAGGTCCACTTCGGTGTCCTCGTTCTCCGCTCGCGCACAACTCCGCAGCACTAACAGCAGCAAAAGCAGCAAAGCGCGCGCGGCGATAGTAGAGCTCTCCATGGTGCTGATCGAAATAAGTATTTTTTTGGGGGGGACGAAGGCGCGCGACGCTCAAATTACCACACTAAGGCTCGCGCCGGGCTTTTTATGCCCTCTGCTGTTTAACGGGAGTCGCCCCGCCTAGCGCGCTTATTTTTCCTTCGTACGTAAGCGAGAGCTCTCTTTGCGCAATGAGCTGTCATCGAATGCGTTAATAATACCTCCAGATTGGTGTGTGAACCCCATTCTTCCCCAAACCACCCCTCCCCTCAACTTTCCCAAGGGCATATTCGTCAGTGAGTTTTATGATAGTTGTGCATGATTTCAGACAGATTAGAGCATCTAAATGTGTATCCACTTGGTGTTTCTTTCACCTGGTTAAGATTTTGAGTGAGGATGAGTTTATACCACTTATCAAGATAAACAATAGGTTATAGAGGGTTTTGTGCTGATGATGGAGGTGAGAGAGGGCTAGACGTTGTTGACTTTAGACTATTTAAAGGCAACCCAAGTCTCAGGGGACAAGGGGGTCGAAAATTTCCATAAACATTTTGTGAACCTCAAACCTTTTCTTTGTGCTTGTATATCGTTTTGAATTCATAGCCTACTTTCTATTTTTCCATCTCACTCATAGTTTTGGAAATACTAAATCAAATTGTGTTAAATGATTCAGAAAACTAATTTCATAATTATATTTTCTACTTTGCATCAGGACTTATTAACCTTAATAATACAGTAAATTATAACTTTTCCTGTTTCACTGACAGGGAAAGACAGATATCCTGTTGTATCTCTCAGAATACAAATAACAAAATTACATGCATGACACTACTGTAGTGCTATCATATAAAGTTGTATCTAAGTATTTCTGTCTCCACCATGTAATATTACAAAAGTAAAGATGTCTTCTGAGACAATATCAATGATAAGATTAATTTTATGGAAGTGTAAAAGTGCCAAAATGCAAACCTTGTTTTCATTTACCCATAACCCTATGATGTATTTGAAATACTTGTAAACTCTAACTTTACCTTACATTGTCTATGGCTTTACATTGTCTAAGTACTGGGAAAATTTCTCTTTTCTGATTATTTGCTCCAGGCCCTCAGATATCAGTATCTTTTATTGAGCTCAAATGCACTGTTGTATCAAGAACACTGAAGTAGTTTACATGACTATGGAGACTACATGTTATATGTTAGGTTTATATGCATTTGGGACAAGGATATGTTCTTGTTTTTCCTCAAGTTACACATCTCATCACCAGTTAATACTATTTGGAAATTAAATAACATTTCAAGGACCTTCTTGGGAAATTGAAAATATTTAAATTTTAAAAAGATTCAAAGTTAGACTTACACGTATATTAACCGTCACACGTTATATTCATTTGAAATATGGCCACTTTGAGTATGCTTAATTTGCTAGATCCTTTGCTCAAATTTGTAGAAATACAGTAGTGAATGCTGGTGGGCACAATTTATCTGCAGGCATACAAGTGTCTGATTAAACTCAGCTTCAAAATCATTTCCTCTATATGTGACGTCACAACTGGGTAAAGATATCAGCCTATTACAGTCTTTTTTCCCTCTCAAATAAATTCCTATTCATATGTGAGTCGAGCTTATCACAGTCTAGATATTAAATACATTTAAATGACATTAAATAGTGGTGTGTCAGTTCCTGAGGGTGCAGATGCTTCCCAGTGCTTCTGTTTGAATCCTCTGAGGTGGTTATAGTTATTCTTTTTAAAATATGAGCACATTTGTATTCATAAGGACATTACACAGTCATTCTCTCTGCTATAATTAATCTTTTCAAAATGGCTTTATTATTTTCTATGGTCTTACATGGTCATAAGGGACATGATTTAATATAGTTTGATGTTACATGCTAGAGACAAAAAAGAAGAGGCATTTTCTTCTGTAATGTTAATATTGACATCTTCCTATGTCTACTTACTGAGTGTATCCAAAGTCCCTTAGGCGGCCCTCCAGAAGAATCTTCCCTTTGGTAATGGTCCTTTAACCTGGGTCAATAGCCTGTGATCTACAGCTGCCTTAAATTATCCAGTCAACAACAGTGTTAAATGCAAGGTTTAATTCAATTCAGAAACCAGAGAATACTGAGAAATCTAATGTGTTAACAATAAAACCAAAAAATAAGACTTATATAATTGGTAAATATGTCCACGCACACTGATATGAGTAATATACATAATGACATGTTCTGACAGCATCCACAAGCAAATCCACATTTAAAGTAGCATTAAGCAGAATCTGCCACTGACACATCCGCCTAAAGCCCAGGCAACAGAGCAGTCTCAGAGCAAATGCAGTGAACTGCCTCTTGCTATATATAGACCTGAAAAGAGTTTTAAGTTAAGGGGTTTAAAATCTTGACTCTTACATTTGTTCCCCTGCCACGTTAAGGTTTTCTTCTGCATGATTCAGTTCCATTTTTGTTCCTTTGGGATCCGCTTATGTCTGCACGAAAACCACTGAGCATGCAGTCGTGTCTTGCCTTAACCACCCTAAATTCATCTGCACTACCATATAAACCTCTCTGTCAACCAATTTATTAGAAACACTTATTAAACACTCAGTTAATCTAAGTTACTCAGTTAGGATAGGGGAAAATACCAAAAATAATACTTGTACAAGTCATTTGTTGTAAACTTCATTCTCATTCTCATTAAACTGGTGTAATCTAAAGTCACATCCTTAGACTGTGTGTAATATGGTGTAGTGGTGTACAGGTGTAATATGTTACAGATATTACTGCAACAGTCATGGTTGCCGAAAAATAGTAACAAGCTTTTATTTCAGCCTTTAACTCTGTTTAGGATATAAAAGAAAAAGATGTTTTCATTATGCATCCAGTGTCATTATTCTCTGTCATTAGCAGTAAGTTGCAATTATGCTCTGGGCAGAAGAGAAGAATCAATTTTTTTTAATTTCATTATCGATCAGAAGGCAATATCACAGGACTTCAAGGCTTAATGAAGAGGTGGACAGAGTACCTACCAGACTTGTTGTGTTAAAGATCTAATTACATTCTGGTAACCTTGTCAATAAAATCAAAGCTTACAAAGCTCCTTTGGCGTCTATATCAAAACAGTCGGATACGAACACCTGCTTGTCAGAGAGCAAAAATAAAGGCATTAGGCAGGCAATAACAATTTAAAATTAATTTCAAGGCTGTGAAACATTGACGTCATGTGTGAAATTGAACAAAATTACACATATGAGGGCCTATGTGAAGTAATCATTTTGCCCCTAACAGGCAGATGGTTGTAATTACTGGTCATCTAAATCAGTTTCAGCTATTAGCCCTGCTGTCCTTTTAAAGAAGAGAGATTTTAGTTTATTCCATACTGCAATAATATATAGTGTAATATGCTCATGATCATATCTTTAAACAAATTGTAATAACACAAAGTGGATTGACTAAAGGTCAAGCAGCACGTAGAACTATCCAGAAAATCAATGAAATCCCCAAGCAGGACTGTGTGAGCTAGACTTGAGTAAAAGGCTTGACTTGTATCTTTGTGTGTACAAGCTCGGTGTACTAACCACAGGAGAGGTTAAGCTCATCTTGGTGCAGTCTGGGGAGGAATACCGGGCAAATGCCTTTAATTTAAAGGCTATGTCACTGACAGCTTTCTCCAGCATTTGCCCAATTCCTCATCCTGACAGGCAGCTCACCCTCAGTAACAAGGAGCTTCTCAGAAATTACATCGCATCACTGCTGGATCAGTTGTGTTGCTGCCATTCTTATGTTTTTTTCCCTGTCATTGTTATTTTTGCAACTCTCACTCACTTCTTTTATGTTTACCTTTTTTTTCTAATAAACTGCTTAGCCAGATTCATTCTTGTTACTGGCTCCAAAAAGGTTCCGAAAGTTTTTGAAAATCTGCCATGATTAAAGAAGTGAACAAGAAGCGTTACCATTTATAAGATCAGAGAAATTCTTCAAAGCCCTCTTTTAATGATCGCTGAGCCTTCTGGGCTATGTGACATGAGTCTCTCGAGAGCTGCAATGTAGCCTGTAGCCTCCAAAACACTTTAGTGCTGGTGCTTAATATTTCCTGCACATGTGTATGCATGTGAGACCTAGAGAAAGAAAGTAGTAGAGAAAAGAAGCATCAATATGTCACTCAACTTATGGATTTATTTGACAAAATCCATGAGTGTGTGTGCATGTGTGTGTCAAGAAGAGCAGGCTCTTTGAAGGCAAATTCCAGTTGAAGGATAGAGACCTTATAATGTGTGGAAGATTTCAGTTCTTATAATTCCCCTAACCTTTTCTATCTACAGTGTTTTATTAAGTTCTTAAATATTGTTTCCAGGCAAATATTCAGATTTCTATAAAAGATTTGCTATGAATCTTTTTCACATACCTCCCTTGTTCTATAGCCCTCATCCAGCTGCTCCCTGTGTGTGGGTGTCTGTCTCCACTCCTGTCTCTTGAAATACATATTGCACCAGTGGAGATGGAACAAGATGTCTACAGTCAGAATAAAAGGCCTCTGACTCAGCAGAGAAAACAGATGGCCATGGAGGTGGAGATTACAATGGGTATTTAGCCCCTTTTGTTTTGGTATCAAATGAAGACTGCTAGCTAAAATAGCGACATGTAATGAGGGACTTCTTTTTCTAATCAAGTTCAGTTTCAATAAGAAGAATTTCTGAATTTGTATCAGCAAATTTATTACTGCTCTAAATTAAGTGTAGCGAATTCAGTTAATACATTCAAAGAAATGTTATGAAGCAAAGATTCCTTTAAAAATAACAAAATTAAATGTTTCTACACAAAAAAAAGTGCTATAAATGGCAGTAATTAACTAATTACATTTTTTAAAAATCAGATGCTTTACAAGGAAACTGTTTGGTATGTTTGCAGAATCACCCAATGGTTCTTCTGGAGACTTTGACAATTGTACAGTTTTCTTATCTACCTCAATGTGTGAGGTGTTGTGCACTCTGAGCTGCTTTTCTGCTCAACGCAGTTGTATTTGCGTTCTTGTCATAACCTTCCTGTCAGTTCAAACTAATCTGGTCATTCTTCTCCAACCTCTTATCCTCAGTCTGTCCACAGAACTGCCACTCACCAAATGTTTTTGGTATTCGCACCATTCTGTGTAAAATCTAGAGACTGTGTGTGAAAATCCCAGGGGATCAGCAGTTTCTCAAATACTCAAACCAGCCCATCTGTCACTGACAATCATGCCACAGTCAAGTCACTAAAATCACTGAGATTTTTTCCCCATTTTAATGATGCATGTGAACATTGAACAGTTCAACATCTTGCATAAAATGAATGATTGTATAATTCCACAAATGACTAGGTGGTAGATATAAAACACAAAAAAGTACCAGAGGTAATTAAGGGTCAGAGACTCTCTACCACCCCTTTTTTCATCATACATTATTTTTTCCTAAGCTTTAATCAAGCAGCTTTAATAATGCTAATAAGACAATAGATCTTTTATCCTAGCTAAGTAAAATGTGATAAATTGCTAACCAAACATATGTCTGCTCTGGCTGATAAAGAACTAAACTACTATTGTACACTGCATATACAGTGTAATAAAGTTGATTATTAGCTATGTTATTAATAGTAATATTAACTGCAATATTTTTTTAAAGGAAAACTAAAGGAAAAAAGGAAAACAAAGACAAAACATTGCATATCTAGAGGAGATTAATATTAAATAATGAGCAATTAATGACAGACTATCCAAAGAACTGCAATATGGCTAGCTAACTGTACACTTGGGAAATATCTGAGATTAAAATATATATATAATATATATATAATTACCGATCCTAAATATTAGCTTAAACGCGTTGTATTAGATTTTGTTAATAATATACTGTATATATAACGAAATAGTAAAAACAGCAGTATAACAGCAGCAGAGATTTTTTTTCTGGCCATTATAATATGTAATCATGCAAAACAAATGCTTTGCACTGTATTTAAAAAGAAATGCATATTATTTTTATTAATCACTTCAAAACCACTTGGATTTCGAGCATCTTTAGTGAACTGTACTCTGTTGAAGTTTGATTCAAATATCTTATAATAGCACTCCATCAAGGCAGAAAACAGAAATAAATCATATCCAGAACTGTAAGTGGTTGCACTTTTACTTATTGAATGAGATTTATATTTTATAGTGAGATGTATTACACATAGCATCAGTAATGTTCCCCAAAATGCTTCTAACTCTATAATGAATTCACTGGCAGGATTTTATTAACACTGAAGAGTAAACAAATAAAATCTGAATCACCAAGCCTTGCACTGTTTTTTTTTTTCTTTTCAATGATCACTTAGGGTACTTTTCAGCATTGAGGAAAATAATTTGTTCCTATTTATTAACAACATTTACTTACTACCACTTTCATTCAGTGGTAATGATGCTTGTGGCATGATGGTGCAGTAGTTAACGTTGATGTCTCACAGCTGCAGGGTCTCTGTTTCAGCTTCTATCTGAACCTTTATGCAGGTTGGCCCCACGATGACTCTCCATGACATCCCAAAACATATCAGAATGTGGAGAGGCTATTCTAAGTTTCCCCATGTGTGAATGAGTGTCTGAATGTGTGTGCATGGTACATTGCAATAAGCTGGTGTCTAATCCAGGGTGTGTTCACACCAGTGTTTACAGAATAGGATCCATCATGATCCTGATCAGGATAAAGCAGTTAGTGGAAATGAATGAATGAATGTTAAGATTTGTAACATACAGCTTTGGTTGGTTTGTTGTATAGTGGCCAATTTTTAGAACAAGCCAACATATAAATGGTACAACAGAGCAAGCTGGGACAATCTAAGTCCTAGAGCAATTCTGATTAGAATAATCTAATAAGGATTTATTTTTTCACTGATGAGTTCAAGGGTTGTCATTTAAGTTACCTCTCATAAGACAAGCATAGCAATGAGCTGAGGCTGTTGTGTAAAGCAATTTTTTAATCAAAATGTAGAATGTGTGGGCTAGATCTTATTATAGCTTTATTAAAATATTTCAATATTGGAATGAAGTTCCCTCCATACTTGTATCTCTACAGTCTGGGAACACCTACGCACATTCAGCCCCTGTGGCCTAATGATCACCAGCTCCACCCTCATGAAACTCTTCCATATTTAATGTAATCACCACAGACTATAAAAGATTTCCCAGGTTAGTCATTCCTTTTGAGGTCTTACAGTTTTATTTGATCACTCACTGATATGTTTGCTCAGAAAGGATTCAGCAGCTTCTTCTGGAGATCAAGTCTACCAACCCTGAAATAGCATACCTGCAAAAATGTAAAACTGCCATAATGACGATTATCTTCACAATATTATTATAATGTTGCACATAAACATTTCCGGCATTTTCTGAAAAAAAGAATAAGAATAGTCAGATTTTCTAACAATACTGCATATAGTTTATATAAAAATACCTGTGTTAATACACATTAACTGTGTTAATATTACAGTTCTATTGTATGGGTCCAATGTACATATTTGAAATAATTAAATTTACTGAGGCTTTTTTTTAGTAGACAAAATAATAATATGGAAATGTTGACTTCTGACAAGTAAAAAAAAATTTGAATGTTAGAATGTTTAGAATGTTCTTTTAATGTAAAAATACTGTTAGCTAGACAGTTTCTCTGAAATAGTTTTGATTTCACCGATGTTCTACATTTTTGTTTTGATTTGTTTTTGATTGTGGGTTATGGTTTTATAATAAACCCTACATACATGGAGTCTTTGTGTTACACCTGACGTATAACAATGATGAAAACGTGAAAGTTTAAAACTGGACAAATTGTGCTTCAAAAGTGATACATTCATTTTGTCCCTTTGTCATAACATAACATATTGGGGAAAAATTAACATGGCTCCGTTTTCTTTATCCCTATACTATAAGTGCAGCTTTAATCACTAAAACCAAGCTAAACACATGTTTTTTCCAAAGATGACAGAAAAAAGATTCCTAGCAGCTTAGAGAGAGCTAAATGAGGAAATCATTAAGTGACACACATTTTAAATCTGCCAGTTACTTTAAAAGATCAGAGTGTTTAAATCTCAGTTTAAATTGCACAGGAAGTCTCACCTTAGCTCAAAGAAGTGATCTTAACTCCTACGCCAACATTTTATAATGGAAAAACCTCTAATCTGCACTTTAATTGCATGACGCTGCTTACCATACATCAGCCTGTGCCTTGTGACAGCATCTACTGCATGTCTTTATGACAGTACAAATGACAGAATGCAGCTAAGCTTTAACAGCTGTGTGGGGCAATCAAATGTGTCATTCAGAAACACATTTATTCTACATCACATGAAGTGTGACTCAGACATTTAATCAGAAATGCTCATATTTACATTAATTTATGTTTCAGCATAATTGTTCTTATTGCTCATAAACAAACTCTTTTCTCTGACATTTACATTTAAATCCAGTTCTATATTTATTTTTTTCTCCCTTTTCTGAGATGTAAAGTGTGTTGGTGTGCATCTGTAAGGATTTATTCTAACCAAATAAGAACCACATAGTATAGTTTCAATTGATTTCATTGATTAAACAAGTGTAATCAGCATGACTCCTGCTTGCTTGGAATGAGAACAAGTGGCTACACTGACGATTTGCGGGAAGGATTGATTACTGCTCAGTCCTATTGGACTCAAAAGCTGATGTTTCTAACAACTTCCAATGTATCTGTAGGTGCTGCATCACCTGAGTCATGAGTCTTGTATGATCCAAATATCTTTATAATACACTCAATATCACATTATTACTAAAACAAAATAACTGGTAGGCTTTAACACTTAAAACTAATACAAAAATTCTTCACTGATTTCCTCCTCCATTTGCACCATTGTCAAAATTAATTAGCAATCTCAGAATAGGTTTTGAAGTGGACAAAGGGCATTTCAAATGAGAGCAAGTAATGATACATATTTCATATGCAACTGAATGTGATTAACTGCAATCATGATTCAGGATGATTTCCCTTTGCTCACATTATAAGATTTGATAAATGTTTGCAATCATTCATTCATTCATTTTCTACCGCTTATCCGAACTACCTCGGGTCACGGGGAGCCTGTGCCTATCTCAGGCGTCATCGGGCATCAAGGCAGGATACACCCTGGACGGAGTGCCAACCCATCGCAGGGCACACACACACTCTCATTCACTCACGCAATCACACACTAGGGACAATTTTCCAGAGATGCCAATCAACCTACCATGCATGTCTTTGGACCGGGGGAGGAAACCGGAGTACCCGGAGGAAACCCCCAAGGGGAGAACATGCAAACATGCAAACTTGCATGTTCTCCCCCCACGGGGAGAACATGCAAACTCCACACACACAAGGTGGAGGCGGGAATCGAACCCCGACCCTGGAGGTGTGAGGCGAACGTGCTAACCATATTTTATAATATATATACCATATATATATACCATATATTAAAACAGAAAGTAAAACCATTTTGGAAGCTGCACAGTCATCTGAGCCTTAAAGATAAAACACATAACACAATATAAATCATAATCGTTGTTTTGTTTTATGGCTACTTAAAGGTAGCTTGTGTAGAATCTTCACTAGTTACACTTAACACATTTTGGGCCATGCTCTGAAAGGAACACTGCAATAAACCCTTTAAAGCAGGTGATAAAGTGTTGGGTCTTAATGGAATTTGTCTAATGGATGCACTCATTAGTCCCATCCTTAACAAATACATTATTCACAGATAGAAGCACTGAGACACTGTCACAGAAATTTAAAGGAGATTAACCAGGCTTCCATCAATCCAATCATTCGTTTAAATAAATATGAAGCTGCTTTTGAATTGGGTGCCATAAGCATTGTATTAAAATGGACTGAGCATTCAATTCCATGTTCCTGTAAGATGTAGATAATATGAAGTACTGGAAAAAATGTCTTCAGCTGTCTTCATACCTTTTGTGAAGTTAACTTATATTTCTTATTAAATAATTGAATTGGAAGACCAGTCTATTTGTACTTAAATACAGTACACATATTCATCCCAAAAGTAACCAAAAATACTTCAGTGCAATGGATCTAAAAGTGGGGTCTGTGAAGCATTTTTCTATTTTTTTGGTAAGTGGTGGAAATCATATCCTACCATTATAAATGTACATTATGTGGCTAAATGTTTGCTGCCACGTGTCCATCACACTAATGTGTGCTTTTTGAACAACTGATGCAGTTCACCTTTGTTAGAAATTCTCTGGCATTCCAGAAAGATTTTGACGCATGGCAGTTGGGATTTGCTTATACATTACTGAGTTCACACACTGCTGTTGGGTAAGCATGCATGGATAACAGTCTGTATTCCATTTCATCCCAAAGGTGTTCAGTGGTGTTGAGGTCAGGACTCAATTAATTTACATTCTTCCACTCCAACCTTGACAAACCATGTATAAGGTCCACGTTTAGTATACAATGACACTTTCATGCAGGAACAGGTTGTACCCCTTTAGTTCCATGATAAAGGGAAATTGTAATGCTCCAGTGTACAAAGGCAATTGTTTGCTTCCATCATTGTGATACAGTATGGGGATGAACTACATATGGGTGTGATGGTCTGATATTATAGGTTATATTATTATGAATGGATTTTCAAAAACAAGTCTGCTGATAAATAATGTGAACTTGAATCTAATGTGTCCTGTCTGTGAAAATTTCAGGAATCAAAAGCTCTAGAAAATAGCCAAAATATTATCGTACACACAATATCATGAATACCGTACACATATTATCATTTAAATCTTAATAAATCTGTCCCAAGAGGTTCAGTGGAATTTATTTTATAATAAAGTGTCGCTTGGAAAAAAATGTCTGAAAACTCTTGCTTTAGTATTGAGCTTCAGCCAGCAGCTTCTCGCTTTAGTCTCTCCAGAACCTCCTCTTGACTAATCGATGCAGTGACTTTAATGACTTTTTCTCTGGATTTACTTCCCTGTAATAACACAACAATGCAAATAAGAATGGGATGTTGGAACAGATCATGTAATGCAAATATCCACACTTATTTGCCACTTCATTGATGTATGCATACCTTATCCAGCGTGACTTCACTCTTCTTCAGCACCAGGACTTTGCCCAGATAGCGCACGAGCTCCGCATTGGCCTCGCCGTCTGTTGGGGGTGCAGCAATAGCGACCCCCACTGCCTCTGAGCTCACATCTACACCCAAAATCATTGTCATTACACCAACAAGGCTTTCAAGACGTGTATGAACACGTACTTAAATCTGAAATGAGAAACACCAACCTGTGACGGCATTTTGCTTTGCTCCTGGTTTGGCGTGTATTGATATTGCAAGTCCACCGTCTTTAAGCGTTGAAACTGGACCTGTCGGGGTTTCTGACTGCTTCTTGGTCTGCGCGTTTTTGGTCTAATGATGGGATATAAGGCAAAAAATAGGAAAAACAAGTAAACTATCTACATTACAGGCATTTAGCAGACACCCTTAACCAGAGTAACATACAATTTATTTCAATTTAAACAACTGAGGGTTAAGTGCCTTGCTCAGGGGCCCAGCAATGGCAGCTTGGTGGACCTGGGATTCAAACCCATGACCTTCTGGTTAATAGTCACCACTTTAACCACTAGGCTACAGCTGAAATCCCATAAGTTCTTACATACAGTCAAGCCCAAAATTATTCATACCCTTGGCAAATTCAGACTTAAAGTTACTTTTATTTGTGGAAAAAATTATTACTCATCTTTTATTTACATTTGAACAAAAAGTGTCCATAATTATTCATACCCTTTGCAAACTGTCACAGTCTATGGGAAAATCCAAAGATCTATACCATTCCAAACAGTCTAAGCTGTTCTAAAGCATCCTAATTACCCTGATTCATTGGGAACAACTGTTTTAATCAACTCAACAGGTGAAAAACAGAAGCTCTCTGCTGTTGGTTTGTGGACAGTTATGGCTAAGACAAAGGAGCTCACTGAGGACCTGCGGCTGCACGTTGTGGCTGCTCACAAGTCGGGAAAGGGCTATAAGACCTTATCTAAATGTCGTGAAGTTCCAGTGGCTACAGTGCAAAGTATTATTAAAAAATTCAAGACGTTACGCACTGTGACAAATTTCAGAGGATGTGGTCGAAAGCCAAAAGTGACACCTGTGTTGGCCAGGAGGATAGTGAGAGAGGCAAAAAAGAATCCAAGGATCACCACCAAGGCCATCCTGATGAATCTGGGCTCTGCCCTGGCAACATCTCAAGGCAGACAGTCCAACGGTCACAGACCAAGGAGGACACCACTTCTCCAGATAAGACACACAAAAGCCCGCTTGGCCTTTGCAAATGCTTATCTGGACAAAGAAGAAGATTTCTGGTCTTCTGTTTTTATGGTCAGATGAAACAAAATTTGAATAGTTTGGCCACAATGATGTAGCTTTCATTTTGCATAAAAAAGGAGAAGCCTTCAACCCTAAGAACACCATCCCCACTGTCAAACATGGTAGAGAAAACCTAATGTTTTGGGGGTGTTTTTCAGCTGGTGGACCAGGGAACCTAATCACAGTAAACGGCACCATGAAAAAGGAGCAATACATCAAAATTCTCAAGAACAACATCAGGCAGTCAGCAGAGAAACTCGGCCTCGGGCACCGGTGGACATTTCAGCACGACAACGACCCAAAGCACACAGCAAAAGTGCTGAAGAAATGGTTAGCAGACAAAAACATTAACGTTTTTCAGTGGTCCAGACAGAGTCCTGACTTAAATCCGATTGAGAATCTGTGGAGGGAGCTAAAGATCAGGGTGATGGCAAAGAGACCCTCCAACCTGAAAGAGTTGGAGCTCATTGTTAAAGATGAATGGGCAAAAATACCAGTTGAGACATGCTAAAAACTGCTCAGCAATTATAGCAAGCGTTTGATTGCTGTAATAGCCAATAAAGGCTTTTCTATTGACTATTGAGAAGGGTATGAATAATTTTGGACATGTCACTTTTTGTTCAGATGTAAATAAAAGATGAGTAATAATTTTTTCCACTATGATGCCTCTTGTACATCGTCTTATTGTCTTCTGGGAGCCTGTGTCATTTATAATCAAGAAAAAACTTGCTGGTTGAATAAAAGTAACTTTAAGTCAGAATTTGCCAGGGGTATGAATAATTTCGGGCTTGAATGTGTATATATATATATATATATATATATATATATATATATATATATATATTTGTATGCCATTAAGCTAAAAGACGTGTTAATAAGCACCACAGCTATTGGAAATCTACCGTTTTTTCTTTCTTTGGCATCTTGTTTTTAAGAGAAACTCCACTGAATTCAGACGTTGCTGTAAACAAAGAACACAAACTTCCCCTAGAGCTACATTCGTTTAATTTAAATAACGCTACTCTCATAAAACCATGACGCAAACAGTACATGAACTAAACCGTTTCAAAGTAAGAAAAACACATAATTAATTACCGCAATTAAAAAAAAAAACTAGCTTGTTAGCAAAACATTGCTACACGTAGCCTGAACGCTAACGCTTTGCGCATGCGCCCAAAACGCGTGCGTTTCAGCGTCAACACTGCGAAATATGTACGCAGACGCGTGAACAGAAACAGCATGATGCAGTTGTTCTCAAAGTTTTTTTTCAGTATTAAACAAATTCAGGAACATGTGATAAAAACAAATAGTCCATATCATATTAAACACGTTATGTATGCACCATCGGATTTATCTAAATGTATTAGATTTTTATTCCTGAACTTTCCAAACAAGTGACAATTACCAGCATATCTTTATGAATAGTTCATATTTTTTACATATTTTATTTTATATACTCCAAGGTCTCTGGTTCAATCATGAGGGTTTTGATATGCATGATTATCCCATGTTTGTGCATGTTTCCTCTGGGTTTTCGGGTTTTCCCTGACAAAAAGCAGATAGGTGGATTGGCCAAGCTACATTGCTCATATGTGTGAATGCATGTGTTTATTGTCCTGTGATAGAGTAGAGCCCCATCAACCCTTCTGCCTTCACTGCCTCCATACAATCATGTCTGTTTAAGTAGTAGTATTAGTTACTGTGGTTAGGAACGTGCATCATTCATCGATTAGTCTTAATCATTAAAGGGTCTCCTTTTCAGTCTTAAACTTCAGCATTGAATTTGAGGTCCCTCCCAGTTCTTTAAATATGAGTTCTCATGTCCCTCCTCCAGCCTATGCAGGAGAGACACCGTGCTACAGACAGCAAACACTTTCACTCACTCCACAAACTCCACAGGCATATGAGCATGAGGCATGTTTTCCCAGTCTAACAGATTTAAACATCTCTTGTGGATGTCTGCTGCAGTTTAATTTATAGACAAAACTGTTTTTAAATCTAATGGAACACATTTCAAGCAAAGAAGCAGATGAAAATCCTTATCTCTGGTAAGGTTTTGTTACATTCCACTTTCTACTTTCATACATTACTCAGCAGACATTTATAATTTTATTAGACTACTAAACCTAAGAATATCCACATATTCTTTTGTAAAAGTGGCCTAAATCAAGGTCAAAACTATAGCCTATATAAAAAAATATTTGTAATGAAGGGAAAGTTGTGCTAAAAGTCAATATAGACAAGATGCTCAGTGCTTATCATTCATGATTAGACTTGTCTCAGCACAGCCGCGCATTCTGAAGTCCATAAATTCATGTGTGTGGTTCACCTTTTAACCTATTAGTATTCTTTCACACTGTCAACAATAACAGGATTTCTTCTATTACGTTGTGTACAAGTGAAATTAATTTTGATTCATGTGACATTCTCTAGCCTATATTGTATTTGATTGTATAACTGTGAATGTTATATTGTTAGTTTTCAGAGAACACCATCTTTTCGTCGCAAATGGAGAAAACGCTATGGGGGATTGGATGGCAACAAATTGCTGGAGCCGAATAAGGAGGAAGACATGAGAGGTACTGTATAGAAATACAATCTGTTCTGCTCAAACGTATAATTTTGAAACGATCTGTGTACTTTTACATGCTCTGATCTTCACTGACAATTTCTAAAAGTGGGTGTAGTTCCAGGTATAATTTGTCCTTTCACGCACATCTAAAGCCAGATGTTTTAAACCAAATGTCAGTTTGATTGACTGCAAGATTTAAGACTTCTGATCCCCGATTAGAAGAAGTAAGGATGTTTACCAGTACAGAATGAGTTCTGGTGGAACTAGAACTAATGCTGCTGTTGAGAGGGTTTCTTTTATCTGTGCTTGTGGTTTAAGTTGGGGGGGGGGGGATTTCACTCTTGTTTCCAAGAGTGAAATCAACACAGCATACACATCAACACAGCATGTTGTGCCCCATTTCTTTTTAGAATGAGAATAACTAAGTAATCACACAGTTTTGTGATTTAAAAAAAAGAATTTGTGCTTCATATTATCCTTTAACCTAAACGAGGAGTCATAATTGATTGCATGATAGCACAATTTATATTTGAACTCGTGGACAGTTATGAGTTTTACTAGTTTTTATCAGTCATTGTACTAATAAATAATTGACTTATTACAATTCTAGTCTAATTCTAAGGGGTAGTGGTAACTTAGTGGTTACGGCATTGGCCTGTTGATTGAAAGGTTGTGAATTTAAATCCCAGGACAACTGAGCTGCCACTGCTGGACCCCTGAGTAAGGTCTTTAACCCTCAACTGCTCAGTTGTGTCTGCCAAATGCTAGATCTCTCTATTGAGCCATCCTGTTTTCCTCTGATGTCTAAAAGTATTCAAAAGGCTATAGATTTCCAAGTTTATGGGTTTAATTCAAACATTTTAAGCCATATGAGTTCTCTCTTTATGAGATGTAACTCTTTCCTGATAAATTTCTCCTTTTTATTTATTCTGTCAAGCCAAGAGCCCAAAGCATTTGCACTGCTTTTTAATTAAATGTCTGGAGAGGCAACTTCCTGTAAATGGATTATTTGATTGGTTGATATTGGTCCTTTGAAAGTCTTCTGTATATATAATATATTTCCTTTATTACTTTATTATTGTAGACTGGTCCAAGTGTGAAAACACTTTATAGAAACAGTGAGAACTAAAGCAATCATACAAGAGAAAAGCAGAAATAATTATTAAAAACTAATTTCAGAACAAGTTGTTCAAAGCACTAAGGCACGTAAGCCTCCTAGGCTCTATAGAGCCCTCTCTTATTTCAGTCCTTACAATTCAGAATGTTGCAAACAGCCCTGTTTGCAAAAAAAAAACTGTCAGTAGTTAAATGTGGAAAATAAGGCAGTTCAAGAATCATTGAAAATAGACATAATAGCTCCACTTCTGCTTCAGCAGTCACTTTTATACTTTCCTTTGTACAAGAAAACGTAACAAATGCAGCTGAGACTGAAAATAGAAATTACAATCATAACCCGCACACCAAGCTCCGGATGTTTGCAGTTTTATTAAGCAATTGCTTGGAATTTAGAGGTTTTGGGAGGGGAACCACATGTTGGTGAAATATATCTAAAAACTTGTGACCTACATTGTACAATAGCCTAGCTGCATATCCTCTCATAGTCTCCTGAAAAAGTCTCCTTCTTTTTCACAAAAATGGTTATATCCCTACTTGTGAAGTAATGGATATCAGAACATTTTTTTTTTTTTCCCGTTTAGAGAACGATGTGATGACAGATGGTCTCTCTGAAAGGAATGACGCCCCTGTGAAGAGTGCAGAAGCTCAGGTGCCTGTGTACAAGCTCTGTCCTGCTCAGCCTGCCACTGCTACATCAACTCTCCTACAATGTCAACAATGCCTAAAACATAGGCACGCAATCCACAGACCTTTTTAAAACCCTGAGGGATGAAAACAATAAGACAATATGATACAATTTTAGCACAGTCATAGGCTATTTCTTCCTGTACTGTAAATTTTTATATAAAATGAGATTCTAAATATAAAACCCAATTCCTCACAAGAAGTTTCAGTGGATAGTTATATAATAACATATTGTAATATATGGCTCACAGTCGCATTGTAGGTGGCAACATATAAACCTAAAGAAGCCTGCCTGTGCAGGAGAATAAGCTGACATGTCCTGTAATAAAACCATTGCTTCAGGCGCCTCTTGTTGCTGTTGTCACCTGGCAACATACTCATCAGCCATCATGTTACCTTGTAAAGGTAACTATTAGTTTTTCCCTGTGTAGCACCTGCAATTATTTAGACCTCAAAGACATCAAAGTGAGTGTCTGGTAGTGGTTTTAAAGGCTGTAGATTGTGTACAATATAAACAGTGTGTATTTAAGGCACTGTACATACTTTAGATGATCTTATCTGAGTCTCACTGTTTTATCTAGACCAGTTGTTTTTTTTTAATTAAAAAAGGGGAAATTTTTGTGGCATTTTTCTGAGAGTAGTAGGAGTGCTATGAAATGTTATTTCCCTTTATAGCTCTGCTTTGAGTGTCATGTTGTTTGTAATGTTTCTAGGAGACCAGCCTTGCCGAGAAGATTTCAACTCCCATGCCAAGAAAAGCTGTGCCAACTCAGAGACCTGTAAACTTTTTGACTCCAGGATCAACAGGTAGAGATCTAGAACAGGAATGAGAGCTATGAAAAATCTACAGTACGATAATCATACAACCGCACAATATTTTCAATTAATGACATAATTAAAGCATTACTCCATCCACTATTTTTCAGTTAATTATAAATCCACATATTATACTGTATCTGTAAACTATATTTACAGATAATTATATATCATTTGTGTTCTAGGTGCATTTATTACAAATTAGACATTCAAACTATGAAGTTTGTTGTAGTATTTCCAAGGATGTTTATCTGAGAATAATGTCTTTCTAGTAACTTTTTTCTGCTAATACTGCTCCTAAACAATTTTTCTACAGGTATATAACATTTTGTCTATCCTATGTTTTTTTTAGTATAATAACAACAATAATAATATTATTAATAATAACATAAATGGTGTTCAGCCTTCTACCTTTAAAATGTGGTTTTATGGATACAGACATAATTTTTTTTGAAAATCAAATTTAATTTCTGGCACAAGACCTTCAATTTTCATCATCATCCAATTACAATGTTGCTCCCTGTTGCCCAGGTTTAACTTCGTTAATCAACAATGATAGCAGGAAAGTCCTCCAGGCAGAACCAGAGAGACTGCCCACTGCCCAGCCCTGGCCAAGCATCAGCAGGACTGAGGCCCATCAAAGCCAATCCAAGAGAAAAGTGTGAGTCTGATCTCTTGTTACATTTTCACACCCTGGTTAAAATCTACTTAAGGTTAAAATCTACTTAAGGTAACTTTATTGCCACCAACGTGTTTTTGTGACACATCTTTTCCCTGGCTTTCTGTAGAGCTGCTGACGTGCTGTTTGACAGCTTTGCCACCGGAGGAAGAGTCAGCACCAATCATTTCTTTGAGGTATTTGAGAAAGGCATAACCTGTCATGCCCTAAATAACACTCATTGTCAGAAAATCTTAGATGTTTTATATTTTCTCTCAACAGACCCTGTGGTGCTCTGGCATTTTAAGAACTGACCCACGGATTAAAGATTGTTATGTGCTGATGAAAAAACTGCAGGATGCTGATGGGACAGTGGATGGAAACACTTTCCAAAGGTTTCATACAATTTATTTTGACTTTGATCTATTTTGTCTTCGAGCACAAATGAATTGCATGTTATATACTTATTGTACTTTGTGACACTGGCTGTACTCTTTTGTGGTCATCTCACAGGTGTGTGACAGGCTTTGTATCTTTCGTTCTGAAAGCAGTGCAAGGCAGATTTGTCATTCCCGATTTCTGTATGTTTGCTGAGGAGACCCAAAAGCTGTTCATTAAATGTAAACAACTGTCTTCCGTAGAGGTGCGTATGTAATTTCAGCTTTAGTGAATTAAGCTACTTTGGTATTTAGTGTATAAATGTACAAAATAAAGCAAAAAAAAAGCACATATATATGTTATCAAATACAGGATAAGCAATAATTATAATCTTTAAATTATTCTCTAAAATCAGTATTACTATTGACTCCAGCTATATAACGAATCTATTTTTGGACAGGAGAAAGAAGACAACAGCAAGGCCAGTGGAAAATGGGGGATTTCAATCTGCACAGTGGATGGGCAGAGGTATTGAAGTGAAACCATTTTAAAATATCTAATGTTTTGTCATATGTTTTATTCAAGAATTCCATATTAAATTTCTAGCAATCCTTGATTATTTTCTATCCAAAGCAATCTACACTCTAATTGGTAACTGTCATTTAGTTGAAATGCTCTGAATTGATAGATGAGATTTAGAATATGCTGAAATAAGCTGTAAATATGATGCTTTTTGTGTTTTTCTGGCTGTAGGCTCTCACTCGGGGACTGGAATGAGCCTTGTGTTCTGGGAGAGATTGCCTGGCCTCTTATTTATGCACTTGCTGTGGATCAGCTTGGAGTTGACCGTGTCCATAGACATGTAGGAGTTGAGGAATATGCAAAATATGAGTCCCCTTTTACCCTGAGTGAACAAGGTAACACCAAATTGATTAGACAGTTGGATTCTGTTTGTAGGATCAGATATATCCCTGCCGGTGTGCAAGGTTTTCCTCATGTCAGTTTAAATCCAGTCATACACTTAAATCCATTTTCAATACAGATTCTTCAAGAGGTTTGTACCTAAGTACATCAGCTCAGCTTAATTGATGTTTGGAAAAGGTGAAACATTTTGATTATTTGATGTGGTTATTTTAATCAATCATTCTGGATTATTCTGGTTGCAGGTGTCCCTCACACTCCCCTGACAGAGACAGGAGCTATTATATGTGCATCACTGCTACAGGTGCGGACTTGTTTAACTCATTGTCATCAAGTGCATTATTATTATTATTATGTGTATAATCATACACATCACATCCGAACAGCCACCATAACCACCCGCAAAACCATTTACCTTACATGTCGATTGTTTCTATCTTTTAGCAGTTAACATTGAGGCAAGTTACAGAGGAAGAGGAGAAATACGAGTCGGTATGTATGCTAAAGGCATACATGGATATTTTACATTCTAGTACACACGTTTAGATTTCTAAATTAAATCTTCTGGTTTAGTTATATTAAAATATAGTTCATGATTACTCCAGTCCTAATCCTAAATTTAATCCTCAGGTTTTAAATATTGTAAGAAGATTATGTAACAAGGAACATGCCAATTTAAACTGTACAAGGTACGTTGTCTAGAAATGTATTTGTAATATTAAATAAAATGCTCCGTTTGATTTCATATTGTTCATATGACTTTAGTTATCAAGGTTTGAGGAAGGACATCATTCGTCTACATGCACTTTCATTTTATCTCCAAGAAAAGAAAGTAAGTACATTATTTCAGTTATGTATATCAGAATTACAGGTGAAACAAAAACGATTATAAATATAACAGAATAATTGAGTGTAAAACGTAATTGCTTGACCCATTACAGTGCTTTCCAGAAGCCATGGACATAAATGCTACACTGGAGCTGCTGTTACAGGTACAGAGTTGAACCACTTCGGTTTTACACCACAGCAGTGTGCAAGCTCATATCTCTTATAAAATCTATTGTTTGTATGGTTTTAAGTGTTTGTCTACAGAAGTCACGTGTGAGTCTGGAGCAGCGCTGGCCGCAACTTTAGCTAATGGTGGCCTCTGCCCTATGTCAGGTGACCAGGTCCTCTCCACCTCGGCGGTTCGAAGTACTCTGTCCATAATGCAAGTGGCAGGAATGAACAATTACTCCAGAATGTTCCATTTTAAGGTGATTAGGTTGTCTTGTGTGTCTTGTCTTGTCTGCGTTGATTAGTTGTGTATGATATGCAATGCTAGTTCTTATATATCTTTTGTGTCACAATTAAATAGTTTATATTAACACTGTACTTTATATGTCTACAGAAGTCTAATCACTAGGGGTATAGAGGTAGAGGACAGGAACAGCGTCATCCGTTTAGTGCAGTAGTAATAGTCTTGAATCACTCACCCCCTCCTGGTGAAAGCCAAAACTTTTCATATATTTCAGTTTTATTATATCATACAGTACTATAAAGTATGCTGCATGTAATTTAACCACAAACGAGGGATGCAACCAAATATGAGTACATTAAGTGAACAGATCAATTCTAAACAGATATAAATACCAATACAAAAATATAAATAAATGCACAATTTTTATATATAAATTTTTTTTGAAAAAGTTGATAGAGCATCAGGTTGAAATTAATGTAAAAAGGTATTTACTTTACTTTGTAAAAAGGGAGGTTCATGCAGGTGCAAGGGAACAGTCAGATATGAAAAGCTTGCAGGACAAACAAATTGGCTGGCTGTTGTTTATATTTTGGGGAAAATTTGTTAAAAATGGTCTTGACATATCTGCAAAAGTGTGGAGATATAGTGAGTAGTATAAATTGATTAAAACAGTTTAAGTGATTTTAAAAGGGAGGATCGAGGGTCTGTTTGAGACAGAATTCACAGACAATGCTGACGGTGCTGCAGCTTCAGTATTTTTCTTTGTTCTTGTTGCTTAATTTAAAAACACAGACTTTTTTCTAGTTAGGCTACACCCATTCTGGGTTTTAATTACAAATGGATATTTGGCGCATTAAGCAGATACGGAAACAGATACAGTAGTTACATTGTGATAGTAAGTTTTATTTGTGCACTCCTCAAGTTAAAGTGATTCATACACTCCTGTGAGATCATATTAATTAGGAGAGATAATAGTTCTCACACTCCCTCTCAGACATCCGTGCCTGCCAAATCCAGCAGCTCTGGTATTGTACTGATAGTAGTCCCTGGAGTGCTGGGCATCGCTTGCTGGTCACCGGAGTTGGATGCATATGGAAACTCCTGGAGGGCTGTGCATTTCTGTGAGGTAAAGCCCCACTTTCCAAATAGAGATATAGCAGGATATGTGAAGTAGCTGCAGGTGCAATGCTGATCTCCAGTCTTATTTTCAGGAGCTGGTGTCAGTTTTTCAGCTACACAGCTTCGATATCAGGACTCCATTCAGACAAGTGCTGTCCTACAGGCAGTGGAAAGTGGAGTCTGAGGTGAGCTAAACAATGATTAGATGGAGACTTTAATTAGTTTGTTGAAAAGCATAGACAACCATTTGTAATCAACAGTGACATGTTTCCTATTTCTGATCTTATAGGGCTACCAAATAATGAACATCCTATTGGCTGCTTATCGAGGGGACCTGCATACGTTACGGAGGTAAAGATATCACACTGTGCTGAGAATGTCATTAAAGGATTACTCGTTTTTAAAATCAATTAAATGAGACCTTCATCAATTAAGTGTAATTTGGGTAATACCAGAATCAAGCCCCTGAAAGAAGAGACTAGTATTTAATCTTGTATTTCATCTAAGATAGCAATATAATAGGTCAAAAATGATACTGCTCTCCAGATACTGAGAGCTGTTATGAAATTAATTTCTTATAATAAGATGATTGGTCTGTTAGTGTAAAGGTAATTCTGAATGAATATGTGTAATCATGGATCATGGTGAGTAAAGTATGTCTACAGTACTTGTCTATTCTCTTAAATGGTGCCAACAATCTGAAGTTGACATGTATATGAATATGAAAATGAATAAGACCAAAGAAGGCTTTGGAAAAAGACTGTAAAATTGCTTTAAAATGAGCTAAAGTTTCTTTATTCCATACCAAATATGGAATAAATATGGCTGCAGCCGTGTGTTATTTTCATTGGCCAATGACTTCAAATCAATACCATGATCTAAGCGATGCAGTTGGTGAAACACAATGACGTACAACTGCATCTAAAACAAGCATCACTCTCTGTCACTTCACACCCACTCCAAGGGCCTCTCACACCACTTAGCAATCAGGGTGCATGGCATGCTAAAATGTGTAATTTCTCACCTCGGCAGGTATTTCCTCTCTGGAGCAGATGTGAATGCTGTTGATTATGATGGAAGGACTGCACTTCATGTGGCTGCCTCAGAGGGGCGTCTAGAGGTCATCAAGTTTCTGATGGAGAGCACTGGAGCCAACTGCACACTCAAGGACAGGTAAAGTTAAAAAGACACCACTGACTAGTGTGATTCATCATGGAAGCTGATGCACTAAAATAGATTACTCTTTTATATGGCTATACACATTTACTGACTATCTGTGTTTGGACTTGTGTTGATGTTGACAGATGGGGAAATACGGCCTTGCAGGAAGCTATAAGATGCAATCAGGGACCTGTTGTGCAGCTCTTCACAAAGTACACAGACTACAAGGAAATGTTATGAGAGTGTACCAACCCAAGCCATTCAATTTACACTCTGCAGTGGCATATATACAGTACTACTTTTTGTATTCCCTTATTTGGGTGTTAAATGGCTGGCACCATAAGATTTTGATTTAGACCTTTTATTTAGAATGTAAATAAAACATTTGGATCAGTTAACATAACTAATTTATCATACATTGGTGTATCTGAACAAAAAATGCATCTGTAGTAACAGGGCACTAAGAAATCTACACATGGTTTTGTACATGGAGTGTACAAGTGCAGAATTGTTGTACAGCAAAGTGTGTTCATGAATTCTTTTAACTAAATATTTTTTAGTCAGCAAGACATCTATGAGAGACAAACATTGTCTAATTACAAATGCTGTATTATGTCTAATATATCTCATTGTTACAGGGCTCAATAATAAAAGCAAATGCAGTGTACATGGTAACTGTGTTCGTAAAAAAACACAATGAAAATTACACAATGTTTCCAGTGATGGAGAATGTTTCTGACCTGATTTCTCTATAGCTTTGGAACCTGCTTACACAGCAGACAGAGTCATTTTGTCCAAAATGCAGATTTTAATAACAGTGAAGGAGAGAAACTAACTGTCACACTACAACTAACATTCTCAGGATTCATCTGCATTGCAACAGAAAGACCTTTTTCTATAAAGTATTTGAGTGCAAGGCTGGAAATATTGAACAGGAAGCCTGATGGTGTATTGAAAACCAACAAGAGTTTAGATCTCAGAGGTTCAGCAATGATCAATAAAGCAGTAGTTGAGTGAAGCCAAACTGGGAGAGGTCTAGAAGGTGGTTCTGTGTGAGGAAAAGAAACTATTCATAACACATTCCAATAAAATTTTAGTTAAATTGTTTCCATAAAGAATAATGTTGTGGTAATTAGCTTCACTGATCAGACCTTGGTATTGTCTAAGATAAAAAAAAGTATAATACTGTGGAACTTTGCTTTGTGATTATGCTGAGGTTCTAATGCTAAGGGAACAAATGAAAACTATTTTAAATGTCTGAGCAACTCAGAGATAGATAGATAGATAGATAGATAGATAGATAGATAGATAGATAGATAGATAGATAGATAGATAGATAGATAGATAGATAGATAGATAGATAGAAAAGCTTTTGATCCTGTTACAAATTGCCAAATAAATATCAGTAAATATAAGAGTAAACTCTCTAGAGGATCATGTTTAAAGTTTTCTTTCAAGATGCAGAACAGTTTGAAATTACATATATATAGTTTCAAATTACACATATATATAATTCGTGCAGACTGACACCACACTTAACGAGTGCTGATGTAATTTAATAGTGATAATTGAACTAATTTTTTTTTTTTTTTTTTACCAAGGACACTGTGTGCGCTCACGTTTCTCTTTCTAACGTCTAATATCCTGGACACACTGCACAGTAAGACAATAGGTATGACGATGCTAATATGGTCACGTCCCACCCTGCAGAGCAGCAGGACTATGACCGGAGCTATACAGTATGAAGTGCACTGATTTTTTTACGCTTAGCCCACGTGCGGTGTAACGTCACGTGTAAAACTGGTTCTAGAACTCTGCGCATCCTCTGTATGCTTCGACAGAATTCTATTATTATTATTATTATTATTATTATTATTATTATTATTATTATTATTATTATTATTATTATTATTATTATTATTATTATTATTATTAGCCAATTTCCAAAAATTCTGTAAAGATTAGATTATGGAAGGACTGTTTGGGTTCATATGGGTGTGACTATGGACTCTGACCTTATTGTGTTCTTAAAGTAGCCTCTGCGTGCTGGAGACTAAGTGATTATGTGCTTTCGCTTCTTGGTCGACTCTTTTTTTTTTTTTTTAAACCTTTTGTTTTGTGGACGGAAACTCGAACGTCTACGCCCATGATTTTTGACTTGTTTATGCCAATATTTCTTGGTCGAGGCAACTCTACTTGAATAAGAAAACAAGGACGGAGCTGAAAAACATGAAAGATGTCCGTGGCGGGACTAAAGAAACAGTTTCACAAGGCAAGCCAGGTAATGAGAGGAAAAGCGTCCAGTGACCTGCTCGTTTTATTGTGTTAGTATTATATATATATATATATATATATATATATATATATATATATATATATATATATATATATATATATATTACTGCCAATATGTCTATACATTCAAGTCTTCTCCATGCTGGGCTTGCATTTGACACAACATATAACATAAACTACCTAAAACCTAGTCTAATAGATCAAGAAATATCAACTTTATACAATGCTTTTATTAACCCATATATTTGGAATTAGGATCAGAAGTGAACAGCAGCTCGTGCAAGTTACTTGTCCGCATATGAATCGCATATGAATCGGTTCCTTTGAACGATTCTTTTAAGTGTTTCGGCGAATCGAATTGAATTTCGCAATACTCAAGAAAAATGTTCAGCTTTTGTTTATCTCCCTTTTTTTACGGCAACGTTTAATAATAAAGTGTTAATAAAATGCCATTGAATTGTTGGTTTACCATTTGTTGGTAGGATATTGTCAAAATGGGTGTTGAAACAAATGAATCGAAACATGTGATGCGGATGAGTTGATTTGAGAGAAACCGAATGACTGAAGTGAATCGTAACACAATCAAGCCAATGAACACAACTCACTCACTTTGTTCACTCAAAGAAGAACTGAATTAATTACAATGCAGACAGTTGTATGGTATATGCAGTGTATTGCAGTTTCATAATCTGTCTATCTTTCTATCTATCTATCAACAACACATTAGATCATTTCATTTTAAGGGGAAAAATCTTTTATTATAATACAGTAATAATAAATATACTATAATAAACATTTTTCACTAGGAAGGTCCAAATTTTTCTCACACTTCAGTCTGCATGCTACATGTCCTGTTTTTATAGTTTGTGTTATTTTAAGAATAATTCAGTATTTAACATATTTGCACATCATTTTCACTATTTACAATTTTTATTCTCAGTGCTGTTGGAATATTATCCACAAAGTTTACTAAAAAGAAAAGAAAGTTGTGTTCTATTTTATTAATATTACAAAAAGGACCAGGTCCCATTGCAAATATAAAGGTTGTGGTTTCTTCATCAGAGAATATATAGACAGAAGATATAAAGGTCTTAAATTACTTACAGATTAGGACATATTGCACAATCTGAACTTTGTCTTCTTGCAGCACAATGACAGCCGTAGAGTATATAGTACTATTATATAAATAATTTATCTCATTATTATCCAAAAAATATGCATGCTGCTCAACAATAAATCATCTTATTCTTACCATAAACCTTAGAAGCCCATGCCCAACCAATTGTTTATCTGTTTTTATCTTCACTGTTGACTGTATCTACCCCACATAGCATTAATCTGTATTGTGCTTTTTAACTTTAGTTGCTCAAGGAAAAGTTCAGTGGTGTTGAAGGAACAAAGCTGGATGAGGATTTCATCAGAATGGAAAAGGTATAACTAATATTATTTTTTATTTAATTCAAAGAAAATGTTCAACATGACCACATTAAAAACTGAAAAAAGTGAAATTTAATAAGACTATATTTTACCTGCTTTATTATAGAAAACTGAAATCACCAACAAGCTGATTGTGGACCTTGTTATGAAAACAACAGAGTATCTTCAGCCAAACCCAGGTATGCCTTAGGAAATATTATGAGCATGTATTCACTGTTAAGTTTTTATTCATTGCTTCTTGCTTTATGTGTTTGATTCTTAGCCTATAGAGCAAAATTCAGCATGCTGAATAAAGTTTCCCGGATCCGTGGAAATACAAGGCCAGTTAGATACCCACAAACAGAAGGAATTCTGGGGGACTGTATGTTAATCTACGGTGCTGAGCTTGGGGTGGAGACTGCATTTGGTAGGTTTATCAGCTGGAATAAAACTCACTATAAAAATACACTGTCATGTCTATACAGAATAAAGTCTTTTAGTTAATAACTAAACTTTATCAGTGCAAAAATAAATGAAGAGTTTGGAACAGCACTTCTTATCGTTTTTTATAAAGTAAACATTTGCATAGCCAATTTACTACTTAATTACTACTTGTTTAATGAACATGGGTGAATACAAACACATGCTTTTCATAACACCTTTTTGTGTCCAGTAAAACATAATAGGTTTGAGTATACAAGATGTAAAATGGCATTGTGTATTGGGGCAAAATATATTATTGTTAATCATTAGTGCAATATTGGCTTGACTAAGTCTCCTAACAAATCAATAAAGACTTTATTGCATGCTATAATATTTCATTATTGTTGTTCATTTGAAAGAGGTATTACAGTTACAATATGAAACAAATTAATGCAGTGTAGTATTTTGTCCGTCACTCAGCTTCATGCCAAACAGAAATAGTACTGCTGTAATTTCAGATCAGTCCTCTATTAGACACACCTTAATCATGATGTTTTACACTAGGTAGTGCATTGGTGGACATGGGACAGTCCTTGAAACAGATGGCTGAAGTAAGAGACTGCATGGACACGCGAGTGAAACACTGCTTCATCAATCCACTTCAGATGCTTCATGAGAGAGAGCTTAAAGAAATTTCAGTGAGTCTTGTAATTATCAGTAATAAAGAAAATAGAATCAGTGTAAGAAGGTAATTAGGGCCTGAGCACCGAATGGTGCGAAGCCCTATTGTTTTTCCTCGGGAGTATTATATTTTTTTTTTTTTTTTTTTTTTTTTTTTTTTTTTTTCCCACACATTGGCCAATTGGGGTCCCTTAACATGCTCGAAAACTCTTGAAATTTGGCACACACGTCAGAGTCGCGCGACACTAGGATTGGACAAAGGTTGGAATACGGGCGTGGCAGGGGGGCTCTGTAGCGCCCCCTGTAATGCAAAAACAAACATTGGTGCACAGATCGGGCAATTATGTACGCACATGTACGAGAGTTGGTACGCATATAGATCTCATCGACCCGAACAACTTTCGCGCTCTAAACTATGAGCTCCGCCCAACAGGAAGTCGGCCATTTTGGATTGTTTTATAAGTGCATGCGGTGAACTTTTAAATACTCCTCCTAGGGAATTCATGCGATTGACATCAAACGTTGTGAACATGATGCCAAGACATTGCACTTGCTAAATTGCGAAGGGATTTTTGATATCTCGAACGGTGCTGCCATGGCGAGGCGACAAAGTTATGGCGAATTCAGAGAAACAGGAAGTGTCTAATATCTAAAGCAAAAAATGTCTTATTGGGATGACACGCGGTGTGTATGTTCGGCCAAGGATTCCGATCGCATCGATGTGCTTATTGTGAATCTCGGACATAGCGCCACCAACAGGCGCCAGGAAGTGTGTCAGTCACAACAGTTGCATGTGGTGAACTTTTAAATACTCCTCCTAGGGAATTCATGCGATTGACACCAAAAGTGGTGAACATGATGCCAAGACATTGCACTTGCTAAATTGCGAAGGGATTTTTGATATCTCGAACGGTGCTGCCATGGCGAGGCGACAAAGTTATGGCGAATTCAGAGAAACAGAAAGTGTCTAATATCTAAAGCAAAAAATGTCTTATTGTGATGACACGCGGTGTGTATGTTCGGCCAAGGATTCCGATCGCATCGATGTGCTTATTGTGAGTCCCGGGTATAGCGCCACCAACAGGCCCCAGGAAGTGTGTCAGTCACAAAGGTGGATTTTTTCACAGTTGCATGCAATGAACTTTTAAATACTCCTCCTAGAGGATTCATGCGATTGACACCAAAAGTGGTGAACATGATGCCGAGACATTGCACTTGCTAAATTGCGAAGTGAGTTTCGATATCTCGAACGGTGCTGCCATGGCGAGGCGACAAAATTATGGCGAATTCAGAGAAACAGAAAGTGTCTAATATCTAAAGCAAAAAATGTCTTATTGTGATGACACGCGGTGTGTATGTTCGGCCAAGGATTCCGATCGCATCTATGTGCTTATTGTGAGTCCCAGGTATAGCGCCACCAACAGGCCCCAGGAAGTGTGTCAGTCACAAAGGTGGATTTTTTGTCAGCTTCATGCAGTAAACTTTTAAATACTCCTCCTAGGGGATTCATGCAATTGAGACCAGACTTGGCCAACATGGTGCAGAGATATTGCAGATGCGAAATTGCGAACGGATTTTTGATATCTCAAACACTGTTCTCATGGTAACGTGTCAAACTTTACTTTCTTTTTCAGGCATATTTAAGTCTTTTGGCGTGCTTAGATTAACTTGAAATTTGACACATACATCACATTTGTCGGCTGTTAAGTGTGGACAAAAAGGTCAGACAAAGGTGTGTCTCTTAAGTGGCTCACTAGCGCCCCCGTTTGTCTAAAATGTGGGGTTTCATTTACCTACAGTCCCCAAATGGGTCAGTAACAACATAAAATAGTCCACTGATATTTACCCACTTGATGCACTTGCCCACCGTGCAGTGTTTTCTGGAAGGCACCGTATAGCGATGAACAAACGTGCGAAGGCCCGTCATCGCTGCTTGCAGCTATATTTTAGTTTGTTATTCCCATCACCCCTCCAATCTTCTCTCTTAAAGACTAGAGGTTCTGTAGTTAATAGAGATTTGGAACCTGTTTACTGAGTTCTAAGATGGAAATAGTGTCACATTTTTTTGTAAGTCTTTGTAAATTCTCTGCAAAAAAAAAGTATAAAATAACGAAGCACAACAACTGACTGTTTAGTACATGAATGCAATCAGCAAAAGGTTGTAGTTTATATGTTTTTTACTAAAATTATTATGTATAAACTTACTCCTTTCTTTTCTGTTTACAAGTACCATCTGAAAAAACTTGAGGGTCGCCGTTTAGATTTCGACTATAAGAAAAGTTCCAAAAGGAGGTTTGCAGAGACGGAGCTTAGACAAGCTTTAGACAAGTTTGAGGAATCCAAAGAGCTGGCAAAAAGAAGCATGTCCAACCTCTTAGAAAATGATGTAAGAAAGTTGGAAACGTGTAAGACATTGAAGTGAATTTTATATTTTCTATCTAATTTTTATGCATAAATCTGGAGTAATATATGCAATAGTGATGATTAATTTGCATTAGGTGGATCAAGTACATCAGCTGTTAGGCCTCATTGAAGCATCGATGGACTATCATCAGCAATCCCGTGACATTCTGGAAAACCTCAGAAGCAGACTCCAGAACAAGTCAGCCTAACAGACATTTACATAACACTTTTGTCTAATTTTAGCATTTTAGGTAAGCAGTTTAGGAAAGTGTCACCTTCTTTTTTTATTTAGGATAACTGAAACCAGCAACAGACCAAGCAACAGACCAAAGAGGAAGTTCAAATCAAAATCTCAAGCCAGTACAATGTACTGCACAGACACCTTTGGGTTTTCCGCAAGCTCATCTAATGGTCAGTGATATTTTTAAAAGTGTTAAATTATTATCAATTAATGATGATTTTAATCAATATTAATCAACTACTATACAAGCTAAGATTTTACGCTTTCATTTTTCAGACACTGAGATAACTCAAGAGCTGACTGAAAAAGGTTAGTATGTAAAATCTACACTCACTGAACGCTTTAATACGATCACCTGAACACCTGCACATTTGTACAATTATCCAGTCTTTCATTCCATGGCCAATCATGTAGCAGCAGCACAATGCATAAAATCATGAAGGTGCGGGTGCTACAAATAATGTTCACCCCATCAATCATCAGAATGAAGGAATGTGATTTCAGTGACTTAATCGTGAACAGACAGTATATTGGAAAAAGACTAATATGTTCATATTATAATATCTTCAGCTGTTCCGATGAGCATGTGGCCACTGTAGACTATGATTCTTGTTCTTGACTGGCAGGAATGAAACTTTGGAGCTGTTATGGTGCATCTGCCTTAAACTTTGAGGTGTTGAGATCTTTTTATGCTCACCATGGTTATAAAGATTGGTTATTTAAGTAACCATAGCCTTCCTGGGAGCTCAAAATAGTCTGGCTATCCTCTTATCAGCAATCATCAACAAATTTCTGCCTACAGAATTTAAGCCTTCTGGAGTTTTTTCCTCAGTACTCTGTCTGAGTCTGAGATCTCAGATACCCCCCACCCCCAGTTCTTTAAAACTTTAGACTGATACCTGCAAGATTTTATGTACTGTACTGACACCACATGAATGATTCGTTGATGAACTGTGTGAATATTTGTCTTACAGGAAACTGCAGTTATCCACTGGACCAGCCTTGCTGTCGGGCACTTTTCGACTTTAAGCCAGAAAGTCAACGTGAATTAGCCTTCAAGAAGGGCGAAATCATTATTCTCACTAACCAGGTTGATGAGAACTGGTATGAAGGGCTAATCAATGGGGAGTCTGGTTTTTTTCCTGTCAATTACGTTGAGGTCCTCATACCACTACCGCAGTGACATCACATCCCCAGTTCATTGAGCCATTACAGAAACTGTTGTATTTTTGGTGCTTGGTCAAAGCTATGCATTTTATTGATCAACACCTCAATCTGAAGAATGTTCTTCACAGTCCAAAGCTATCTTTATTACACTATGCAAGTACATCAATATAGTGTCGTGAGCTTTTCTTTATATTGTACTGTTTATAATAGAGTCCAATGATGCAATGTCCAGTATATGTAATATAAATACAATTTATACAATATATGAAATTATGCTATAGCAATATTGCTATAGCCTTTTGTGGAAGAGATGCTGCTTTTTTTGTTATAGCCATATGACAGCTGTAGTATAAGGTTAATAATGTAAGCATTTGCGATTGTTTTAGATAATTATACTTGGTAAATTAAATAAATGGAACTGAATGAAAGTTGGCAAATAAAGGTTGTAACACGCCACATGATTACTGTGTGAATGTGAATATTCCTGTCTGCCTTAGTGACTTTGTTGCTATATTTGTCACTTTTTAGACTTTCTTTAAGTGCCTAGTGACAAATCTAGCTATTTTTAAGCAGATATAAGTGGCTGCACTGCACTCAGTATGAGTCTCCATCTCATGTCACGGCTGCTGATTTAGCAAGATGAAAGAGGGTTTGATTGACCCAAAGCCTTTGTAACCACCAAGCAATCACTGATTACCCTTATTGTCACCAGTACTGACACCCTTACTTTGTTATTAATTGTTTCTTTGCTATATTTGCAAGTAATAAAAGAAAGTTATTCTATCTGTAACTCTGTATCTCCTTGCTGTCTTTTCTGACTACTCTCAAACAATGCTTATTTTTGTCTGCATTCTTTATATATTTTGTAGTATTTTGTAAATGGTGTTGCTACGCTCAGAGTTGATAGATAGATAGATAGATAGATAGATAGATAGATAGATAGACAGACAGATAGATAGATAGATAGATAGATAGATAGATAGATAGATAGATAGATAGATAGATAGATAGATAGATGGATGGATGGATGGATGGATGGATGGATGGATGGATGGATAGATGGATGGATGGATGGATGGATGGATGGATACTTCATTGACCCTGGAGGAAATTCAAGCATCCAGTAGCAAACATACAGAGAAATAAGATTCCAAAATAAACACAGTAACATAGTAAAAAATAAAACACCTCTCACCCAAACGTACAGGGGTAATGGGGTAATTTTCTGTATTATTTTAATAATATAAAAATGTAAAATTAAAAATTGTATATATGTCTATTATCAGATATATGTAATACATAAATAATTCTATAAATAACGTGTAAACCTGTAAAAAAAAAATAATAATTTAGCAGTAGCAGCAAAAAAATAGAAGTAAATACAGGTGGGAAAAAACCTGTACTCCAGTTTGTATGTTTCCACCCTGTTATACCTGAGAGGTGTTGAAATTTACGCCTAAACATTACGTACTTCAGCATTATATACGTGTTGTGGTGTAATTGAAGTTAAATTAATATCCACTTTAGTGTATTTACGCCATCTGGCGACGTCTAAGGACTTTGTCGCTTTAAACTTTCTTCTGTAAATTGGCTGCGTGGTTTGACCTTCGCAGGGTGCCGTAGTGGCGGTTCCAGCCAAATATACAGTTTTTCAAACTCTTGTTATATACAAATAAGTGTCGCGAATAAGTGAGGATACTAGTTTTACTAGTATTCTCCCAACAAGTCCTACTCAGTTGCATTTAACCCAGGACTGGCTTGTCTGTAAACCTTAGGGTAAGTAGCTAAAGCTAAAAGAAAACCTGTGAAATATGAAGAACTACTTGCTAGCGTAGCATAGCATTGTAGGTGGCTAATAAAAAACTACAAACCTAGCTAAGCTTAAAAGTTTGCTTTTTAGTATAATTCGTCTGTCGTATGTTATAAATATTTAGGTTTCGTGGATTTTTTTTTTTATTGCTGTCTGTGTTGTAAATTTCTTAGTTTGCTTGTTCAAAAAAGTTAGCGAGCTAGCACAAATGCAAAGCTAGTTAGCTTGCTAAGTTTCCTGGCTAGCTGGTTTGTTTGTTTGTTTATTTATTTATTTTAAAGTTTACTACGAATATAAATGTTAACGAAATTTCATTAAATCCATTTTCCCACGTTCCTTTAAAAGCAGTTTTTTGGTCCTGCTATGTAATTGTTTGCATTAAAAGGTTTGACATAGTATATAATAAAAATGTTCATACATACTCTATAATAAAAATGTTCATACATAGTATATAATAAAAATGTTCATACATAGTATATAATAAAAATTATAAAAGTGTATGATCTACAAGTGGGGAAAACACAACAACATCATACTGGCTCCATATCATTCATTTTTAATTTTATCTCCAGGGAAATTAAAATACATTTGCTCTTGGGTTTTTATTTCTTTTTTCTTTTCTTTAAAATATATATTTCATATAAGGCAAACAACACTTTTTTATAATGTTAAGTCCCAGTGTAGGTTTCTCAGGTTGTAAATTATTCATTGTGCACATATGGAAGCTGTAATTACAATGAGAGTCAGGTGTCACTAGCCTGTCTCACAGATGTTGTGTATTTTATGTTTTTTCTGCTTACAAAGTGCTACTATGGAGGAGGTGACCCGGTTGGTGTCATCCGGTGACTGCCTGAAGATCTGGGATTCCACCTCGATGAGTGTGGTAGAGCAGTTCAACCCTCACAGTGCCAGCCATCCTCTAGCACAAGTGTGCTGGAGCAGCAGCAGTATCCTACAACTACAGTTCTAGGACTTATAAAACCTTAAATGTAATTGCGAAATCAGTTCTATTGAGTGTTTGGACATTCCCTAAATATTTACATTTTTGTTATTTTGAAGCTGTTGTTATGAGTTGCAATACAGAAAATAGTATGTTATTGGGAAAGTGTGCAAAACCTTTCCACTAGACTACTGTATGTGGCTGTTATTCTGCAAATTATCCAGAATCCTCCATATTTTCCACATCGATGGGTAAATTCCTACAGCTACAATCCAAAAGTGCTAAGACAGTGGAAATCATTCAAACAGAAAATGGGTACTAAATCTTCATCAAGTTCATCAAGAACATATGGGTCAAATTTCCACATACTTTTGGCCATTTATTGTATATGGAAAGTGGAATAATTCTAAAGCTGGGCTATTGGTTTTTTGTACTGAAGACGTAAATCGTTATTTGTTTTTGTGGTTGTCAGTGATTAAGTATATCTCAGAGACTTACACAGCATTCCCTGAAAACATAAATTGTAGCACATCTGTTGTGTACAAGAAACATTATGCCATATTTTGTGTAATCCTGTGTATATCATAGTAGATTTCAATGCATGCATCTAAAATCTAAAATGGTTAGAGCGTCTGACTCGTAATCCTAAGGTTGTGGGTTCGATTCTCGGGCCGGCCACGACTGAGGTGCCCTTGAGCAAGGCTCCGAACCCCCCAACTGCTCCCCGGGCGCCGCAGCATAAATGGCTGCCCACTGCTCCGGGTGTGTGTTCACGGTGTGTGTGTGTGTGTGTGTGTGTGTTCACTGCTGTGTGTGCACTTTGGATGGGTCAAATGCAGAGAACGAATTCTGAGTATGGGTCGCCGTACTTAGCCGTATGTCACATCACTTTAAAGTGAGTACCCGCACAACTACCAGTAATTTTTTTTTTTATAGGAGTCCTTTTTATAGGGGTGATGTGTTCCAGTTTCAATTTAAAAAATCTGTCATATCTTGATTTCAAAAGGAAATATAGCTGCAAGCAGCGATGACGGGCCTTCGCACGTTTGTTCATCGCTATACGGTGCCTTCCAGAAAACAATGCACGGTGGGCAAGTGCATCAAGTGGGTAAATATCAGTGGACTATTTTATGTTGTTACTGACCCATTTGGGGACTGTAGGTAAATGAAACCCCACATTTTAGACAAACGGGGGCGCTAGTGAGCCACTTAAGAGACACACCTTTGTCTGACCTTTTTGTCCACACTTAACAGCCGACAAATGTGATGTATGTGTCAAATTTCAAGTTAATCTAAGCACGCCAAAAGACTTAAATATGCCTGAAAAAGAAAGTAAAGTTTGACACGTTACCATGAGAACAGTGTTTGAGATATCAAAAATCCGTTCGCAATTTCGCATCTGCAATATCTCTGCACCATGTTGGCCAAGTCTGGTCTCAATTGCATGAATCCCCTAGGAGGAGTATTTAAAAGTTTACTGCATGAAGCTGACAAAAAATCCACCTTTGTGACTGACACACTTCCTGGGGCCTGTTGGTGGCGCTATACCTGGGACTCACAATAAGCACATAGATGCGATCGGAATCCTTGGCCGAACATACACACCGCGTGTCATCACAATAAGACATTTTTTGCTTTAGATATTAGACACTTTCTGTTTCTCTGAATTCGCCATAATTTTGTCGCCTCGCCATGGCAGCACCGTTCGAGATATCGAAACTCACTTCGCAATTTAGCAAGTGCAATGTCTCGGCATCATGTTCACCACTTTTGGTGTCAATCGCATGAATCCTCTAGGAGGAGTATTTAAAAGTTCATTGCATGCAACTGTGAAAAAATCCACCTTTGTGACTGACACACTTCCTGGGGCCTGTTGGTGGCGCTATACCCGGGACTCACAATAAGCACATCGATGCGATCGGAATCCTTGGCCGAACATACACACCGCGTGTCATCACAATAAGACATTTTTTGCTTTAGATATTAGACACTTTCTGTTTCTCTGAATTCGCCATAACTTTGTCGCCTCGCCATGGCAGCACCGTTCGAGATATCAAAAATCCCTTCGCAATTTAGCAAGTGCAATGTCTTGGCATCATGTTCACCACTTTTGGTGTCAATCGCATGAATTCCCTAGGAGGAGTATTTAAAAGTTCACCACATGCAACTGTTGTGACTGACACACTTCCTGGCGCCTGTTGGTGGCGCTATGTCCGAGATTCACAATAAGCACATCGATGCGATCGGAATCCTTGGCCGAACATACACACCGCGTGTCATCCCAATAAGACATTTTTTGCTTTAGATATTAGACACTTCCTGTTTCTCTGAATTCGCCATAACTTTGTCGCCTCGCCATGGCAGCACCGTTCGAGATATCAAAAATCCCTTCGCAATTTAGCAAGTGCAATGTCTCGGCATCATGTTCACAACGTTTGATGTCAATCGCATGAATTCCCTAGGAGGAGTATTTAAAAGTTCACCGCATGCACTTATAAAACAATCCAAAATGGCCGACTTCCTGTTGGGCGGAGCTCATAGTTTAGAGCGCGAAAGTTGTTCGGGTCGATGAGATCTATATGCGTACCAACTCTCGTACATGTGCGTACATAATTGCCCGATCTGTGCACCAATGTTTGTTTTTGCATTACAGGGGGCGCTACAGAGCCCCCCTGCCACGCCCGTATTCCAACCTTTGTCCAATCCTAGTGTCGCGCGACTCTGACGTGTGTGCCAAATTTCAAGAGTTTTCGAGCATGTTAAGGGACCCCAATTGGCCAATGTGTGGGAAAAAATAAAAAAAATAAAAAAAAAAATATAGCTGCAAGCAGCGATGACGGGCCTTCGCACGTTTGTTCATCGCTATACGGTGCCTTCCAGAAAACACTGCACGGTGGGCAAGTGCATCAAGTGGGTAAATATCAGTGGACTATTTTATGTTGTTACTGACCCATTTGGGGACTGTAGGTAAATGAAACCCCACATTTTAGACAAACGGGGGCGCTAGTGAGCCACTTAAGAGACACACCTTTGTCTGACCTTTTTGTCCACACTTAACAGCCGACAAATGTGATGTATGTGTCAAATTTCAAGTTAATCTAAGCACGCCAAAAGACTTAAATATGCCTGAAAAAGAAAGTAAAGTTTGACACGTTACCATGAGAACAGTGTTTGAGATATCAAAAATCCGTTCGCAATTTCGCATCTGCAATATCTCTGCACCATGTTGGCCAAGTCTGGTCTCAATTGCATGAATCCCCTAGGAGGAGTATTTAAAAGTTTACTGCATGAAGCTGACAAAAAATCCACCTTTGTGACTGACACACTTCCTGGGGCCTGTTGGTGGCGCTATACCTGGGACTCACAATAAGCACATAGATGCGATCGGAATCCTTGGCCGAACATACACACCGCGTGTCATCACAATAAGACATTTTTTGCTTTAGATATTAGACACTTTCTGTTTCTCTGAATTCGCCATAATTTTGTCGCCTCGCCATGGCAGCACCGTTCGAGATATCGAAACTCACTTCGCAATTTAGCAAGTGCAATGTCTCGGCATCATGTTCACCACTTTTGGTGTCAATCGCATGAATCCTCTAGGAGGAGTATTTAAAAGTTCATTGCATGCAACTGTGAAAAAATCCACCTTTGTGACTGACACACTTCCTGGGGCCTGTTGGTGGCGCTATACCCGGGACTCACAATAAGCACATCGATGCGATCGGAATCCTTGGCCGAACATACACACCGCGTGTCATCACAATAAGACATTTTTTGCTTTAGATATTAGACACTTTCTGTTTCTCTGAATTCGCCATAACTTTGTCGCCTCGCCATGGCAGCACCGTTCGAGATATCAAAAATCCCTTCGCAATTTAGCAAGTGCAATGTCTTGGCATCATGTTCACCACTTTTGGTGTCAATCGCATGAATTCCCTAGGAGGAGTATTTAAAAGTTCACCACATGCAACTGTTGTGACTGACACACTTCCTGGCGCCTGTTGGTGGCGCTATGTCCGAGATTCACAATAGGCACATCGATGCGATCGGAATCCTTGGCCGAACATACACACCGCGTGTCATCCCAATAAGACATTTTTTGCTTTAGATATTAGACACTTCCTGTTTCTCTGAATTCGCCATAATTTTGTCACCTCGCCATGGCAGCACCGTTCGAGATATCAAAAATCCCTTCGCAATTTAGCAAGTGCAATGTCTTGGCATCATGTTCACAACGTTTGATGTCAATCGCATGAATTCCCTAGGAGGAGTATTTAAAAGTTCACCGCATGCACTTATAAAACAATCCAAAATGGCCGACTTCCTGTTGGGCGGAGCTCATAGTTTAGAGCGCGAAAGTTGTTCGGGTCGATGAGATCTATATGCGTACCAACTCTCGTACATGTGCGTACATAATTGCCCGATCTGTGCACCAATGTTTGTTTTTGCATTACAGGGGGCGCTACAGAGCCCCCCTGCCACGCCCGTATTCCAACCTTTGTCCAATCCTAGTGTCGCGCGACTCTGACGTGTGTGCCAAATTTCAAGAGTTTTCGAGCATGTTAAGGGACCCCAATTGGCCAATGTGTGGGAAAAAAAAAAAACAAAAAAAAAACAAGCAGCGATGACGGGCCTTCGCACATTTGTTCATCGCTATACGGTGCCTTCCAGAAAACAATGCACGGTGGGCAAGTGCATCAAGTGGGTAAATATCAGTGGACTATTTTATGTTGTTACTGACCCATTTGGGGACTGTAGGTAAATGAAACCCCACATTTTAGACAAACGGGGGCGCTAGTGAGCCACTTAAGAGACACACCTTTGTCTGACCTTTTTGTCCACACTTAACAGCCGACAAATGTGATGTATGTGTCAAATTTCAAGTTAATACAAGCACGCCAAAAGCCTTAAATATGCCTGAAATAAAAGTAAACTTTGACACGATGCCATGGCAACAGTGTTTGAGATATCAAAAATCCGTTCGCAATTTCGTATCTGCAATATCTCTGCGTCATGGTGGCCAAGTCTGGTCTCAATTGCATGAATCCCCTAGGAGGAGTATTTAAAAGTTTACCGCATGAAGCTGACAAAAAATCCACCTTTGTGACTGACACACTTCCTGGGGCCTGTTGGTGGCGCTATACCTGGGACTCACAATAAGCACATAGATGCGATCGGAATCCTTGGCCGAACATACACACCGCGTGTCATCACAATAAGACATTTTTTGCTTTAGATATTAGACACTTTCTGTTTCTCTGAATTCGCCATAACTTTGTCGCCTCGCCATGGCAGCACCGTTCGAGATATCAAAAATCCCTTAGCAATTTAGCAAGTGCAATGTCTCGGCATCATGTTCACCACGTTTGATGTCAATTGCATGAATTCCCTAGGAGGAGTATTTGAAAGTCCATTGCATGCAACTGTGAAAAAATCCACCTTTGTGACTGACACACTTCCTGGTGCCTGTTGGTGGCGCTATGTCCGAGATTCACAACAGGCACATCGATGCGATTGGAATCCTTGGCCGAACATAAACACCGCGTGTCTTCCCAATAAGACATTTTTTGCTTTAGATATTAGACACTTCCTGTTTCTCTGAATTCGCCATAACTTAGTCGCCTCGCCATGGCAGCACCGTTCGAGATATCAAAAATCCCTTCGCAATTTAGCAAGTGCAATGTCTCGGCATCATGTTCACCACTTTTGGTGTCAATCGCATGAATCCTCTAGGAGGAGTATTTAAAAGTTCATTGCATGCAACTGTGAAAAAATCCACCTTTGTGACTGACACACTTCCTGGGGCCTGTTGGTGGCGCTATACCCGGGACTCACAATAAGCACATCGATGCGATCGGAATCCTTGGCCGAACATACACACCGCGTGTCATCACAATAAGACATTTTTTGCTTTAGATATTAGACACTTTCTGTTTCTCTGAATTCGCCATAACTTTGTCGCCTCGCCATGGCAGCACCGTTCGAGATATCAAAAATCCCTTCGCAATTTAGCAAGTGCAATGTCTCGGTATCATGTTCACCACTTTTGGTGTCAATCGCATGAATTCCCTAGGAGGAGTATTTAAAAGTTCACCACATGCAACTGTTGTGACTGACACACTTCCTGGCGCCTGTTGGTGGCGCTATGTCCGAGATTCACAATAGGCACATCGATGCGATCGGAATCCTTGGCCGAACATACACACCGCGTGTCATCCCAATAAGACATTTTTTGCTTTAGATATTAGACACTTCCTGTTTCTCTGAATTCGCCATAATTTTGTCGCCTCGCCATGGCAGCACCGTTCGAGATATCAAAAATCCCTTCGCAATTTAGCAAGTGCAATGTCTTGGCATCATGTTCACAACGTTTGATGTCAATCGCATGAATTCCCTAGGAGGAGTATTTAAAAGTTCACCGCATGCACTTATAAAACAATCCAAAATGGCCGACTTCCTGTTGGGCGGAGCTCATAGTTTAGAGCGCGAAAGTTGTTCGGGTCGATGAGATCTATATGCGTACCAACTCTCGTACATGTGCGTACATAATTGCCCGATCTGTGCACCAATGTTTGTTTTTGCATTACAGGGGGCGCTACAGAGCCCCCCTGCCACGCCCGTATTCCAACCTTTGTCCAATCCTAGTGTCGCGCGACTCTGACGTGTGTGCCAAATTTCAAGAGTTTTCGAGCATGTTAAGGGACCCCAATTGGCCAATGTGTGGGAAAAAAAAAAAAAAAAAAAAAAAAAAAAAAAAAAAAAAAAAATAATACTCCCGAGGAAAAACAATAGGGCTTCGCACCATTCGGTGCTCAGGCCCTAATTACTAGAACACATACACTACTTTGTATGCCTTGACAACAGTCAGATCAGTACATTGTCAGTGCCAGCAGTATAGGAGACAAGCTGGTGGTGACCAGCCTGAAGTCCTCTCCAGTGCTAGTGATGGAGCTTGCAGAAGGGGTCAGTCGAAAACACTTCATTTCAGAAAAATGCACCACTTTAATCAGTCAGAATTCTCATCTGTGCTGCATCTGTGGTTTTGTTTTCAGAAAAAACAGACACGAGTTGCACTAAATTCAACGTCACAGTTTCTGGTCAGTGGGGGACTGGATAACACGGTCAACATATGGGACCTGAAGACAAAGAGATTACATCGCAGCCTCAAGGTATATCATTTAGTGAAGTTTTTAAAGTAGATATTCTACTGCAAGGCTATCTGGATCGATCTGTTTAGATATTCAGTGATTAACTATTTGTTTGTTTGTTTTAATTTAATATGTACATTGATTAAAGTTCAAAACAAAGCATTATGCATTTACAACAATAAGTCAATCATCAGTAAATGCTTTATCCTGGTCAGCTTCACTGTGGTTTCAGTTGCTAAGTTAAGTTTTTGGAATTGGAAAAGACATTATAAGTTAGGTGGGATTTCCACTGGATCATTAGGAGTGGGATTTAGAAAAGAAAATTGTGCAGACTTCTATTTCACTTGTATGTTTTTTATGTTCTCATTTCACCCTCTCATCAGGACCATAAAGAGGAAGTTACATGTGTGTCCTTCAATGGTGGTGATAGTTACATAGTATCAGGTTCAACCAGTGGGGACATCATCCTCCACAGCATTACCACTAATCTGTCCAGCAAGGCTTTTGGCCATGGGCCCAATGAGGCAAGTCTATTCCTTTTTATTAAAGTCTGGCCATATTCCTATGCCATTTGTCATCCCTGCTGTTATGTAAAATTGGTAAGAATAAGTGGAGAAACAAAGCAATTATTTTTTTAATTGCTTTACATTTCCTTAATGACTTCATGCTTAATTGTGATATTGGTGAGTTTCGTTAAATAAGCTAATTGACCAATATTGTTTCTAGTCTAGTGTGTATACAGTTGTGCTCAAATAATTGCATACCTGAAAGAGATTGTTAAATTTTGCCATTTATTAATAATAAACTCGTACGAAGTTCCAACTTCTACTAAGCTGATCTGAAATTTGTTACATAAAGTCAATACTGACCTGAAATATTGTGATTAACATTTTGTGTTTTCTTTTTCTAGCCTGTCCATGACTTAAAGTACTCACTGATAAAGCGGTCTCTCTTGGGGAGTGTTTCTGACAGCGGTTCAGTGGTACTTTGGGATGCAAACACACAGAAGGAACTGCACATGTTTGAAGGAGCACACAAAGCTCCTGCCTCAGGCCTGGCATTTTCCCCAGCCAATGACCTGCTCTTTATTACAGTTGGGTTGGATAAGAGGATTGTCTGTTATGACACTTCCAGCAAAGTGTAAGCCACATCTGTGTAGAGTGTACTTAGATAATGATTAGTTTAAAGCAAAATAAGGTATGTTTTATCTTCTTACTGGTTGATATCATGTTTTGTTTATGGGTGTTTGTTCCTGCAGTATTTTCCGTAGTAAGCAGGTCGAGTCTCCACTAACGGCTGTAGACTTCACTCCTGATGGAGCAGGGCTTGTAGTGGGCTCCACCCATGGAAGGATCTACATGTATGACCTGCGTAATCTAAGCGCTCCTGTCAAAACAACCACTGCTCACAAGACCTCGGTCACATGTATCCGATTCCAGCACTCCAACACCAGACTAAAGGTATGGTTTCCAGTCTACTGTTCATAAAATGTGAGTATTCACAGTTGATTAACACTGACGCATTATTTATAATGTGCTGTATATAAACCTTTTCCCTCAGACGAGTAAAACAGTCTCTGGCAAGACTTCTTCGCAGACTAACAAGAGAATCTCTGTAAAGCTGGGGCAGAATCAGCAGAGTGGTCCTCCTACTCCGACCTCTTTAGTTCCTGCTGTCCCCGAACAGCAGCCAGTAAGCCGAGGAGACGGACAGGCTCACAGCCTTGGCAAGTGTTTTCAACTGCAAAATTCACTTCCTATCAGTTGAGATATTTTCTTAATTGTGAGTCGTCATTATTTCAGCTATTTTTCTGCAGCTACAATTTCCTATTCTGTGGCAGCATAGTGTTTTGGGCTAATTCATAGTGTATGTATGCAAGTTTCTCCAGTGTTCTTACTATTCTTCTGTGCTGCTGTTTGTTTAGGGAGTGGAGCACATTCTGAGGTGCTATCCAGAGATGCCGAAGGCCAGCACAGTTTGGATAAATTCAACAGCATGGGCCGAAACAGCCTGAGCCTAGACATTTTCTCACCTGTAACTGATGGTATGTGCTGATGACCTTGCAATATGGAATTTATGTATGTACTATTTACTCAACCGGTTTTCCACTAATAGATTAACTGCACTGTTTTTTTTTTTTTGTTTGTTTGTTTTTTCTCTCTGGCCTATTTTTAATTTCTCTCTATTCAGGTTTTAAAACACATGGCTTCATTGGTGATACTCCAACTTCAAGAAATGGTGTGTACTTTATCAGGAAGTACTTAAATTCATAAAGGTTAAAATTGCAGTGATGATATTGGTTTTTGTTACCACTAGGAGGCAGCACTGATGTGTTCTTTAGAGAAGCTGAGGGGCAACAGAGTTCAGAAAAGTTTAGGGTTGGTCGCAACAGCCTGGACATTTTTTCTCCTGTTCGTGATGGTGAGAGTATTCTTCTTCAGTGATGGTCTGGCTGTAGCCATTATTTAGAATCTATACAAATATATTTATTTTTTGCTCTTTCTTTTCAAATACAGGTGGATAACTAATTCTTTGCTTTTTTTTTTTTTTTTACACATCTTCATTAGATTACAAAGGTCACAGACTCAGTGATGCCTCAAGTGGTAAGAAAGGTAAAATTTCATTACTTTGCATCAATGATGACCGAAGTTTATGATAAAATGTCATTACCTTGAACCATTTATCTTAGCATTTATTAAGGTGTTTACATATTTGTTATTGGATTTTTGCATTACAGATTTAGATTTCCTACCTCAGCACGGTTCAGCTCAGCGTAAGAACCCGCTGGGTACACCTGGTGCTCGCTGCTACAGTCCTCTGTCTGCTGTCCACACACCACCTGCAATCAAAGAGGAGGAACCAGTGATCTCATCACCTACACATACAGACACACAGAACAACATGGTCAGTCACTGATATTTGTTTCTCGATGTATTTAATAAACAAGACTATTTCACATATAGTAATGTTTTTTGAGGCTTTTGTATTTCTATTATGTGTGTATATGGTATACATTTACTATACTTCTGATATTGACATTTTGGCATGATGGACAGGTGGAGAATAATTATCCAAGGCAGAATGTTCTGACCACACCCTCTGCTGCTCAGACTACACACATCCAATCAGTGCCTTCATTCAACACTCCTGAGCCCAGTCAAAGGCCAGAAGTGCCAACCCAGCTCACCTATGATTCCCCAGTGAATAGCAGTCAACCCAAAGCTGAATCAGGTACGTGAACAGGACATCGGGTACAAATGATGAAATGAATACAGGATCACATGGTCTCACATTGTGTTTCTAACTTGAGCAGCAGCAAGCGCATCTAATGCTGTCAGTAGTGAAGCACCACTCACCTCAGTCCAGATGAATTTTGTGCGCAACATGATCCATGAAGCTCTAGAAGATTTCAGGTACATTGTTTTAAAATATTTGCACACACACATACTTGTATCCAAATGCCGGTAATGGAAATTAGTTCCTAATAAGTTAACTTCTTAACTTCACCATACATAAAATACATTTGTTTTCCAGCAGTAACTTGGTAAACACATGTCGATAACACAAGTTGTTAAAAATGAGCTTATTATTTTGGAACACAGAGATTTTCAACCTTAATTTAAAGGAGTTCAACTTGATTCATAGGTAACATTTAAATATGTCTGCATTTGTTATTAATATACAGTTTTACATTAGATTACTTCTGATATCTTAATAAAATGAATCTCGTATTAAGAAAAATGGTGCTAGCCAGGAAGGACAAAACACCACATTTGTATATGAAGAGGATAATTGTATATTCATGTACTGTACATTTTGGTAATTGAATTAACAAGAAAACTATCTTGGAATTCTTTTATACCACGAGAGCCTAGCCATTTTGGGTTCCAGGCGATCAAAATATTATCACGGGACAGGACATGGGGGTTTATATTTGGCTGGTGGGGTAATTTATCATCTGCCCATTACCCTCATCAAATTTTGCTTTAAGCAGCTTTTGTAATTTCTTTCAGAGACACATGCCACAGAGATATAATCAATCTACAAGTGGAAATGGTTAGACAGTTCTACATTCAGCTGGTAGGTATCATCCGCAACTCACAATCATACTCTTTTGACAAACAAACTGTGACTGACTTACAAAATTGTTAAAGATGATTCCTGCTCTTTCAGAATGAAATCCATGGGCTCATTGAAAGGTACTCTGTAAACGAGAGTCTTGTAGAGGAGATAGAGAAGCTGCGGGAGGAAAACAAACGACTTCGAGCCAATTACTAAGAAGCATGTGGCTGCTTGTTTGACATGTAGACTGAACCCCTTGTGCTCAGTACAGGTTTAGGCCTGAGAAATGTGGTAGCACTACAACACTGTCCTAGGTGAGGCAGGACACAGAGATTGTCCTGCTTTCCTGCTGACGTCTGAAGAATGCACTCATACCCTGAGGACCGGCGCACCAGCACTCAATTTTTAAGGCTATACCATGTACCTTAAAATAGGAGAGATTATTATTAAGCTTTTCTCTCCAGCTTGTGCATTTTTTTATGCATATTTTACAACAGATACTTTGCTATAAAAGATCACCATATAGGAGGGCTTACATGTTTGTAATAAGGTTGTTTTGATAAGCTTACAGCCGAGTTTAATGACATTATAGTAAATTAGTAGTACTGATGTTCCAAATGGGTCTGACACAGTCTTGTAAACCCCACGTGTGCTGTCATTATGTCTATGTTGAGAAAAGAAAAACAAGTAAAATCAAAAGACAATTTTCTTACAGTGCCTACAAAGAACTCCTGTCATAATACCATTTGTATCTTAATAAATTATTGCATTGAACCTCCACAGGATGTTTATCATGTACTATTCTGACTTTAGCACTTCTACACTGGTGCATGACATACTGGCTAAATCATATAAGCAGGTTCAATGGAGAGAATATAATTTAAGGTTAATTGTCCTTTATAGGATTGCTAGACATTAACTTTTCAATGATTCAGGAGCTTTATTACATAGACATCAGATGTGTCTTGAACCAAATACATTCATCACATACAACTCAGAATACGTGTATGAGTTTTCCTCAAACTAGTTTTTATAAAGCATTTGCATTTTCTTGGCATGGCTCTCTCAAATGAAAGAGGGACAAACAGAAGCCAGAATAAATCCGACAGTCACTAAGATATTAAATAGTACAAGGCACAGGACCTGTAGCCCTTACAATCAGAATGGAAGTAAAAAGAAACATTAATACCAAAAAAAGTAAAGAAACTTACAATTAAGCAACATTAAGTTACAAGTTAATTTAAGCACAATGTTCAAGAAAATGTGAGGGGGTGAAAAATCATTTATTTAAAAAGAAAAACAGTGAACCTGGGAGAATTGACTATTTCAGTCACAGAATTTATGCTGGTCCATCCATTAGCCTTTTTTTTTAATATAAAAACAAAAACTCTTTAAAAGGCACATAAGTTAAAACTGCATGCATACAATACAGATTTTGTACTCTTGTTTTGAGGTAGAGAAGCAGTCCTGAGATAATATGCACTACAGTGACACATCTGCTCTGCAGATAGGACAGGTAGCGTTCTCCTGAGAATCAAACAAATTAAATGTGTTTACATTAGACAATGATATTATCTTATCGGGGAGAAAAGAAACAAACGAGGTTGTGAAAAAAAATATATATAAAAAAGACTCACTTTCAACCAGCGATCAATGCACTTCACGTGATAGTCATGGAAACATGGCAGCATTCGCAGCTTCTCTCCTTTCTTGTAGTCAGAGAAACAGATTTGGCAACTGTACACAGAGAGAAGAAACATTACCAACAATAAATAACTACAGGATCCAACTGTGGACACTTTGGGCACTTACTCTGTCTTGCCCGCATTGTGTGCAGGGTCATAAGCTTTTGCAGGAAGTCTCTCGATCTCCCACTTACTGAGAGTTTTCTTGGCTATCACAGATCCCTGGCTCTCCTCAAATGCCAGAAAAGCCTAAATATAAATCCACAGAACAAAATAGTCATAAGAAAAGAATAAGTGCTGACAGACATGGACAGAGAGCACCACTTAATGCAGTAATTTAATATACTGCTTTGTATATTAATAGCTCATACCTCATAGTTATTTCCCTGGCTGTCATCAAGCAGATTTAAAGGCAAGTGCGGTGTGTTTCTGCGGCGTGAGCTGCGACCTCTTGATCTCATTTGCCTGCCTGACCACAATATACAACCAGAGCAAGGACAATTCTTCCAAAGATCTATTAATTAATCTCAGTCTAAAAATGTTAATGTGCTACGTAATTGTTTAACAATCTTTCTGAAATAAACAAGACACTCACTGGGCTGTCCCACAGTCATGTCCTGCAGCTCTGAGAATGATGATGAGTACATCATGGAGGCCCAGGGAGAGATCCAGCTCAGACCTACATAGGAATCAAACTAAAGAAGGTGGAAGTAAAACAAAAGTTGGTACCCTTAATAAGCAATAATATTTATTTAATATTATAATATTCCAATAATGTTTTGTTACAATACATGTTCGATACAACTAACCGGGGCGTTTTGTGGATGTCTGTTGGGGGGTGTGGTCTGTAATCGACTTTGCTCCTGATGATGATGTTCCTCTCTATCAAATTGCTCCTGCAGAGAAAAAGACAAGCAGCTTTTTTTCTACCCAGTTCTGACTACATAAATGTCAAATATATAAAAACAAGATAACAGATTAACTGTGGAAAAGTAAAAAATAACCTGATTGCTGAGGTTTGTCAATTTCAGATTTATACAAGTTGTATCACGTTAAGTATTCGGTTTATGTGACCACGTTGTGAAGAACCTTATAAGAATTATTATTAAGGAACTGTTGAACATGCGCTATATATAATGTTCAGATAAATCAAATTACAAAAAAACCTACATCAGAGAATGAAAATTAATTAGTCCGTAAATTTTTTTAGTAAATCAGGTTAATAGTATTTACCTGGAGGCTTCTGGCAAATGCCTCATCTTCATCAATTTGAGCAGAGCGAACCACAGCCATCTCATCATCATCCTCATCTATAACGACAATCTCCTCTTGTACACATTCACCTCTTCTTTCTGTATCTGTGAATGATAGAACAGAAAAGGAATCAAACTCTAAATTCATGGCCAATACTTCATGACCACTACTAGAAAAATGCTCTTCCAATTCTAAAACAAATCACTTGTACCTTGCCAGTGGTTCTCCTCTGCTGCAAGTGAAAGTGCTGTTGACACACACCTAGAGGACCCACGACTAACAGTCGATGACTTTTTCGATCTCTGTTCCTTATTGCATTTCTTAAGCATTTTTTGCACAGAGCCACGACCATGGGGAGAAGTCATTCTTGAGCAAATCTGGCCAGCAGCAGCTCCCAGCACAGAGAATTCGGCTGCAGCAGAGCACGAGATGGCAGAATCGGAAGAGGAGGCCGTGGATTGCGAGGGACGTGGAGACTCCAGCCTTGCGAATTCAGATAAAAGAGATGAAGCCGGTACAAATCCTGTTCCATTTCCTGCTTGGATATTATTGCCACCTCCTATATTGTCTTGTAGTCGTCTTCGTTTTAGTGTCCTTTGAGAGCTCGGTGTCATATGGAGGTATCCAGGAATCATGTCCCATCTCTCTGACCTTCTTGCATCCGGACCACATAGTGCAGCCTAGGGATTAAAGCCACAATAAACCTTCCACACATTTGCTAAAACGTCTTTCCCGGACAATATTTGGTTTTCAAAGAAAGCTGTTTTTTTGTTTTTTTTTTACCCCACTGTAATTATCTTTGACTCGGGCTTGTCGTTTTCTTCGAAAAGGGATAGGGCTGCAAAGCAGAAACAGACATGAGCCTAGTATGTGGGTGTACATCATAAATTAAAGATCATAATACTAGAAAGTTATTTAACACATTTCCAGTGGACATTGCAGTGCAGCTGTAGGTCAAGTACTTCAGCATTGATTCATTCTATGTGTGAAAGTAAAATGATGTTCTCTGGAGGATATAGGATTTGCACATCATTTTCAGTATGAAGATTAAAAACAAAAACAAAAAAAAGTCACACATTACATGAGGTGAAATACTAGAAACATTCATTTCTGATACCTTTCTGGAGTTTCTGGAACGACCAAGTCAGACAAATCATAACAGGAACCTCGTTCGTCAAACTGAAGGTCGCTATCACTCAGTAAACAAGCCTCGTTTAGATGTTCACTGGCTTCATCTTCATCCAGGCTGAGAAAAGGGCTGCTAGGCCTCGAGTCTTTCACTGTGCTCTCCATACGACCTGCTGTTGTTGCTAATGTCTGAAGGAGGGAAAGTTAACGCTGTGAGACAAAACAATGAAGCAGTTCACTGATAGCTCGCTTGCTAGGATCATGTTAGCGAGCTAATAAGCCAACGAACCGGGTTTAGTCGCTAAATAACTTCTAGATCGATTAAATGTCGAACATAATACGCACCATACGATGTATACAGCGCACATCCCGAATATAAAACCTCTTGTTTAATAACGACCCTCCTGTTAGAAAAAAAATCAAGCTATAACCGCCATGTAAAATCACTTCCGTGTACGTCATTTCCTCCGGCGTGTTGCATAATATAATTTGTGTAAACAAAAATAATAATAATAAATAAATAAATAAATAAATAGATAAATAAATGAATAAATAGTAATTTGTGTAAACATTTATTGAATGTGAATTTACCCAATCGTTTTGGATTGATATTGAATATCTAATATTCAAATTCACAAAATTAAAGATTCGACTATCTGGTAAAGATATATATTTTTTTTATATAAAAATAAGATTTCGGAGCAAGATTTGGTGATTAATTTAATAATTATGTATGGGAAATATCACATACACAAGAAATGGAATAATAACAAACATATTATTTAAAATTGAACTTAAGCATTATATTGAGGCCCTAAAAGATGCAAGAAATAAAAAAGAGAACGGATGTATAGAATTTTTGCATCCTTTTCTTTTTGGAACAGTCTGTAAATTTTTTTTCCCCTGTATAGTTTTCTTTTATTTATTTATTTATTATTATTATTATTATTATTATTATTTTCTTTCTTTTTGTTGTTTCCTTTGATGCTATTATCAATGTAATACATAATTGTTGAACACACTGTGATCCTCTGTATGTATTTTGTTCTTGTTATGCAATAAATAAATAAATAAATAAATAGACAAACAACTAAATAAATAAATAAATAAAAATTTTGTAAACAGGTATTTGGTTATTTAAATATCAGTGAAAGACTCGGTGTCTGTTTATCGTTCATATATCATATCTGCTGCTATACAGTATATTGTACAAAAAGCATAATATTGCACTATATTGTTATTTGCACTCCCACACTTTATGTACATAACTGATCAGTCATATTCTATATTCATATTTAATACTCATTCTGTCTATATTGTATCTCATTGTCTGCATTGTCTTGTATAGTTTGTATAGTATAGTGTTATTTATGTCTGTACTTTTGAGAGTCACAAACAGCTGGAACCAAATTAATTGTGTGTCAACACACTTGGCCAATAAACCTGATTCTGATGTATTCATGTATTTTCCTGCTATGTTGAGCTCACTTTTTGTTGCTGTTGTTGGGTATTTAGATAAATACAATAGTCAAAGTATTTAAACAGTTTATTCAACCCTTCAGTGTCACAGTGGATCTGGAACCTGTCCCAGGAATATATATTCATTGCTGGATACTTAAGGATTAAAGGCTAAATTGAAAACGAAAGGGTGGATATTCACCTAATGTGCATAATGTTTGAATAGCTTACATTTATTAAAATATAAATTTGTACTAAATGGCTTCTTTTTTTAGTCCCTGACAGCAAAATAAAGAGTTCTGTAAAGCCAGAAAACATGAATAACAGTCAAATTACACATACAACAATATTTTGCATAAAACAATGCAGTCTTTAATATTTCCAAAAAATGACCATAGAAAATTTCAAAACCTTTTGCGTGTCAGCTCCAATGTTCACCTGTCACCAGGGCAAATGGATGCTTTTCACCATGTTCAGTAAAAAATACATTTGTAATATGGGACTGCTGAATATTTTGAAAAGTTTTTTTCTTATCTGAGAACAATCTATACAAATTTGTGCAAACAAGCCAGCAAAAAATATGAACACAAACTATCATTCATGTGCATCCAGATAATTGTATCCATTTCGTACACTCAACATTTACAATGACAGCATGAGCATTACAGAACTCTTCAAAATGAACAAAATACATCAGACTTTAAAACAGCATGGACTGTAGAGACTTCCTCACGGTGGCCATCTCCTGTTGTTGCTATAAGAAATAAAATTGCAGAACAAAATTAGCAATGTGAAATCTTTGAAAGATAAGAAAAACCTAGAGAATGTGTGTGAAAATACTCACTGTGTCCATCATTATCTTTTTCTGCAGCAGAGCCATCTCCTTTTTCAACTCCATCTGTGCTCCCTGGAGAAAAGCCTCATGACTTTTCTCCATCTCCTCCATGTTCTGTTGGTAAATACAGACACATACTTAGTCAATACAAAAATTAAGAATGTATGTAATAGGCACACTTTGACATATTTGTGAACACACAAGAAATATTGTACCTTGACAAACTGCTCATACAGCTCTTTTATGTATTTTATTTTTTGACTTTGCACAACCCGTGCCTGTTGGAAGAACCTCTGCTGTTGTTGAAATAAATTCTATGCACATAACAGTGATAAGTTAGATCATGCTGAGATTTATCACAACAGTTATTTTTAATTCATTTACCATGTACTTTAATGTCACCAATAGCAATATCACAAAAAAAAACTACAACAGTATTTTTCTAGCAAATAAATAATAGAATAGTCAAAAACTTAAATTGAATATTTTTCTATTCAGCTTTGCTGTTTTTAATGCTGTGGGGTTTTCAGGCCATGTTCAACAAGCACTAACATTCAGTTTCTCCTCCTGCTCCTCGGATTTCTTAACATCGGTCTCCCACTGCCGCAGCACTGACAGCATCTCCTGGGAGTAGTCCTGCGTCAGCTTCTGTCTTTGGCGACAAATTAATATTTAAACACTACCACAATGGGTGATTACCAAAGACAAGAACTGACATCTCATCACTAGTAAGGTCTTGATGCTGGTCAATTTCATGGAATATCCAGAGCTGGCATGTGGAAATACACCCTGGAATGGATGTGAGCCCACCACAGGGGATAACACACTCACACTGCCCTATGGGCAATTTAGTGTATGTAGCCAATCCACACCCTGTATTTTTTTTTAGGATTTGGGCAGAACTTTAAAATCCAAAAAAATCCAAGCAGCATGGAGCTGTGTGACCGCCACCGTGCCAAACACAAACCTATGCATAAACACAAATTCTAAATATGTCGCCTCATCTATGAAGGAATGAATTATAAGGACTTAGAAATAAACCAATGAATACCTTTTAATTAATAGAAGCATTTATTGCATGAAGAACTGCCCTTAAACTTCTATTATATAAGTTTTGCATAAAAGGGTTTTAAACATTCCCACTTCAGTATACAGGAGTATTGATATTGTTGTGTTTGTGAAAACACACTCAGTATTGTGCACATGTACCTCTGGCCATGCTGGGTCTTCCACAGCTGCTCTATTTTCTGGTTGCTGCCTTTCAGAGAGCTTTTGGTGAAAGTTTCCAGGCGTTTCCTTTTAGCCTGCATTGCCTTGCTGATGTCAGCTGCATCAGCATTCAAATACACAATACACTACTAAAATGCATTAGCACAGTACAATGTAAAATCTCAGATATTCACTTTAACTGAACCGACCTCCAAACTTTTCTAACATTGTCTGAACTTCATTCCTGTGAAAAACAAGTGAATATGTGCATCAGTAAACACTACCCACAGATTTAGCTACGTTACTAATCGATAATATCTAACTCACCCTACACCTACAATAAGGCCATTTTCCTCAAACGTACTTGCAGGTCTTTTCTTACCCGACTTATCAACGATGGACATTTCTAACAATAAAAATAGAATTGGATTAAAAAAAAAAAGTTTAGGCTGCTGCAATTTACCATTTAATTACAATTAAATGTCATTAAATACAACCGATAAAAAAGAAAAAAAGCACCTTCTCTTGCTTCATCCTCTGAGCCACTAAGACCCTTCTTTTCACCCTCTATATTAAAGTCAAAAGCCTGAAGGTGTGAGGAGTCTTCTGATTGTTTGGATTTCTTGTTCTGTTTTCTTCCTGCTGATGCCATTTTGCTAAAATAAAGAAGTGATTAACCATCAGCTTGTTAATAAGAAATAAATAGCTTAATGTGAGGTGAGCTTGCCACGGGAGGCAATAGATTTATTCAGATATAAACTCCCTCTCTTTCTTCTCCCTCCCTCTCCTCCCTCTCCCATCCTCTCCCTCTCTTCCTCCCTCTCTCCCATCCTCTCCCTCTCTCTCTCTTCCTCCCTCTCTCTCATCCTTTCTCTCTTCCTCACTCTCCCTCCCCCCTCTCCCCTTCTTCTCCCTCTCTCCCAAAACTCAGCACAACTACTGCAGTACTTCATTGAATTTATCATGAAAATTATATTGAACATCTCTTGAATCTGCTATTTTTTAGGCGCTAACAGCAAAATCTGACCCTTACCCCATGCTTTAAATTATTGCGGTTTAACTTTCTGCCTTAAACTAAAGTTAGAAATGCACTTATAGCTGAGTTTTTTGGGGGGGAACATCCTTGATCTAACTATTATTTTATATCCATTTCCGTGGACATTATAGAAATACAAGGTTTTAAAATAAGGCCGTGACTGTTGACCCATTGTTAAGACAGTAAAATGTTAAAAAATGTGTATATACACACACACACACATATATATTCATACAGTAAATTTAGTGTATTATCAGTTATTGTACTGATTCATTAGTGAGAAATGAAACATTTCCCACTCACGTTAGCTCGATGCTAAACACCAGCTAAATGGCGTGTATTTGTTAGAATAATATTTTGTGTATTACATAAACTACTGAGATTTCAGCTATATATAAATACGATTCAAATAAAATAATCACAATTATTTTCAGCTCCCTAACTTACACAGCACTTACAGCAGATTGTACCTCAGCTTTTTACCTCAGCTTGTTCTGTGTGGAAAGTGTGTTCCCGCCTGCACCAGTTAGCTGTCTACTTGCCAGGTGCTTTGTTATCCCGTTTTATCTGTTTGAATCACGCTCACAACACGAGCTATATTGTGTGTGTGTGTGTGTGTGTGTGTGTGTGTGTGTGTATTCTAATATAACCATACATAACCTGTAAATATATACTGTAAGCATTTATAACAGTAATTTAACACAATGGCAATAAATGTAAAAATTACCATGGTTACCTTAGTGTAACAGATATGGCAACCCAGGCGAATACGGTGTTACACGCTGCTGCTGCAATCTTTATAAAGTTGTAGTTTAGTTTGTGGTTCCAAAATTAATACTCATTATAAGTGGCAAAATAATAATAATAACAATAATTATAACAACAAGAACAATATTTCTCTGTAGAAATATTTTACAAATTTTAGTCCACATCATTATCCTCATCATCATCACCACCACCACATCCACCATTAGCATTTTTTATTCTACACATTTCCATCAAACAAGCCTTGAAGTCAAGTCAAGTTTATTTCCAACACTGTATAAAAATGATGTAAAAATAATTACAATACACAAAAAAAATGAGATGACATGGCATATGAAAAAACACATGGAGGATAAATAATTGCTTTTCCCAGATTAAATGTCAAACTTCTCCTCACATACATAATGTCCATTTTCTTCATAATCCTCCCGTGTTACCACCATGTCCTCAAAGTCTGGGTTTTCTGCTAGTAGCTTTCCTCCTGTCCAAGGATAGCAGATTGGACTGGAAACAGAAGACAAATTTCAAGCTGAAGACGATGAATATTTCAAATGGATCTCGGTATAATCCACTGCAATGCACACTTACTTTTGTGGCTGTATTACAGAAACATCAAATTCGCTAGGTGCGAGTGCGCGAACTTCTTTGTACACCCGATCTCTGAAGCCTGAGAACAAGGTGTTGCCACCCGTTAGGACAATGTTCTTGAAGAAGTGAGGTTGCATTTCTGAAATGAAGAAAAACAAATATGGGGGTCTGGTGCATGTGCAAATAATTTTTATACTATATCCCATATTATTCGCCAAAACATGATGTTCTTGTAAGCCTAGAAACTGCGCCTCTATGTTAACTTTGCTTTTTCAACTCAACATATTTTTTTCCCACTATATTTTACTATGTTTTAAATGCTTATAATGTTTATACACACTGTATTTCAGGCTCCCCTTCTTACTTTGGGCCCTGTGAATCATGCAGGGCTACTTTTATTCATGACACCCAAAATTATGCAAGTTGTCTAAGTGTCAGAAATGTTAAGAGACAATTTAGAGTAAACAAATGTCATGTGTTTGGAGTGGATGATGCAAGATATTTCAGTGACTCCTGAAAATAACTTTGGGTTCCTCATTAACAAAATAACAAATCGGGCACAGGCAAACATGTACTTATTGGAAATCATGAATATATTATTATTGAGACATGATTGGAATGTGTTATATTGTTAGAAATTCTATAATCTAATATCACACAATGGTGTTAAGTAACACAAGCCTACCCTACCTTCTGGCATTTTGCTGATGGAGTGGACTATTGCTTCTGGTATGCCCATTTCCTGGATGCCGATATCTGATGGGTGGAAAAGCATCTCTGGAACAGCAAATCTCTCGTTTGTGAGGCGCAGCATCTGCTCTCCAGTTTTATACTTCCCTGTGAAATTCATTTCTTCTCGAGGCTGTAATGCATAAAAACGTAATCTTATTGCCTTCCAAAACTAAGTTAAAAAGCAGTTTCAGATCTATTTGGATAATTAACATGTACAACAATACAAAACCATCCAGTAGCCTAATGTCTAAAAGGAAAAGCACATACATTTGGATGGAATTTCATACCTTACAGAAGCCCTTTTTGATGGAACTAAAATCAGGTAGCACATAGTCTCTCATTACCAGATTTTCCTCTCCTTTCAACCTACAAAAAATAAATGCCAATGCTTGGTAGGTTCCAGAATGCATAAGCACAGATATGTAGTTTCAAACATTAGACAAAAATAATAATAATAAAAAACACTCAAGCTTACTGAGCAATCTGCATGTCTTTGTAAAAGTCCTGTGAGACATAGCACACGTCTTCCTTCACTTGATTAATCACATATGTCTCATCCATCACATGTAACTGCCTTTAAAAGAAATGAAAAACCATGGCCCAAGGTCACATGTAGAGTCACAAGGAATATATTAACAATATTTACCACCTATAGCTGCAGCCTATTTACAATCATGATATGGCTACAGAGTAATAAGCTGTTTTGATTGGTTACATTTAGTTGTTATTTTATATATATGGTCACTGTCACTGCACAGTTGTCCCATTTTCTGTATTGTGCATTTCTTGTATTTATATCTTACATCACTGAATATTAAGGTATTGTAATGATATTCTAAGAACAGTTTCAAATTTTATTTGTCACATACACATACATACAGAGTACGACATGCAGTGCAATGCTTTTTACGTCTGTGCGGTATTCAAGCATAAAAAGGAATGGAATTAAGGATAAAAATTAAATCAAAAGGAGGTAAAAGTATAAACTATATAAAATATATGAAAACATATGTGAAAATATATGTATATACATACATACATACATTTTTGTAGTAAAGTTGTAAATACTATATGATGATCAACAAAATGCTTATTTATTCAGTCTGGTAACACAATACTTTATATATATTAATATATATACACATTGTGATCATCACCATATCCTTACCTGTAGGAAATGATCTCTTTTAAGTGGTTGGTGAGTAGTTTTCCACCTACATTTATTCTGTGGAACCAAAAGCAAATCGTGAACAACATATCCAAACAGATTTTACCTTAAAAATTCTTAGTATGAATCATATAATCAACTGACCTGCATATGCCATCCTTCATCTTCCTTCCTCTACAATAAGGGGCAATGTGTGTGAAGGAGAAGCCACTATCCACTACGATGCAACACAACTCCGAACTGTACTCATTGAAGTGTTTGTGCGCACTCAAAGATCCAGCTGAGACATGGCACATTATGTAGAGTGTTAGGCTTATAGGGAAAGTTATCAGGTTGTTGGCTGTAGCACCAGTGTTGGTTATTAATCTTTGACATGACCAATCTCAAAATGAATCATGTATACCTGAGATTATTTTTGTACGCAAGAAATGTGAACAGCAATTAGAGAGCTAGCCCCACTTTCAGTATTACATACAATACCAATTTATTTAGTCTGCCAATCAGTAAGAATACAGAAGCTGATTGGTGATTAAAGAAATTAAAAAGGCAGAAGTAAATATATAAATACTTCACATGTAATTGTGCAAAAAAATAAATACAAATAAAAATAGGTTAAACTAGGCATGAGTGCACTGTAGCAAAATAATAATAATAATAATAATAATAATAATAATAATAATAATCTTATATTAAACATCTTAATTCAATCTTTATAGAATCCATTTACCTACAAGGTATAGTAAACTGTGCTGACCACAGATAGCTAGAAGCTACACTAACACTATCCATCTGTTAGCCATGATGTGATCATCCTGTTGATATTCAATGTCTAAATTATGCTCTTTTTAAACGATAATGCTGGAGTATCAGTTTAGTGTTTAAAATTATATTTACAATCCCACACTTTAAACTCACCATTGACTCGGAGAACTGATTGAAACTGGTACTCCTCAAACAAAATTTCATTCATGGATTCCTGAATCGAGGCGAAGTTGAAGTACGGCTCAGTTATAATAATGTTGGTATCAGCAAAGTCCACCTGCAAAAAAATCATAGTAAAATCACTGCAAATAAATTGCATACGTGCAGAACAGCTTGCGATGCACTAAATAAAAAAAGGTCTGACCTGAATCACCCTTTCACAATATTTTACTACAGAGATGTAGTACAGATATATTTCAATTCAATTTATTTGTATAGCACTTTTAACAATTTCCCATTGTCTCAAGCTGGAGGTGACAGCGGCAAGGAAAAACTCCCTGAGATGATATTAGGAAGAAACCTTGAGAGGAACCATCCTCATTTGGCTGACACTCTACAGTAAATAGTGCAAATATAAATGATGTCCTTTCTACAACAGAGAAGCCTTTTTCTTACTTAATCAACACATAGCGGTGGAGTAAACGAGAAAACATCACAAAGAAAGATATTTTCCGGGCCAGTAGTTGTGGTAACAGCATGACAAATAACGGGGAAGTCGTGGCCTAATGGTTAGAGAGTTTGACTCCTAACCCTAAGGTTGTGGGTTTGAGTCTCGGGCCGGCAATACCATGGCTGAGGTGCCAATGAGCAAGGCACCGAACCCCCCCAACTGCTCCCTGGGTGGCGCAGCATAAATGGCTGCCCACTGCGCCGGGTGTGTGTGTTCACGGTGTGTGTGTGCTGTGTGTTCACTGCTGTGTGTGTGCACTTTGGATGTGTTAAATGCAGAGAATGAATTCTGAGTATGGGTCACCATACTTAGCTGTATGTCACGTCACTTCACTTCACTTAACAAATGAATGGAGACAGTATGAGGTACAGTACAAAGGAAGAAGAGTATATTCATTCATTCATTTTCTACCGCTTATCCGAACTACCTCGGGTCACAGGGAGCCTGTGCCTATCTCAGGCGTCATCGGGCATCAAGGCAGGATACACCCTGGACGGAGTGCCAACCCATCGCAGGGCACACACACTCTCATTCACTCACGCAATCACACACTAGGGACAATTTTCCAGAGATGCCAATCAACCTACCATGCATGTCTTTGGACCGGGGGAGGAAACCGGAGTACCCGAAGGAAACCCCCGAGGCACGGGGGAGAACATGCAAACTCCACACACACAAGGTGGAGGCGGGAATCGAACCCCGAGCCTGGAGGTGTGAGGCGAACGTGCTAACCACTAAGCCACCGTGCCCCCAAGAGTATATTTAATACTATAATTAATACTATAATTAAAAACAGTATAATTATTCATCAGGAACTGTAGGGTTTTTAAAATCTACAATTATTATTACTTAATATTTAATCATTTTGTCCATGCACCACTTGAAGATTGGAATATTTCACAGCTAACAAGGATGTTTTCTCATCAGCTCCCAGAACATTTAATATTGAAGTATAATTTTTGTCTTTAAATACCTTGAACATTTCTTTTCCAAACAACTGATCCCACACTTTCCGTTGCACATCCCAGTTTACGAGATAACCCTAAAATAAACAAAAGGTGGGTTTTGAAAAGCACACATTTGCTTAAAATGCTTTTAAAAAGTGTCATTATTTCTAATCAAAACATTACCTTTTGAAACGGAAGAATATAAAAGAGCCCAGAAGGGTCTTTGATTTCATCCAGTTGATTTGCTGTGAAGGTTTTTAGCCTCAGAGACTTGGATCGGAACTGACAGTTAGGAATAACACTGAGGAAGGAAACACATACTTTATTATAAACCCAGTAGAAAAACTGTTTACTTGCTTTAAAGTACAACGCGATGATAAAAACAACACACCTGACTTTCTCATGGCTGTAGCCAATCTTAGCTGTATAAGCACCATTGTCCAGCACGAGGGTTCTCATGGCTAACAGTCACACTATAAAGCGGATTATATCTTCCAGAAAGAGACACATTAGTGTTACTAATAACTGTTAGACAAAACCGACATGTTTACTTTTTGCCTTTATTCATTTATTCTCCGTGCAGATGGTCTGTAAAAAGTAATATTACGCAAATATAGCGCCCCCTGCAGGACTGGAGATGACGTTTGTTTATGACTTCACATGATTCAACTCAATTCAACATGATGCAGATGGGGATTGGGTTTGGATTCAACTTATTAGTTAAATGGTTTAATAATTAAATCAAATAAATACTAAATTATAAGGGTTGTTATTTAAAACATTAACAACATCTTCACTTGCTCCCCAAGGGCCACTTCGAGAACCAAACTTTTGTCATTGTGTTAGATATCACCAGTAACTGTGGATCTAGGTGAGAAGGTGAAAACAGGTCAGTCTACTTCCAGACAGTTTGCAAAAACACGCATATTTCTGTTGCATATTTTGGGAGAAAACTGGAGAGCCTAGGTCAGGCAGACAGAGTGAATTAAATCCACCCCATAGAGCAACTTGAGCTCAGGACCGTACCTGGCCAGCGGTGCATTTCTGTGCTAGTACATGTCGAGTGCAAAAACTCACTGCACTTATAGTTTAGATATTTTATTTGTACCTTACAGGAAAAAACAGACCAACAAAGACAAACATTCAAATGTAAATTACTCTAAACAGCAACAATAACAAGTTCCAGCATGATTTAAAAAAAAATAATAAAAATCACAGCTCATACAATCAACCGCATGAATAAAATGGACATTATCTGAATCGTAGTAGCTCACATCATTTTTATATGACATTTTCTGTAGATGCAGTTTTATTTTTCTCAGATTTGTTCACTTGGCAATGCAGGTTCTTCAGAAGGATAAGTTAATGAGTGGAGGAGCCTCTTTCACAGGGTTCTCCTTCTTTCCATCCGGACTCCATTTTATAAGAGGTGAGCTCAAATCAATCAGCTGGGAAATGCAACAGAAATAAAAAAAAAAAAAAATCATCAAGTCCGTGATACATTCCATGGCTTATAAAAACTCAGACAATGCTGTGAGAAAAACATCACTAAATGAAACTGAAGACATTTAGTTGATCTCTTACCTGTCCACCAAAAGCCTTACTGGGTATGGTTTTGACCAAGTCAGGGGTATTGGAAAGGTCAATGAGTACCTTCTCTTCAGGCTTCATAACAACAGGAGCAGGTGCATCCACGAGCATTGACTGAGAAAAAAAATAGACCCACAACACAAGTCATATAGTCATATATAACATGCCAGACAGAAGCCCATTTTACTTCAGTTCTTGGTCATTCAATATTAGCAGAATGTCATGCTGCCATTACATATTTTACTATTGTAAAACATTTGTTGGTTCATAAAGATGTTTGCGTATTATTCTGGAAAAGCAGTATATTTTACTATAGTCTTACTGTGTATAGCCGTGGCCCAAAGTTTTCAGAATGACACAAATATTAATTTTTACAGTCTGCTAATGCAGTGTTTTTAGTTCTTTTTGAGAGATGCTACTATAGTATACTGAAGTATAATTACAAGAATTCATTTTTCATAAATGTCAAAGGCTTTTATTATGTTGGCTTTGTAGAATTTTAAATTGGTGTACCGACTGGCCTTTCGGTTGTCCCGCAGCCCCGCCCCCAAAATATGCAAAATCAAAAACCTTTTTACAACATGGACATGTGACATATCAAAACACAGCACAATGAGGGGAACTGTCTCGCGGGTATTTTGATGACGTCACTTGACGTCATGTAATGTCACGTGAAAATAAAATTTTTTGCACAACATGAACATGTGACATCAAAACACTCAGTCCAATGAGGGGAACTTCCTCAGGAGTATTCGGATGACGTCACATGCTTGTCTCCACTTACCTCCAAATGTTTTGGCACCCTAGCTTTCTGTCCACTTGCCTCCAAAAGTAACACTAACCCTTATGTCCACTTGCCTCCAAAAAGCACCGGCCTTTGCAAATACTTTCATCGTGAAAGCCAACATCAAAGTTTGTCGCGACGAACTTTACAAATCTAGTTTACAATTACATTACGTTTATGCAAAGAGTCAATATTTGTCAAGTTTTGGCCCTTCTTTTCAAGACCTCTGCAATTCACCCTGACATGCTGCTGATCAACTTCTCACTGATGGCAATCCATTCTTGCATAAGCAAGGCTTGGAGTTTGTCAGAATCCAACGGTCTCTTGAGGATTGAACACGAGTGCCCAATGGGATTAAAGTCTGAGGAGTTTCCTGGCCATGGACACAAAATTACGGATTTATTCCCTGTGCCATTTAGTGATCACTTTCGCCTTTTGCCACTGTGCTCAATTATGCTGGAAAAGGCATTGTTTGTCAACAAATTGTTCTTGGACAGTTGGGAGAAGTTACTCTCAGAGGTATTTGCGGCTGTGTTCTTTGGCAAAATTGTGAGTGAGCCCACTCCCGAAGCTGATAAGAAACCCCACACATGAACGGTCTCAAAATGCTTTAATGTTGTCATGACACAGGACTGATGGTAGTGCTCAAAATTTCTTCTCTGGATGAGGTTTTTTGCAGATGTCCCAAATAATCAGAAATGGGGAATCATCAGAGAAAATGACTAAAACCCCAGTCCTCAGCAGTTCAATCCCTGTACCATTTGCAGAATATCAGTCCATCCTTGATGTTTTTCCTTCTTTGCTGCCCTTCTTGACACCATCCTCTGAAATTCTTCACCTCATTGCGCATGCAGATGTGCTCACACCTGCCTGCTGCTATGACTGAGCAAACTCTTTAAAGGTGGTGCCACAATCCCACAAATTTAAGAGACAGTTCTGGTGCTTGCTGGACTTTCTTGAGCACCCTGAAGCCTACAATTGAACCTCTCTCCATGAAGTTCTTGATTATCCAATAAATGGTTGATTTAGGTGCAATTTTACTAGCAGCAATATCCTTGAATGTGAATCCTTTTTTGTGCAAACAATGATAACTCCATGTGTTTACAGGTAACGATGGTTAACAGAGGAACGATTAAAATCCTTTAACATTCCAGTCGGTTATTCTAACAATCAGCATGATCTCCAACCTTGTCTTTGTCAACATTCACCTGCGTTAATGAGAGAATCACTGACATGAATGACGTCAGCTGGTCCTTTTGTAGCAGGGCTGAAATGCATTGGAATTGTTTCTATAGAATTCAGTTAAGTGGCAAAGAGGGACTTTGTAATTAATTGCAATTCATCTGATCACTCTTCATAACATTCTAGAATATAAGCAAATTGCCATTATAAAAACTGTGGCAGCAGACGTTGTGAAAATTAATGTGTGTGTGTGAAAACTGTTGGCCACAGCTGTAATGCTTTTAATTACAAGAAACAATGGTGTAGTCACTGTAATCAGTTAAAAGGTGAAAAATCCCATTTCCTCTAGCTCCATGAGGATAAGACAACAAAATGTAAATATCGGTCAGGTATATCGTCTTAACTTTACATATGCACTGTCTCAAATCTCTGAGTGGAGGAAGAGTCAACCTTAATGGTCAGATACAAATATGCTGTCATACAATTAACTCAACCTCCTCCCCGCAAACACACACCTTCCAACTGACCTGCAGTGTTTCTTTCTTCCTTAACTGATGATTGTGCAGCGTTTCCTCTGACTTTGTAATAGATGGACATTCTGGGTTGGGCAAATGAGGCTCCAGTTCATCTGGGGATGGTTTGGAAGACTTCACTGCTGCAGGTTGACAAGCAGTGGGTTTGTCACCATCATCCTCTAGAGTAAAGACCAGGGAGCAAGGCTTAAACTCAGATGGAGCAGATGAGTCGTCCTTTGGCACTACCTGCTCGACTACTTGCTGCTGCTCACTGTGATGACCTGGGCTAAAAGAAAGTTGACATCTATGGTGAGTCAGTCATGTGAGCAATGTTACAAAACAGTATTGATAATGCAAATTAACAATTTCTTCAAATCTAGATTTAGAAATCTAGATAAATATTTCATTAATGAACTAAAGATGTAATTATATGGACAACAGCAGCGTCCTGTGTTGAAACTGCCACATACTGATCAATCTGGCAACCTCCCTGACAATATATACAATTACATTTACGGTTTGTAAACGACATTATCCAGAACGACAAACAAAAGCGTTTTTAAGTCTCAGTCGATGAATACAATAACACCGGTTTACTGTGTTACAACCTTAGGATACCATCAACCTTAAACTCTGTTCAGGGTTTTTTTATTTTTAAGAATCTGGTGATGTGCCACAGTTTATGGCAGCATGAGATTTATCCTTAAATGAATCCTATGATGCACCAAAACACACAGAAATTTAACTGAGATCAGTCAGAAGACACATGTTTTGTAACTTCTGGTTTCTTAGAGTGCTCATAAATATGAAACAGGTAACTGTGAGGTATTATAAAAAAAATCAATATAAATAAGTATACATAAACAAAGCTTATCTACCTTGCAAAAAGGGTACAAACCAACGTCTACAACTATAACTTATAAACATACAAGTTATGTTGCCGTCTCAAAGGCAACATAAAATTTTCATTGGCAGCAAAATTCTTAAAGACATAAAATCAAGTTACCTAGAATGACTAATCCCTGAGCTGGAATCTGGTGTCTGTGGCTCAGGAGTATGAGATGCTTTGTTGAGACGAGGCACACTTTTTGGTGTCAGCATTGGGATGCCAGACACTCTGCGGCTCACAGGTGTAGGTAGAGCAGATGGGCGTCGCAGTTTGGACTGCAACGGCTTCTCAGTTGCACTTGAAATTGTCTGGAGGCCATGAGGTGTAGGAAGAGCGAGCCTCTGTGGAGCACTAAATAGAAATTATGAACAATGACTTATATGGAACTATGACCCATGCAAGTATGCACTTCATCCTCAATCTCAGGATCTCAAGTTCAGGTATTTAGTTATGTAGCAGAATATCAGGATGCTGCACTACCTGTCCACACTGCAAGCGGAGATCAGTCTTTTTGGTTTCATAATTCGAGGAACATCAGGTGATGTAACTAGTTCATATGATCACATAAGACATATGGTTAATATAAACAGCTTTGAGTCTCAAATTTAAGTGTGAGGACACAAAGTTTCTTACCTTCGGATCTTCGTACTCCTTTCAGAGAGTTTGTTGGAGTCGGTGCCACAAAAGATTTCAAGTTGGAGTTCACCTTAACAGTGCTTCCAGTTTTAGCAGCAAGTGTTGATATGCTGGGTACGGAGGTGGTCCTCTCTAGTGTCATTTTAGCTGGTGTGTGGTGCTGAAGACAAGGTCCAGTCTCTGTTCTCTTCAAAGGGGTGGCCTTGACTGGTCTAGGGACAGGCTCAGAACATTTCCTTCCCTGTGTGGGGAAGGATGCTGTTCTTCCTGAAGAGGATTCCAGAGATTTGCAGATTATTCCTGACTTGCGGGTAGAACTGGGAAGCCGGCTGCCACTACTGGAAATGCGGCCACTGATGCTATTCATACTGGTGTTCAGGGAGGAATTCAGTTTGCCTGCATGGAGATTATTAGTATAATATTAAACTTATTCCCTTGTGTAGTTCCGAAGCATTAAAATTAGACAGGCCATTAAAAAAAACAAAACTCTTTGATCTACTGTTGTATTATACCTTTTAAGCAACCAAACTCCAATTTAAGTAATATTCACTAGAAATGGTACAGCTATGTTTTTAGTAAAATAAGCACAATTTATGTGTAGACCTAATGATGATGTGACTGGTAGGCTACACTGGTAGACACAATGTCTTGCTAGTGTAGCAAAATATTTGCATTTTAAATATCAAAAACTAAATGCAGAACACTGCCACTGTGACTCAAAATATCTCTGTATCTTAAACCCTTGTGACTACTTAAAATGTGTTTTAAATTCACTACAATAATGGTGGCAAAATTAAGTAGCTTTATTTTAAGTGGTGTTAAAAATGTATACAGATGAATGTAGAGATACAAACTGCATGACAGTGTTGTTAAAATTACATCATTATTATTGTTCAGGTCTAAAACAGCAAATGTCATTTCTGCCATTAAGACTCACATTTACCAGTTGGAGACACAGACAGGCTTGAATTGATACTAGACACAGAAGAGGAGGACGAAGAGGTATTTCGGCTTCGGTCCATCACTCTCCTGTTTGGTAGTGTTGGAACTTTACAAAAAGTTGCACCGCCTCTTAATTCAGTCTGAAAAAACAAGAAAATTTACTTAAGAAATAGCAAGAATTTTATCTATAAAGAACACTTTATCTGCTAATAATCTATTTGGCATTTAACATCAATAGTAATTTATTTATATAATGAATATGTTTTAGGGGCACGGTGGCTTAGTGGTTAGCACGTTCGCCTCACACCTCCAGGGTTGGGGGTTCGATTCCCGCCTCCGCCTTGTGTGTGTGGAGTTTGCATGTTCTCCCCGTGCCTCGGGGGTTTCCTCAGGGTACTCCGGTTTCCTCCCCCGGTCCAAAGACATGCATGGTAGGTTGATTGGCATCTCTGGAAAATTGTCACTAGTGTGTGATTGAGAGTGTGTGTGCCCTGCGATGGGTTGGCACTCCGTCCAGGGTGTATCCTGCCTTGATGCCCGATGACGCCTGAGATAGGCACAGGCTCCCCGTGACCCGAGGTAGTTCGGATAAGCGGTAGAAGATGAATGAATGAATGAATGAATGAATGAATGAATATGTTTTACCTTGCTGGGGGCTGGAAGGCCTCTCTTTAGTGGAAGACTGGTGTTGAAAGAAGAATCACTCACATCAGAGGCTATACTAGTTGTATCAGAAAGCAGGTCTTCAGCAGAGCCGGTTCTGCTTAAGTCTCTACTACCAGGACTCCGTTTTAGGCCAAAACAACTCTAACACAGTAAGAAAGAAAATTTAATATAAAGCACACACCAAAAAAACAAAAAAACTATACTAATTACTCTCCCTAAATGTGATCCATCAATATCAGTTAGTACACTGTATATAGAAATTAAAATTTTTTTGTTTATAATTCTATGAATTTGTATTTTGAACAGAAAACTGGCCTACTTTGTTGGGTGGAGGAAGCCGATTTCTGCTAGGAAGTGCTGGTCGAGCACCTGAGGAAAGTCGAGGGTTCCCCATGGCTGTGGGTTTGTTAGGTAGCACTCCTCCACTGTACAAAAGACTTTTCCCTCTTGGAGCCAGTTTAGGTAGAGTGTCAGTAGTTCTCACTGGGCTGGAGGTGCTGAGACGTGGTTTGCCTCCTGATATATTGCTAGACTTCTGCAGTCGTTTCTGGATGGCAGGTGGAAGCAGTTTCATGGGGCTGTCCTGGACACAAAATGTTTCTCTCTTAATGGGACTAAGTACATCAGCTGACTTGAACATGTTGAGTTTGGCCATGGAGTCCATCTCAAACTTTTCTGCATCTTCAGACAAACTGGAAGCAGCTGTATGGTCCTTGGCAACAGGCTCAGAAAGGGTTCTCTCGAGGTGGCTAGCCAAAAGATGAGCTTCTTTGCGAATTTCATCAAAGTTCTCCTCAAGCAGAGGGCTCCAGCTGGGCTCCTCACCTAAAGATGGCCCGCTGCTAATACTCTCTTTTGTTTGGGTCACAATTTCATGGGAAATACATCTCTCCTTCTGTGTGACAGGGCCCAAGAATACTTCGTCTTCAGCATCATCATCTCCTTTAGAACTGAAAGTATACACATATATATATATATTTCAGAAATTTCCACCATTGTGCTTCTAATGTCTTCGAAACACCAAACAGAGTGATGCACCTCACTATTTGCATTTACTCAGAAAAGTCAGATCTGTGCTTCCCTAGATATTTCAGTACAGTTAGTTTCGCTGTCTAAAATGATGATAAGCCAATTCTGTCAATTTGTTATACACCGCTAAATGAAAAGAACATACATTATATTACAAAAATGTAATAAACCACTAAAAGACCAAATGGCAACACACCTTGCTGGTGACAGTGAAACTTCAAAATCAAACTTCTCTTCAGCCAATGAGCAAAAATCTATAGAAATAAAACATCGCTGAATTAAAATAAAGACATCAAATCAAATAATTATGCTTTATGATATGTGAACTGTTTATTTTATTGAAACAGAATGCACATATTTGTTATATATGAGTTACCATCACCGGCTATCGAAGACATCATCAACAGAGAAAAGTCCTGAAAGTCAATAACATCAGCGTTAACTAGATTAAACGACTCAGAAATATCAATGGTTACTGTTTCAGAATAATACAGAAATACTGAGTACTGAACATGTTCATATAAAGGTTTATTCTGAGTTAGCAAAGATTTAGCTAAGCTTCGATTAGCGTGATGAACAGAAAGCTAGCTAACAGACTGAACATATAACGTTAATTCTCTCAGCATAGCGATGGATGTTGCGTTAAAATAATAAACAACGAAATCTTACCGTTGTCTGTGTTTCAAATTCACGGCGCAAAGTTGGATCTTGTTTTTTTTTTTTAGTTCACCGCAAAAACAAACACATTCTAAACACAGTTGAACTCAATTCAAATTTCGTCCTCAAGCAGAATTCAAAGATCACGTGATTTAAATGGTGAAGCCGTATTGGTGTAGAAAGCTTCCCGGAAATGGACGCTTGCGCAAGCACTGTAAATAAAGAACTTATTAATAACGGTGCTGTTATTTAACTGTAACATAATATAACATTAATAAAAAAATGTTTATTATCCAAAACTAAAAATATCAGTTTATCCCTTTTTAAGGTCGGTGTATGATTAATATATATATAATATATATATATAATGTGAGTGTGTGTGTGTGTGTGTGTTTAAACTTATGCTTCTGTTTTTCTGTGCTGTGATTTTTATTATATTATATCAATATATATTTTTCAAATCTTTTTGGTCCTTTGACCTCCCAGTGAAAAAGACCATGCAGAGCCTTGCATATTTTTCCCCACATTGAGTTAAAACCTAAAACTGACATTAAGTAGACACACTTACGCAGAGTGACTTACAATTTTATTTCAATTTATACAAGTGAGGGTTAAGGGCCTTGCTCAGGGGCCCAGCAGTGGCAGCCCCTGAGTTGGGATTCTAACTTATGACCTTCTGGTCAGTAGTCCAACGCCTTAACCACTAGGCTACCACATCCGACATCAAGACTACAGCATACTCATCTGGAGGAGACCAAAAGTAGTGATCAGGTGTTGGGATTAGTCAGAGAAGCAATCAAAAGACCTTAGGTAACTGATGAACTAAACTGATAAATATTACTAAAATAGTGTAATTGTTAGAATTCTGTAATTGTATGGTCTGGATTTCATAGTGTTAATGCCGTTCAGCGGTGGATTGGTGGGTGGATGGATGGATGGATGGATAGAAAGAAAGAAAGAAAGAAAGAAAGAAAGAAAGAAAGAAAGAAATAGATAAAATTCTGTTTAAGTTAATTATTTTCAGGTTAATGTATTTAGGTTTTGAGAATTGCACCTTTAACATGTGGAAGCTCTACTTTCAATACTCCAGTCTAAAGAACAGGCCAGAGCTATTTACAGATGAGCAGAGGGAGATCATTCAGAAAGCAAACATCTGTGAGGGGGTGATTACACACACCACTTTCCCACATTATAAGTATGCAGATGAAGAGGCTCAAGAAGTGTATTAATGACAAGAAGCCAGTAAGTGTTAAAAACAGAAAAAGGAGAAAAGCATAGAATAAAAAAGATGCTCAAATTAGTGATTTTACCACATAAGACAAATCTGTTTAGGTTTGTTTATTAAAAATGGGGAAGTCAATAAATCTACATAGTTACAATACATTTATTGTTCCTCAACAGCAGGCAAGTACCACCAATTGTGAGCCCTCATCATTGCCAGGTGATGATGCTGAACTGGTAAATGCAAGTCAGTCTGTGGAAGGAAAGTGAGAGAGAGTGTTAACAGAAATCAAGCAATTTTAATAAAATTATTTTGTTTACTATACAACATTACTTTTTCGGCAACTTGTTAGATTTGCTCAAGTCCCAAGTACTACAGATACAGTAAGGGCCAGCCCTAGCAGTCCATTTGTTAGGTTGCTATCTCAGGATTCCTGGACCACAGACAAACCTAATCAGCCTGATCCCACTGTCAGGTCCAAGAAATTCAAGTCTAAACTGTTGGGTTCCTTGTTTTTTGCACTCTATTCTATGATCTTGAGTAAGCAATTTTTACAATCCTCTTCTGAAGGAAACAATACTTTATTGCTACACTGTATTGCTGTGTTTTTCCAAGTCTATACAATGACAAAATTGAAATAAACACGGTTTAACCCATTTTCTACAGTACACTGTGAATATATGGAAATCACTAACTCAATCACTAACAGCTCAAATACATAGCTTCATAATGAGCACAAACGTTTACCTCTTTTACTTTACTACACAAAGAGATAAAAGTCATTTTTCTTTAACAGTATAGAGAGCGGTGCATCGTTCACATAGATACTGCAATTCTTCCCTATTCCATCTCCCAAATATATTATTATTATTTTTTTTACTTTATTTATTTTTTTAATAAGCCACTTATAATAATAAGCCAACTAGGCATATCCATGCTGTTCATCTTCTCAAAGCTGAAGTAAAAGAACACAAGTTGAACTTAAAACTAAAGAACAACTGATCTTAGACAAAAGGCCAACAAACGGTTCTATTCTACACAACTGTAAAACCAACAATGATGGCAAATAAGGCTTTTCTCTTAATAGTGTACAAAAACTAAATAAATCATATTCTTAATACTAACATTAGCAGAGAAAAAGGAGATAGTTAACACCAAAACACTAGGTTTACCTGGGAAACGATAATGAATACACAAAATGTCCAATCAGAAATGAGAATACACAATCCTCCACACTACAAACTTACACTGGCTTAGAAAGAAGCTTTCAAAACAAACATCTAAGATCAAATTGCAGCAACTAACATTAAAAAATATGTGTGTGAATTTAAAAAGATGTTCAAATTGACCTGACTTTTCTAACATTGCCAGCGGTCAGTGATCAAATGTGGTATTGCAGAAGAAAACAAATCAGGAAACAAAAACCTACAGCTTTACCTACAAATAGCCTACAATTTTGTAGAACGTTTTCAGGAGGATTTCTTTGCTTAAGATGATACATTTTGACAATAATACATGAAATTTGAATTCCAAGTAAGAGATCAGAATCACCAAACAATTTCACCAGAAATACTTATCTAAAAACCTTAACATTTTTCTCGTAGTACCGAGGATGACATTTTTTACTGATAAAATATCTAAACTCCTAAAACATGACCCATGTCCTCATCATGCCCAAATTGACTAAAACTGAAAAGAAGTTTGTCTTTACTCATCCGCCATTTTCACACAGCACTTTAGAGATGTCTACTTGATTATATACAGTACAACTCTGCCTACCTTCATTTCATTTACTCTGGACGTACAGTATTTCCCAAAATAATGGATTCAAATAACAAGTGTCTCAAATAAATAAACAAAACATTTTCTGACTCATGTGACAGTAAAAATAAAAATAACTAAAATAAAAAATAAGCAAACAAATAAAAACAAATAGAAATTTGTATCATAAAAACAATTTACACATATGAAGAAATAGGTTTTAATTACTCTAGGTATTGGTACATGTAGGCGAAATGTAGGGAAATGCAGCTGCAAAATCAGATCAACAGCACTGTCACCTAGGAGTCTAATTCAAAACAGCGGGAACTCATGTCCATAGTGTGTAATTATTATAAAATAGCCCGGTCATAAACACTTTAACATTTTCCATTGTTCTAATTTACACAGATAGTTGTTAACCAGCAGATTAGCTGAATCAGGTGAAGTAGAAGCAGAGAAAACAAGGTGTATAGTTTATTATCTGTGTTGGGAACCTAGAAGATAACAAATTAGTTCCTACTGTCTTTCTGTCTCTCTATCCTCTGCAAAGTAATGTTTTAAATAGTTTCCTGCAGTACATATATCTTTTAAAAAATATATATTGCTTACATATCATGGTGTGTATCAATTTGTCATCCGAAGAACAGACTGACAATTCATATACCTACCTGTTCATGCTTCAGCTAATATTGCTAATAAATTATTAACAATGCTAAACAATTAACCAACATACTACATTTACAATACTATATCAATTGTTGAATTTGTAACTAAATACACATCCTTTATTGCCAAAGACACACATTACTCATACTTACAAAATGTTCAATCACAATCACAGTAACAAACACACAGATCAGCATTAATTTCCAAAACACAAATGAAACTACAGTGAAAAACAGAATTAAAGAGCCTTTTATAACGTCATTTGCAGCACAACAGCAGAACATAACCTATTACCTTTTACAATTCTTAATAGAAGCTATCATTATCAGATCAAGAGGTGGAAAAACATCTGCACTTTTGCTAAAGAAATACATTGATGTTCATCAATTTGTTATATTCCTGAAGGGTCTTTGGGGTAATTTGGGAAAACTAAATATAGTTTGCTCATCATTCAGAAGTATACAATATCTGAGTTCATCAATGGAATAAAATGACAAAACTGCATTAAATATTGCTTTAATTTTGTGTGGAGTGCAGCTACTGTGATTTGCCAGGCTTATGCTGAATGTGTTTATTCAAATAAAATAACCAGCAACTGCAGAACGTAACCCTGATACAAAGATCAGTGCAATAATCAAAAGGCAGGTGGTAACGTGTTTAGATGTACAAACACTTATATAAGTGTTTGTTAAGTTTATTAAAGTTGTATAAGTTTATTATTAGCCTATAGTGTACAAAGTTTTGATTCATTTTATAGTTTTTGTGCTTGAATTGCATATCAGACAACCCTTTTCTTTCATTTATAACAGTAGCTAATCCCAATTTCATGCAAGGTGACAGTCTCAAAAAGCATGTAAACAGACCATTTTAATTACAATATAAACAACAAATTCATAAAGTGTTTCATAAAAAATGCTCAAGGGAAATAAGCAATTTTGGTCAAATTCTGAATCCAATGACAATCACTGTATAATTATCTGAAGGAAAATACATAAACCATAAATCTTTTATTTTCACATATATCTTCTGGGATGAAAATATTTACAAAGTGATCAAAAGATTAATTCAATTTTTAGACGAAATTGACCCACAGACAAAATCTCTTTTTTACGATGAGAACACCCAGTTGCCACCCCTGTGAACACGATTTCTTCATATACGTCATTCAACATCACATTTTTGTTTTTAGAAAATCTCTTTTACCCAATCACATTAGGCTCACGCCCATCCTCTGATTATTTATTTATTTATTGAATATGCCATGCAGACACATTGTTCAGTTTCCAGACACAACATTACTGTCTATCCCTGCACTGAATAAGTTTGTTGTCTGGTTGTTATGAACTGAAATGCATAGCTGCAACATATCTGGGTCAAATGTTCAAGTGAACAGTAATAGGCACACCCTTATCACATCAGGCAGTGGTTTGTTTAAATGATTTTTTTTTTAGCAACAACAAAGGGAAAAAACGGGAAACGTCATAATTGAAGAAATCACATTCACCTGACATCTGGGTTGTGCTCTTTTTGACATGGTCATAACATGGTTGGTATCGATGTGTTCTTAGGAGGGTTTTTAGCATGGGTGTAATCACAGCGATGTCTCCAGATTGTGCATGGGACTACCAGGGGTATGAGGACTGGCAGTCTTTGTTAAGTCCTTGTAGTTAGGAAATGTTCTGCTGTTGGCAGAATTGTTTTGGTCTGGTGAAGAAATGCCAGAAGGAATGGCTGATGGTACAAAACTGGGTTTTGTTGGTCTGTCTTCCTCCGACTCAGTTTCATCAATTAGGGGGATGGCCAGATTGGAGTCTTCAATGTGGAACTCTGGGTGGTTCATGAAGTTGTGAATGGAGCTTCGTGATTCTGGAGTCTCCAAGCCTTCATAAGGGGACAAAGCTTCCCGGAAGGCATTTACCACACGGATCTGTTTAAAGGGTAAAAAATACAAGAATGTAGAAAAACAGTCAAAGAAAGAAAGACTGGGAAAGAAAAACACACAATATGCCACTCTGTAATTTTTTCAGAATTCATAGCTGTCACTTACTTGTGTCTGGATTCTATTTAGGCCCCGGCACCAGAGGACCTGCCCTCTCCTTAGTTCCATCTCAGCATGGTCGATCTCATCCAGAGACTCCATCTCCTCCAGTTCCTCCTCTGGGATTTCCTCCTTCTGGGTACCATGGCCAGCAGTCTTCAAGAACTTTAGCCGACTTGTGGGAATGGTGGTTATCAGCTGTGGATTGTTAACGCAAAGAATGAGGACCACAAAGCCCCTCAAAAGAAAATGATACATAGACAAGGCATCTTTAGGCTCACCTGACCCCAAATAAGGCTTCCAAAGCCAAGAAAGACACACCAGAGCCACTGCTCAATACTAAGCCCAACACAGCTGAAGGGCTTGCCACCAAATTGCACAATTACAATCTGCAAAAGAAAGCCCTTGTGTTAAATACAGCAGGTGTATAAATTGTTATTAGTGCTAGAAAGAGTTATGATAATAATCCAATGAATATAACCCTATTATGACCCAACTGGGAAAAATAAATGAGAAGGAAACGTAACCCTATTCCTTTCCCTAACTTTGGTCTAAATAAAATATATTACTAAAATACTGCTGTTTTACATTACCTGGATAACAAATGTGACAAAAACAATGGAACAGAAGATCAGGTTGTTGAAAATGCCATCAAACACATTCCTCTCGCCATGGATCTTGCGAGCATTGAACTCGTTGAAGAGTTGCATCATGACAAAGGTGTTAAAGACAACTGTGTAGTGTTCTGAGGGAGGGGCATGTAAAGGAGCATTCCTGCCACTGTCAATATCAAAGATCTTCTCACCTGTTAGGGGATAAATCATACGGCAAACGATTATCTAGATTTACCAAAAGGAAGATTTACTTTTTTTGGCCTCCATTTTACTTCACGTTGCAGTTTTTACAGAGAGTTTCAGTTGAAACTTGCTTATTAATATACACTTTTCACACCTGTAAAATGGCTAATAACTGAACCAAAAATGCACTTCTTACCAGCAAACAACAAAGTAAAGATGATAATGAGTTGGTATACAGCGTGACCCAAAATGTTTTTCATCATGGTTCTTGAGATGAGGGGCTTGTTGCGACCATAGGGTTTCCTCAGCAGTAAAGCCTCAGTAGGCGGCTCAGTGGCCAAAGCCAGTGATGCAAATGTGTCCATGATCAGATTCACCCACAACATCTGGACTGCTTTTAGTGGAGAGTCCTGTAAGTGGGGTGGGGGGAAACTCTGTAAACTCTCCCATGTACATACTGTAAAATATCTCCAATAGAGAAGGAGTATTTTGAGGAAACACTGACCTGTGTGATACAGGCGCCAGTGAATGCCACAATTACAGCCACTACATTGACTGTCAGTTGAAATTGCAGGAACTTTGAGATGCTGTCATAGACATTTCGCCCCCACATCACAGCTTTCACAATGCTGGTGAAGTTGTCATCTGTCAAGATAATGTCTGAGGCCTCTTTGGCCACATCTGTTCCAGCAATGCCCTAAAGAAACATGACAAATCTACATGACAAATATCTCTGAATTTTCATTGTGCCAGCATCCATCACAGAGTGCAGAGTGTAAAGTGTCTACTCTTTAGTATTGCTTCACATTCTATTCCTCAATTTTTTAAAAATCCAATATGTTGTTTTATTTATGTTTTAATTTCATTTTATTTATTTTTAAATTAATTTTTTACTTTTTATTTACCGTTTAATATACATACCATTGCAAAGCCAACATCAGCTTTTTTCAAGGCAGGGCCATCATTTGTTCCGTCTCCTGTTACAGCTACTACTTGTCTTTGCTCTACAGCAGTACTATCGATTATACCTGAGATTGAAAATTTACAAAAGAAGTTGCAATGCTAGATTGATCTATATAAATAGGATACAATTTGTAATATCAAACTATGCAAGTTCCAGAAACGTACCTTTAACTAATGTATGCTTATCAGTTGGAGAGGATCTTGCAAGTACACGCAGTTTAGGCCAAATCTTATCAAGACGCTCTTGTTCAATCTGAAATAAGGACATAATTATTATATCACAGTGTCAACAGGATAAATATCCAAATTTCTTAGTGAAGCAGTATTTCTTTAGATTTTTTTCTAATTTTACACATTGTTTATATATACAAATTCATAAATATTATAGTATGTTGTGTACTCTTCAAAAAAGTCCTTTATAACATCTTGATTATAAATGCATCTACATTGTCAGTAGCTTGCCTCTCCTAGTTCATTGCGTATTCGCCTGTTGAATTCTTTGCCCTCAAGGCACAGGAAATCATCTCCAGGATGAAGGATGCCACACTTATTGGCAATAGCACGGGCAGTGTCAATGTTGTCTCCGGTGACCATACGTACAGTGATTCCTGCTCGCTGACATTTCTTAATGGCCTCAGGGACCTAGATCGGTGCAAGCACCCACAAGTTAAAAATATAATATACATAATAATAAGTAGTATTGGGGAGTCAAGAGGGTAATACGGCTGGTTATTTTTGGTGTCTGAAATAAGATCATTTTCATCAGGTCTGTTTAAAATTGTGGGAATATACAACTTGACAAGTAAGACCCACCTCTGGTCGAACAGGATCTTCAATGCCCACAATACAGAGGCAGGTGAGGCTGGTAAGGATGTCAGCCTCATTGTCCCAGTCTGGTTCCCCCTCTGAGGCAGGAAAGTCCCTGTAGGCCAGGCAGATTGTCCTCAAACCCTCTAAAGCCATGGGCTCAATCACATTATTCAGCAGGTTGTCTCGATCTCTGGGTTTGAAGACTTTGGGATCACCACTAGCTGTTAAAACTTTACAACACCTGCAAATACAGACCAAATGTTAGGTGCTTATACTTACAAATACTTGCTCATATGCATACAATATATATTGGTAAGTGTAGCATATCCCAATAGGTCAAAACAGATGTAGGTTCCTATTTTTAACAGAATCAAGATTCAAAGGTTGCAGAGCATTATAACCAAATAAAGAGACAATCATTCTTAGCTCTATAAACTCTATAAACGTTGCCATTTAAAAAAATATATATGTGGCACCACAATTACACGTTTTGAGTCCAAAATATCTCAAGTGCAGACCTACTTCTTCAGAAGAATTTCAGAGGCTCCTTTGCTGAACATCCGGTAACTTCCATCAAAATTTTTCAGCACTGTGCTCATGGATTTTCTCACAGAGTTGAAGGTGTAGACTTTGAAAAGCCTCTCTTCTGGGTATTCTTTGCGGATGATTTGGTAGTCTTTGCCCAAGTCAAGCGTAAACCCCAGCAAGGCACATTCAGTTTTGTTCCCCACCTGACGAGGTAGTCCACCTTCTTTCTCAGGTGGCTACAAATATACAAATAAAGCAGAAATATTCAGTAGCCCATGAAACACTGTAGTTAAATTCAGATTGTATTCAACAGTACACAAAACAACATATAGTTTTTAAGTTTCAATATTAATACCGTTTAATATAACAAATTAACTAGAAAATAAGTCAGAAAAAATGCATACTGAACTAGTGATGATTTCTTACCATGATCTTAGTAGTGTATGCACAGTTAACACTAATGCCAATGATCAGCAGATCCAAGATCTTGCTTTCAATGAGATCAGGTTCAGGCACCTTCCTATAGTGTCTATCTCCCACATATACTTGCACCACTGTCATTCTGTTCATGGTTAATGTGCCAGTCTTATCGGAGCAGATGGCAGTGGCATTGCCCATTGTCTCACAAGCATCCAAATGTCTGACCAAGTTGTTATCTTTCATCATTTTCTGAAAGACCAAAATCAAGAGAATAGTTGCAGAGCACCATAACCAAATGAAGAGACAAGCATAGAAAATCATTCTAAGCTGTGTAATCATTTTGAGCTGGCATTCAAAAATAATTCATTGACTGACATACAGGTAAATGAATAACGCCATTGACAAAGCTACACTATCTAGTCAAAGGTTTGTTGACACTTGACCATCACACCCATATTTGAGCTTTCTCCATTACAATTTCCCATTGTGTGGAACTTTAACACTAAATGCACAATAGGATATAGGTGCATAAATTCCTTCATATTAAAGTGGATGATTTTACTAATAGCAATAGGGGAGCAATGTATGAACAAAGTTTATGTACATGACTCATACTTTGACAGAGTAAGCTAATGAGATAGTAACAGCAAGAGGTAGTCCCTCAGGCACAGCAACGACCAATACAGTGACTCCAATGATGAAGAACTTGACAAAGAACTGGATGTAGACAGGGGTGCAGTCTTTAACCCATTGAAGCCCTTGAATGCAGAACGTGTCCACCAAAAAGAGCACCACCAAGATAATTACTGTGATGGCCGACATGAAAAGGCCTGGCGAGCAAACAGTTTCAATTATTTTCATAAAGCTGTTCAAAAGCAAATATGAATCAAAATAACACTCCATGTAAAATACAATGATCATACAATATAAGTAAATGAACATATATTTTAATAACATATTAACATACCACTTCATATAATTTCTTACCTGCTTTTCCAATTTGCACAGCTAGTTTGGTAAGCTTCCCTTGAAGTACAGATTTTTCTTTCTTTGGCAGACTGGATTTCTTTTTCTCTTCAACCACTGTCCCATCCTCACTGCTGAGAAGCTGTCCTTCAGCAATTACTCCATCTTTATCTGCACAGCAAATACCAGCAGCAGTGAGATCAGTACATGTACCAAGTGCGTTAAACAACTCAACAAAAAATGGATTATCTTGCCAAGCTGCCTTGGTGGGATGCCTTGAGGGGATGCCTTGATTGCACTTACTGCTACATACTGCATATAACTAAAGCTCATATCTGTAAGATGACATTTACCTATATTTTATTTCTGAAGTATGTATATTTCGTTTTGTGTATAGTATTTTAATAGCCCTTATATATTACGCTTATGAAAATCCCAACAGAACATTACTTTTGTTGCATCAGATATATGTAGTAGCGTTAAACAATCCTTAATCCTTCACAAGAGATTGCTCCAACCCGACCAAGGTATATGACAATAATTCAGTTCTGTAGTTCTATCTACATGCAACCACATTTAACAAATTCACACATTACCAACTATGCAGTCATTTCATACAATCAATCTCAATACATAATCTAACAGACTTACTCTATATGTGTTGGTGCCTGTGTGTGTGTATAATATACATAGCATGAAAAAGCAGTGTTGTAGCATCGTAGGTCTCAGTAAGCTCCTGGTTACTATCAATATAAAAAAGATAAATGACATGTGACCCTTAGGTCAGTGGAGAACCATATGGCTGGGGCACACAAACAGCACTACCAATCAGACTAACATAATGACATCAGATGTTTTACAAAGCTGTAAAGTACTTACCATTGTATTTCTCTGATACATCTTGCTGTTTGTCTGTTGGATAAAGCAAATGGTCATTTGTATGTGGACACACACAGAGGAGAACTTATTCTTCAGTCAGATCATCTTGTCTGACTTCTGTTGTGGGTGAAAGCTTTCATTAAAAAGCACACAAAAACTATGAGTGAGTTCCACTAGATCACCAAATGATTGTGGGCACATTACCATTACCATATGTGGAACTTCACCAAACTGTTGCAACAAAGCAACAATTGTTTACAATTGTACGGGATACTGTGTGTTCTGTAGCATTAGAGTTTCCCTTTACTGGAACTACAGGGTGTAGCGCATGTACACAAAATGAAGTCCATAAAGACATTTTATGTCAAGGTTGGAGTGGAAGAACTTGAGCGGCCTACAAAGACACTCAAACCTAGTGAACACCTGTGGGATGAAATTTTTACTGCAAACCAGATTTTCACAAACATCATACCCACAAACATGTGGTATTATATGAGAATTAGAACAGCAAAGAAGGCCAAATCTGGAATGGGATGTTCAACAACAGACACAATTACAGCATAGGTATAATGATCTGGTGTCCTCTAACATTTGGTCATATACTGTAGTGCAGGGCTATTAAATTAGTTTGTCATAGTTTGTCGGTTCATAAAAAGTCCATTGTCCAACTAAACTAAATTTATTATAGAGATGACTTTCACTCTAGGCCAAACAAATTACTATGTACCGGTGCACCAATTGAATAGCCCTGCTGTTTTATATTACTTACAGTACAGTATTAACACACCAAAAGCAAACTGTCCTCTGGAAGTGCAAGTAAATAGTCACATGTAGTGAAAACACAGTGGATGAAGTTTTTAACTAAACATGCAGGACAATGTCTATTTACACTAGACCATTCTGTAAGTGCAAATTTGTAGTAGTATTTGCAGCCTATTCAATAAATGTCCAAAGTCTTACGTTTTAGATCCTTCTTTTGCCTCTCTTTTTCTTTCTTCTTTTCCTCCTTCTTCTTTTTTTTCCTCTCCTTTTCATCCACTCCTTCATCATCTCCTGCACCGAGGAGGGTGAAGATGATACCAGTCTGAGAATTCAAGCCCACCGCGGTGACCAAGATACTTCCTGATCCCTCCATAACATGAGTGCCTGAAGGAATAATATAGTGGTTACAAAACATTAAAGAAAGATTGCTTTGGAAAATTATCATTCAAGTCTATCAGATAATAAGCCATATATCAGCTACATATATTCTTATATTCAAGTATAATTATTCAAATATGTATTATTAAAGTTCTAATGCGTTTCCAGTTGTACTGCTGACTCTTATGCAATGCCCTTCTTTCTTTTCATGATACCTTGTAATTGAACAAGGTTTCTTTTGTCTGTATGAGGAAAATGGCTAAAATCTAATGATTCAAAACCTGAGAGTAGCATGGGATCTTTGTCCAGTGTCTTTCTGACATGGTCCGACTCTCCTGTGAGAGAGCTTTCGTCAATTTTTAGATCATTTCCTTGGATTAGAATACCGTCAGCAGGAAGAAGGTCACCTGAAGGCACACAGCAGAGGCTAGATGGTCAGGCCTTGGACATAACATACAGAAGCTTCACTTAACAAACCAAAATAAAAGCTTTCAGTCAGTCAAAACAAGACAAAAAAAAAACAAAAACAAAAAAGAGAGGCAAGACAAACTGGCCTTTCTTTTATAAAGAAATAGCAAAAATGCATTTCCCTTGCTTTCAATTTGTTACATAAAGAAAATGTCATGGAGGGTCAATACTGGAGATGCGGGAGAAACATTTTACCATATTTTACTTGAGCGATGTCACCAACAACAATTTCGACCACAGGAATCTGAATGATTTGGCCTCCTCTTATCACTGTGAACTTTTGCTCCTGTTCAATGCGATTCTGTAAGCCACGAAACTGCTTTTCTTTGCTCCAGTCATTAAAGGCAGTGACAAAGACCACGCAGACGACGGATAAAAGGATGGCAGCGCCCTCTATCCATCCTGCCTCTGCTTCAGTGTCATCCTCTACTCCTCCTGCAGCTCTTCCACAGTCTACCACAGACAACACAGTCAGTCCAGTGCACAGCCACAGAGAATGAAAACTGCTATTTAATGTATTTTTAAAACTATACATTTTGCCTTGTGTTAGTCTTGTCTTTCAGTAAGTAATGTGAAGTAATATCTCTAAAGCAGTGTAACAGAATAATGACTCAAGGCTAATTCAAAACTCACATTTTTCTATTAAGTACATGTATTTAATACAGTCATATAGTTCTGATGTGTTTAAAATGACTAAAGCCCTCACTTTCTCTTTCAGCATCTGGAGGTCTATAGAAGGAAAGGCCTAAGGATATCATGGCTGCAACTTCCAAAATAATTAGTGTCACATCCTGCAGTGCTTCCCACACTAACTGAAGGAATGTTTTGGGCTTTTTTGGAGGTATGAAATTCTTTCCAAATTCTTCTTTTCTTTTTGCAAGGTCATCAGGATCTATGCTCAGCCCTACAAAATAGAAGAAAGAAAATGACATTAAAACAAAAACTTTTGAATCTTTTTTTGTAATATAATTTACCAAATTACACCATAATACCATATTGGATTAATGCAATGCAAAACTTCTGGATGCAAGTAGTAGATACAATAATAAACGTATGATGATTCTTGACTGTGTTCAACCATAAACTAAACAGTGAGTTGGCAGAAATGATCAGACACTGGATTATATATAATAACTGAAATAAAAGTATTAATATGAGGGTTGTACAAATTTTAAGTCAAAAACTACATCCTGAAAAATAACTGTTGCAAGTGGTAGCTCAGTGGTTTCATGATGTTGGACTATTTATTGTAAGTTTGTGAGTTAACATCCAAGCACCACCAAATTGTCACTGCTGGGCCCTTAATCAAGGCCCTTAAAATTTGACCCTGCTCCGTTGTAGAAAGAGATAATGTAAGTCATTTTGGATAAGGGTTTTGTCCAAATGCCATAAATGTAAAGGTTACCGGTTAAAGTAACATGCTTTGAGAATCCTAGGCCCTAAGTGTATAAGACTTGTTAGCTTAAATATATGTCTAACACAAATATGATTCTTGTCTAAACAGAATAAGAAAGATTGAGATCTCATTTTGTCTGCAAGAAGTGATTGTTCTATGAGTGATGCATAACAAAGCATAGACGCATCTAGTCTCTATATTAGATCTAGATCCAATCACCATTTCATAAGTACAGAGTAGTATTTTATTGTACATTTTTTTACATTAAAAAGCAAGCGATTACAAAATATGTACATTTATTACAGAGTTAAATTCAATCAGGCTACACAGAAAACTGAGGAGTTTTATTACGAGCTCATAGTTTCACCCGTGTTATGCCGCACAATATTTAAAATAGACCAATTTAAATGAGCAGCAGCTAAAATGTTAGAAATATTTTAAAATATTAACAGGGCAAATACAGCCATACATAAAAACAAATTTTTCCTCTTACATTTTTTAAATATTTCAACACCTCTTTACTTTCACATAAAATGCAAACAAGGGCAAAAGCAGAAGAGGAGAAGAGTATAGCAGTCTGGGAGATTAGTTAGAAACGGAGCACTGAGGATTTTGCTATGTGGTTTACGCAGAGTGGGATTACATGCAGAAAATCGATCTGCTCCCACCTGTCACTAGCATGCTATGGCACAAAGCAGGACTATGCACCAGCTCACAGGATAAACACCAATGTCAAGCAGGGTTGCCGTCACAATGCCTACTAAGAATAAAGGCCAATTATCATGTGCAAATTAAGAATAATTGAAATATGGAGTCAATTTCTTTTTCTACAAATCTGAAAATACAGCACATTTTAAAGAGGCATACTTATATCACAAATTCCTTCATTCTAAAAAAAGTAAAGGTTTAGAGATATGTGGTTAGATTTTTATCAAATTTATAAATTAAAATAAAAAGGGTAATAATGTGACTGAGCAATTTAGGCTTTAATGTGTAGGGTTTAAAGAAAGACTGTCACCCATGTGTACACTTCTGTAAATGTTCATTAGCCCTGAGCAAATATTCAAAATGTCAGCAGCAACATTTCCAACATAGTGACAGATTTGGGTTAACTATTCACATGTCACAGCAGCAACAATATCAACAGTACACAAGTTAGCTGAGCAGCTCTTCCGTGTGCCTGAACATGAATGGCAGTAATGGCTAACCACCACACACAAGCAAAGTAAAACTATTGCTTATTTCATTTGGCCTGAAATGACAGCCTTGGATAATGTATGGCAGATATCAGCAGATCACGTACTCTTTTAGGAGTTCCTACATTAGGTAAAGTACACTTAATGAGTTAGGAAAGATTTAACCTATAACAGCTTCCTAATTTAATCAGCAATAATCAGAAAACCTCAAGTAAGTTCTCCATATCATCTTGATTAAACATAGTAAACTTACAGCAAAATCTTTGTACACCATCCAGAATCCGACCTCACAGAAACCGTGCAGAGCTACAAAGGGTCTCACTCAGCTGCTTAAGTATCGGATTCACCAGAGATCATCATGGTACATGTGACCTAAACCTCCTATTGTAATGACTATAATGAACTTTATGATTCAGAGAGAAGCAGTGACACACCAACATTTTTCAATGCTTCGGCACACCTGAATAATACAAACATAGTTCATATTTACCATCTGTGGGTGAAGATTTCAACCTGGAGCAGATTCCTTTGACGTCTCCATAACACTCTTGGATTCTCTGTAATCCTTCGGTGCCTCTGAGTTCCATGAGCGACCGAAGCTCTTGGAGCGTGCAGCCAAAATCAGCATCGTGGTTGGCGTTTGCCTTGTACTTGGAACCACGGCGAGAGTTTCGGGCCATGTCTCCTCTGCAGCACACCAAGCAAGTATTCAGCAGTAAAACCCAGAATATCCCATAAACCACTACTAATTCAGGAGAGCAGAAAACAAGTTCCCAAAACTGAAAGCATATAAATAGTGTTGTCCATTTGATGCAACTGTGTATGCTTTCTCATCTTGGATTAATAAGGGCCAGTGAAGATACAAGTTGTTCAGATCCACACTGTGCTACATCTGAAGAAAAAAAAAAAAGAACCATTATTGAGGTGAAAATCAGGACTATTTCAGAGATCAGGCTCAGAACTAGCAAAGATCTAAACTAAAAGATCTTAACTCACTATCGTTTTAAAGTATACTACACAGCCACTAAAACTCGAATAATGAAATCTGACAGCTGGTAAACTTCCTTGAGCACCAGTCAGACCCAATAACAAGTCACAGTTCTTCTGTCATAAATGCCAAAGCAGATAACTCTATGATTAATCAATGAGGGAATCATACCAACAGTATGTCTCCTATCTTTATGTAAGACATGAACAAGTCTGTGATGTGACAGTAGGCTTTTTCCGGCAGTGCTTCAAAGGCAAGATCTGCCGACACGATTTAAGATGAAAGGGATACATTTATTTTAATTACATAAAACAAGACAATCAGCTATAGGCCATACAGGCAAAACAGATGCAGAATCCCTCAAGTCACGAGGCATCTATGTGTTGTGATAAATCAATGTATGATGTGGAGAGAAGATTATGATCCACACAAGTATATAATGCTGAGGTAAAGAAGGGCACTACTGCTACAGAATAACTTTACCTACATCACAGCATTCACATGCTCTTAACATCATAATGAAAAACTGTATGATCCACACTCAGCTACCACATGTACCTACATTTTTTAAGATGTATTATGATTGGGCCTCTTAAATGACAGTAGTGCACTGAACACACCGTGTACTCACATAGTAGCTTCAAATCCATTCCTGAAGTAACGGTGAGAAAAGGTTACAGCTAAGCTGTGAGCAGCTCCCAACACCTCTGAAGACAAGCCTTTGTTTCTAAAAGCTGACTGATTAGCACCTCACATGAGAACTGTGAAACACCATAAATACACCCAAGATATATTCCATTCCTTTAATGAAATCAGTTGACCTTCAGTATGCTGTTGTGAGCAGCACAGTGTTCATCAAAGGAAGAGGATCGCTAAATGATTACCACAGGAAAGCCTCTTGGTTAATCTAATTAGGCAATCTGTGGCTGTAGAGAACTGCAGAACTACAATGAACACCACAGGGGAGTTGCAGAGTATAATATAGAATACATAATGTATTCCCTTATACTTGCATGCAGACACTTGGTCATAGTTGGTGTTCATTTGCTCATGGATGAGTTACACTGGAGTAGCCAGGCAACTGCTTACAGAACATGAGTTTCCACTCAATGCACAATTTGTACTGCTTGAGGTATTACTAAGAAGTGTGATTAGACATTTTGTAATATATTTTAGAGGCTACTGATTACAGAGAATATGTAATTGGTAAAAATATATAAATACATTTGAAAAAAGGCCATGCCTTAATGAATTAAATTAAGAGCTATTTAGAAAACAGTAATACAAATTTTATATAATAAATATACATAAATAAAGATAATTACAAACATCTAAAATAAAGAAGATTAGAAACGTTATAATAATTTTAGGCAGAAACATTAAGACAAATAAAAACAATATTTAGTTATAAATGTTTGCAGATAAATTCAAACTTTTTTTGCTTAAATAGAAATTTTTCCATGATGTCATTCCTGAGATCACTCCAAATGTTCACTTGCTCTAAGCAAATAATCAAAGTGACAACATTTGCACCAACGTGAAAGCTCTGGGTTAACAAGTCTCATGCATGTCACAACAGTGATAAATCAACATGAGTATATCTGGAGGGACGGAATGGACAAAATGTGTTTGAAGGCACTTCATGGGCAAGAAGGCATAAACTATTGAAGTGACCAGTGATAGTGATTAGTAAAATCATGAGTTACTCAACATACAAAATGCTGAAGTAGTAAGGTGTCGCTTGTAATGTAGATGCTGAAATCTAACACTATTTCAGAGTTGATTACTCTGAGCACTGTTCCACAATGTGAACTGAAACCATTTTAATGAACAGGCACTAACAAAGCTAGTGATAAAAAATACAAATCATATGACCCATACATTATGTAATATAGTTTCATTTTGCTGACTCAGAAAACAAGACCGGAAAGGACATTCGTGGAGCCGTACTGTCTGAAGATAAAAATAACAACATGTCTGAAGCTTAGAAGGTCAAGATGGTTCTCACTTCATATTTCTAATATACAAAGCATGACCAGTAGCTCAGAGAAAAGAAGATTTAACTATAACATGAACGATGATGCTAATTTAACAATAAAAATCATTACAAAGACACAAAAGGCATTTTAAAAGACAATGTTGTTAAACTACAGTTGAATATCTCGTTGAAACATATATGATGTCATGACAAAAAATTTTTTTAGAGTTTTTTTTTTCGGTCACAGTCAAAAAAGCTAGAAATATGCTATATATTGCTATATCAAATGACTGTGATTCTTGGTACCTGCTGCAGTTTAGTTTAAAATGTGACACCTCAAGAATAAAGTGTAACTGGAAACAAATTTACGTAGTAAACTCCCTGTGTCTGTTAATTAACCACTGGTGACAACCTCTTCACCTCAACTAGCCAAAGTAAGAAATGCACGAGAAAGTGAACCATAATCTGCAGAATATATGGGCTCTTACAGATCAAATGAATATTAAAAGTAATGAACAAATATGTAAGTCTTCATATATAATCTAATTTACAGCTAAAGACAAGACACTACATGTAAAAATGGCAAATTTTCCTCACGCCAACTATTAAACTACTAAATTGTAAGACGAATAACAAACTCGGCTTTGGAAAAAACTTTAGTCCCAGCCTTTTGTGCACAATTTAATCAAATCACTGATTATATTATCTGAATTTTGTTCTCAGTTCAAATTCTTATAAACCTCACTAAACAGAATGGAAACACACCAAACCCATTGTATTTTTAAAATCATTTCCTCTCAAATTTAGTTTTTTGTTTCTATATACAAAACCAAAAATTGTTTTTTGTAGATGACCTGCATTCATGAACGTTTACATGCTCAAACTAATTGGAAGAATAGTGCACAAAAAATATTTGAATAGCGCAAGAAAGTTAAATTTTAATAGCCATTTCTTAAATAAGTGAAAAACAATAAACAACTTATTATCCAAAAATTTTTGAGTTTGTAGAGTTTGTAGTCTGTAGAAACGTAGTTAAAAACATCTTTACAGAGAAATCTTTTTTTTTTTTTTTTTACTTTTATAAACCATTTGCTCAATTCTCTGGTGCATAAATAAATAAATGCACCAATACAAAAAATAAATACTTCAGTAATCAACTAGCTGATAGTGACTGATTGTATCCTATTCACCTGTAGTGTCTAGAATTAACACGCGGGGCCCTGATATAAGACATAACTAACAATTGTACACTGTTGTCTGTATACACATGTGCTAAGGGAATATACAGTCTATCTAGAGCTCTTTTTAATCCTGATTTTGCTGGTAAACAAATGAAAAGAAATTACTCAGACAATAAGTTGTTTCCATCTACAATTTTATGTGATAATGATATAAATGTCCGAATATAGACTAGCTACTTTAAACTGAGAACAGGTGTTCTACAAATCAGTATACCTGGTTAACCCTGGTGTAAATCTCCACTCTCTCATATACTGTATATTTAACAACAGCTGCATCCAGCACTTCACTACAAACTGTCAAAGGACGTTTTATATTCTATTCCCTACTGTATCTAACAAAAATCCCAAATTAAAATGGTAGGCTTAGCAATATGATCTAAAAATATTTCAATTGTTCTTATAAATTGTTTATTTATAAGACAGATAATTATAATGTATATACAAAGGCGCACACCGGTATTTACATTCAGACTGTCATGATCAAACATTATCACTGCCTTTATATGGTAAACAAAAAGGTATAAACAGTGCCTACCTGTCCTTTTTTATTCTAGTCCCTTTAAACGCGTGTCACGTCTCATCACTTGCCGACCTAATGATTCTACAACTCTATCTGGAAAGCCCCGCCCACCGCTTTCTGCTCCTCCAGTGCTTACGTCATGAGGGATTGTATTTGCAATTCTGATTGGCTGATATGCTCGGTCCAGGTACAGGTGTCACCCGTAGCTACAGCTTATTGCACCACATTTGTTTAAATTGATATAATATAGATATATCCTATATTTTTGTATCAATAAACAGTTAGCAAATTTTTCCAAAGCCCATGCTTTTTCCTGTGTGTGTGTGTGTGTGTGTGTGTGTGTGTGTGTGTGTGTGTGTGTGTGTGTGTGTGTGTGTGTGTGTATTAGATAAGAGTTGCAGGACATGAAATCCACTAACATAACATTTTTTTATTTTAGATTTTCCAAAATACACCATAATATGATGAATTAAAATATCTATATTTAAAAAAATTAGATTATTTTAATTAAATACAAGTGTGCTGATTGGAGAAATTGAGCAAAGCAAAAGACTTTCATATTTTTAGGAGAGAAGGTAATAATATCAGTTATAAAATAAGAAATCAGAGATTTCTGCCCAGTCTGTGATCCACCATCAGGAGAATTAATTCTATATACCGGATGGAAGTATTAATCTCATTTTCATTTCATTAATGGAAGACATTGATAATTATACTGAAATGCACAGAGGAAACTGAGGGATGAAATGCACTGTTCCAAAGTCATTTTAGTTGTGAGCTTGTGGGCTATAAAAGGAAATGTGTTGAATCATAATCAAAGAACAGTTTATTTAGGATTGCTGATATCAAAGTTCATGTCTGGTCTAACATAACATGGTAATCCCAAAATCTTCTTATGTGCACATCATACAATACAACTAGGGGTTTCCATGCATCCAGAATAGGAGGTAATTATGTGGGTCTATTGTTTATTTTAATATATGTTCTGTATCTATATTATTTTCAAATGGTAGCACAATATGACTAGCACAATATTATTCATACATGACCTATAGCCCTATATTTCATTACAAACATTCCTATTTTGATTTAAGGCATTTTCAATGTACTTTGTCCAGTCTGGATTCTTGAAAATATTTTGTTTTGTGTGTTTTTGACACACTTTGTACATGTACATAAGTTCATGGTGGGAGTGGAAGCTGAAGCTGATGTGGTGCTCCACCGCTGTCCTCTGTCACACACATGCAACATGCTTAACTCCACTGCTCTGTCTTACGGATGGTAGAGAGCATGACCTCGCTTAAACAGGATTAGCTATAAATAGTGCTGCCGATCTGCTTGGCAGCAGTGTGGCAACAGCTCATCTGATGATTCTGATCCTGGCTCTGTGAGCTATGGGGGCTAAAGTCTTTGCTCACCTATACCTTCAGATCCATGAGGCAGTTCTGCATTCAATCACCTTCCACTGTTTTAAAAAAATACCAAAGCAACAGAACCAAATCTGGCATGGCTCAAATTTTGTATAAATGATGGATGAAGAGATCTACACCAGGGAACAATACGTAACTTTTACACTCTGTCTTCTAATCTTTTTCCATTTCAGTTATTCTCACATTTGTACTCCCCTAGGTCCCTTTTGGAAAGGATGAACAAGGACAATTGAGTTCTCAGATTCAGACATCACCCTCCCATAGCTGCTCACCATGGTGACGACTAGTGATGTCAAGCCACAGCGACGCCCATGCCTAGGTGTTTTTACACTCTGGCAAAACCATATGGTGTCAAATGGTATTAAATACATGCACAAATGCTAACATTCACAGGATGTACTCACATTACAGACTTAGTAAAGACACAAAAACATAAAACACATGAAACATACATGAGAGGATTACAAATATAACTCCACACACCTGCACAGGAATAGATTACTTTACATAGACACTATAACCCCGAAGCAGTATTCACTATATTATTGTGCATAGTTGCTGATCTTCATTTTCTAAATACTCAGACAGACTAGGAATATCAAGTAAGGGTGTTCATAGCTTTCTGTAGCTCACTCACTCAGACTTACTGACACCATGATAATGAGATACATGGGTTTATTGTGGCATTTCTATAGATAATGGATTCAGTTTAATTTTCTATAACAAAATGTAGATTATAAAGCCATTCTTGCCAAACATTCCTACCATAAATTTGACAAGCATACACATTGAACATTAAGACACACATACAGTATTCACATCCTGACACAAAATAACCTATATTCTTTTTTAATGGAATAACACAGACAAAATAGTGTGGTAATAGAAGAGGAAAACACTCTTTTTTCTAAAAAAAGAATTTTTCTAAACTCAAGTAAAAGTTCCAATCTATTATTTATGGCAAGGTAGATGCACATGATAAGGTCAAGTGGCTTAATTAGTTTGACCCATTATCAGTTAAACTGAAAAAAAGGCTTTAATTCATGTTTTGTCACATAAAGACTGTGCTCAAAATACGTGAAACACAATCTGGCATCGCTTTCTGTATTCAGATAGATATGGTCAGATTATTATAGATTCAGGATATCCTTTCTACAACTATAAAGTTTAATAAGACACTGTCTGGTTATTATGGACAGTGCAGACCTTTATTAGACCCAATATTAATGTAATAGTATTTATTACAGTTGTAAAAGACACATTCTTGTGGCCATATTCTGGTGAAACACTATATGGTCCTCTATAGCTGACCATCACCCGATATGTGCTTTTTGAACATCTCATTTCAGATTTAGTCACCAGTTAGTTACAATAACTTTTACTCTTCAGGGAAGGCTTTCCCATAGATTTTTGAGAGTGGCAATAGCCAGTGAGGTCAAGCATTGAAGTCGGACAAGAAGCTCTGGTACACAGTCAGCTATCCAAATCACCACAAAGCTACTGTGGTACAAACTTAATCAACAGCTTTTGACCAAACAGAATCAGAAATGAAAGAGTGTTCTGGTGTAATCCAACTCATCTTATCAAATTCTTTATATCAGCACTTCGACCTAGTGTTCAATGAACAATGGTGTTCATTGGGGCTGAGGTCAGCACTAACTAACTGTCTATCCCTAACGTTCCAGTTTGACAACACCCCTACACACAAAGTGATGTTCAAGAAGACAAGTGTGGATGAACTCTAGTGTCCTGCACTTTAGAGAACACTGTAAAAATACTGTATATAACTTTTGTACAATTCTACATACAATGCTCCTCATCCTCTACACATATTGTGCCTTACATACCGTACATCTCCACATATTTTATTTATGTGTATCTATATATACCCTGCTGTACATTCTGCCTAATGTTTCAAATATATATTTCTTGTTCCTTTAAAACAGTGTCTGCACATTTTTTCAATGCCATAGCCTTAGAACAATTTACTTGTACTTTTCAACAATGTCCATACATCTCTGCACTGCTATAGCCTTTATATTTATTCACTGTACATTTATTTACATATATATCTCTATATATATTACATGCTGTACATACGTTTACATATATACCTATATATTACATGCTGTACATACGTTTACATATATACCTATATATTACATGCTGTACATACGTTTACATATATACCTATATATTACATGCTGTACATATGTTTACATATATACCTATATATTACATGCTGTACATACGTTTACATATATACCTATATATTACATGCTGTACATATGTTTACATATATACCTATATATTACATGCTGTACATATGTTTACATATATACCTATATATTACATGCTGTACATAAGTTTACATATATACCTATATATTACATGCTGTACATATGTTTACATATATACCTATTTATACCACCCAAAAAACAAAAAAAAATGGGGGAGTTGTTGTTTGGTAAAGATCACTGTCCGCAATTTACCCAAATACAAAGTATTGGTTTAATTACCATTTATTAATTTGTGTGTGTGTGTGTGTGTGTGTGTGTGAGAGAGAGAGAGAGAGAGAGAGAGAGAGAGAGAGAGAGATATTATGACTGGTGTTGTTTATTGTAAGTGTTTGTTGCCTTTTTGGACTCCTTTATCATTTGTAATGTTGCTCCCATTTAACAGTTCGGCTCAAGCCCAGCCATTTTTAGGGTCATGATTGAGTACAATGTCCCGTCCAGAGACCAGCTGTTTCGTGTTAAGGTTTTGTTCAAACCGACCATCGAAAATACCCTCTCTACCGAATATGCTTTTTTATTGGTTGTTGCGTTAAATCTTACCCAGATACAATAGTGCTATTTTCTGATTGGCTATTGCGTAGCCTCCTTTTTTTTTGATTGTCTGATAAGTTTCAGGCTCGACTAAGAACTCGGCTATGATAAATAGTCAGTTTTTCTGCGTGACACCTGACATTTATATTACATGCTGCATTTCGTTGTTATGTTCCTGTACATGCAATGACAATAAAGTTCTATCTATCTATCTATCTATCTATCTATCTATCTATCTATCTATCTATCTTAGTGTTGTGGATACTTTAGTAAATGCGCTTATATTTCTTATCTGATAAAAATTCTGTAATTCTTACCTATATTTATTTTAGTATAATTTATTATTAAAAGTTTATTTAAGTTTTTAACTTCCTGGGTGCATCATGAGTTGTTGGTTGTTTTTTTTTTTTTTTTTACATCGCTTTCAAACAATTAAGTAAAATCGAGTTTTGTGGAAAGAAATCAGGACATCATTCAAAATGATGACGAAACCTCGATGTCTCAAACCTATGGTCATTTAAAACAGTTATTAAAAACAGAAATCGCAGAGTTTGATATTTGCGTGTTTCCCACTTGTCTGCTACCTGCTAAGGCAGGACTATGCTAGTGCACTAGCTCTGTGGAGGCGGAGTTAGGGGTCGGCGCCATTTTGTTCTACAGAAAGAACAGTGCGCTGAAGGACACTTCTTTTCAAGAGCCCTAGCTCTAGTCTTCTTATCTGTAGAATTTAATATCTATCTATGATAAGAAATGGCCAGCTCTGAATTTACATATAAACGTAAGTGGACATTAAACGTGTAGCTTATTAAACTTGGATTAATTTGATATATTTTAGTTGTAGCTCAACAACACCCGCACTATTTGAGTGATCTAGCTAGCTAACTAGCCTATTTCTTTTGTCCTGTGTAGTGACCGACGAGGACATAAAAAATCTGATACGGTTGCGGACAACAAACGCATTGCTGTTTACCAGGAAAAGAAATGCAGCCAAGGCAGCTTGGAGGTAATTTACCAGCAGCTGGGATTGCTGTAATTAGTGTTCAATAAAGGTTCAAAATTTTATTTGTTTATTTTTTTTTAAATTATTATTATTTCCTCCAGTGCAATTATTAGGGAGTTGGGTTTGGATGACAAGGTAACAGTTGAGCAGATTGCCAAGAAATGGGAAAACCTGAAGCTGAAATACAAGGTTGGTCTACTACAATTTCAAATGATTGGTTGATTACTTAAAAATTGCTGAGTCACATGACAAAACAAATAAACTGATTATCCATCTCTTGTTATATTGCTCAAGGAAATAAAATATCCTCCTCCTGGAATGGAGGCAGTCTCAAGATCCTCTCAGTGGAGATGGTTTAAACTCCTGGATGAAGCATTAAAGGATGAGTTTTCTCCTGATGACAGCTTTCACTCAATGACTTCATCAGCAGGTGACGATGACTGTGGCCCGCAGTCCAGCAAGAGGATATGCCAGGTGAAAGTAGGAAGTGATGTATTAGAGCTACTGGTGGACGATGACAGTATAACACGGGTCGGAGACTCGGGACCAACTGTGCTAAGCCAGGAGAGACTTCTGGGAGAGGAGAAACCGACAATGCTTCCAGGCCTGGACAGTGAGCGGGCCAGATTAGCCCAAGAACGACAGTTTCTCGAAAAGGAGCTTGAAGAATTGGATAGAGAAAGGCTGGTATTAGAGAGAGAGAAGGATCTGGCTGACCGTGAGAAGCTGGCACTCCAGAGAGACCGGGCTCAGTTGGAGAAGGACAGAGCCGCCGTAGACAGAGACAGAGCGTCACTGGAACAGGACAGAGCCCGGCTTGAGAAAGACAGGGCAGCATTAGAGAGGGACAAGGCGGCACTTGTGAGAGACAGAGAGACACTGAAAACCGAGAACCAAGGCAAAAACTCTATCGACTGCACTCTAGACACGCCCCATGAGAAGAACAGAGAAAAATTAATTGTCCTGTTTGAGAAATTGATTGAAAAGTTTTGAGATTGCAAAAGATCTGGTGTTATCATTGGTTAAATTGGTTCGTTTTTCAGAGTAGTTCCAGATTTTTTTAAACGTTTTCCACATAAGCAAGAAAGATTTTTTTTAAGTTTAAAGTCAGATTTTAAAATGTATAAATGTTCCAAATCTCTTTTGGGTTAATTTCTAAAGCAAGTACCTCTATTATTTCGCTATAATATAAAATTCAAGCAGCAGTGATTTTCAACGTAAACTTTTTTAAGTGGCCCATTGTAATATATCAGCATGACTCAACATGTTTTTTTGTATTGCGTTGCTACTTGTAGATTTGATTACAGGGAAATTAACTGTTTAATATTCTGACTGTCAGATTATTTACATGTATGTACTTGAATGGAAAATTACTTGTTTGCTTTGTCTATCCTTTGTTAAAGACAAATGTCAGAAGCTTTATTGTAAATATAAAAGAAATTACAGTGTTTGGAATAAATCAATTGTATGTTCTTAAATCCTGTTTGCATCCCCAATTCTCTCTATGCTTTACTGTACACTATTTGGCCACTATGTGAGTGTATGAGACTTCATCTAATTCCTTAAACAGTACACTTAATTTAGTATAGTGGCAATATTCAGTGTGCTTTAGAAAATCCTGTAATACATTGTAATAGTTTAATGTTTGATGAGAAATCAATATCATCAGTGTGGGAGGTTCAAATAATGCACTTTCTAATTTTAACAGCTGGATCATATTCAGAAAATACTGATTAGAATCACTTTTATAAGTAAAGCAGATTGGTTATTTGAAACTCTTTGTTTTTCTAAAGTGCAAAACAACAATAATCCACTTTTAACAAACAGGGTGTATGATTTTCTAAATCAAGGTCTGTTGTATATTAATTGTATAGTAATTCTGAAAATAATAATAAAATAAAACTTTAGGACGACCTTTTTAATGTAACAAAAATTAATTTACAAAACAAAGTTACAAACAGTAGTATAAGGAACGAGAATGACAGAAAACAATACATAAACCCAGTTCCATAACTACATCAAGCTTATTAAAGATTAAAAATGTTCTTCATAATAACATCACAAATTATTAACAGTTTGTTTTGGAGGACTCTTCTTGTTATTTCCAGTGTTGTTGGTGATAACTTGTGTCATGACCACAGCTAGTGAGATAAATAACTCTATTTCTCTAGCAGGGCTGATTATCAATGAAAATCAATGACTTTTAAAAATCAATATGTAAAAACAATAATCAATAACATTTTTAATAATAAAAAAAATCCCACATATTCTAGACATTGTTTATGGTTTAACACTTCAGAATTAGAATCAGGTTTATTGGCCAAGTGTGTTGACACACACAAGGAATTTGGTTCCAGCTATTTGTGACTCTCAAAAGTACAGACATAAATAACACTATACTATACATTTAGCTTGGACTATACAAGACAAGACAATACAGACTATACAATACAATACAGACGATGTGATACAATATAGACAGTATGAGTATTAAATATGAATACAGAATATATGACTAATCAGTTATGTACATAAAGTGTGAGAAGTGCATGGTAATGCAAATAACAGTATGGTTCAATACTATGTTTTTTGTACGATATACAGCAGCGGTAGTGTGTGTAACGTATACAGATGATGTGATGACTGAAAGTGATTGTCTGGGGAAAGAAACTGTTCCTGTGTCTGGCAGTTTTGGAAAACAAAGTTCTGTATCGCCTGAGAGAAGGGATGAGCTGAAAGAGGTTGTGTCCAGGGTGCGAAGGGTCAGCAGTGATTTTTCCTGCCTGGTTTCTGGTTCTTGTGTCATACAAGACCTATGGAGTGGGCAGGGGGGCACCAATGATTCTTTCTGCTGTTTATGATAATGTCTGTCCAGTTAACATATGACCGTGTTTTAAAAGAGTATTTGTCTTGTGTTTTATAAAAACACAGACAAATATCAGATGAACACTGTGTGCAGTCAAGTAAATGGAGTTTATACTGATTTGAGCTCAATTCAGTCCACTTTCTCCCACATGAAATATCAGCTCACATTAGTGTTACCATGTACACTGGCATCAGTCAAAAGACATGCATAATGAAACACGGTGTGTATCTTATTACAGGAGTATACCGTATGACAGGTATATGAATTTAGTAACAAAGACTTAATAGTAATCATTAATTAAAAGAAAACAATCACATCCACCAAACAATCGTTTAACGGTTATGCGTAGTACATGCGTCTTGATGATCTGATGCATGGGCCGAGCGGTAACTCCGCCCACTCTTAGCGCTCAGAGGGCGTCCCAGAATGCAGAGCGCGAGACATGGACCAAAATGGTAAGTGTTAAGCTGTTTGAACAAATCACTGTCTTGTATGTGACATTTTATTAATATCTTCTCTTTAAACATGGCAGCGTTGACTGATAGAGTCCCTCTGAAGATGATAGGGTTTTGTTTTAATTTGGTAATTTATGTATTACATCGCACTTTGAGCTCCAGATAACTGCCTATAGAGCTAATGTTGTTGTTGTTGTTGTTGTTGTTGTTGTTGTTGATGTTGATGATGATGTTAATAATGTTGTTGTTGTTGTTGTTGTTGATGATGATGATGTTGTTGCTGTTGTTGCTGTTATTGATGATGATTTTGTTGTTGTTGATGATGATGACATTGATAATATTGATGATGTTGACGTTGTTGTTGTTGACATTGTTGTTGTTGACAATGTTGTTGTTGTTATTGATGATGACATTGTTGTTTTTGTTGACGTTGTTGTTGTCGTTGTTGTTGCCATTGTTCTTGACGTTGTTGTTGTTGACTTTGTTGACAAGTACACTATTTACAAACGTATCTGAAAATTTACAGACAACTTTGATTGCTGATATGTGTGTTAATTGGAATTTGAATAAAAAATTTTTAATAACTTGGCTATCAACATTTTTCTGAATCACCTAATAAACTCAATGCATATCTAAATGTATATTTACAGAGTCTGAAAAAGGTAAATAACACCCGGAGTAATCGAAGGAGTTACAGATTCATTCATAAGAAAATGCATATAGTTAGTACAGATCAGAAGGATTAGGCTTTATATAGACACTGAACTAAAAAAAAATCACTGTCTTTTCTATTGTATTGTATTTGCTTTGTATTGGTTCATGCTGTTGGCCGTGCAAATGTTATCTAAATGTCTATATCCAGGAAAAAATATTAGGTATGAACTTATATGTAGGGTTCGTTATGTTTAATAAAATGGCCTATTGTTCATGGTACCTGGGCTAAACATTATTGTAATATAATAATAAATATGCAATTACATGAACCTTGTCAAATACAGTTGATCAAGCTAACTTAATTTAAGCATCAATATTATCCAGATATGGAACAGTCTAAAGCTTGTGTTGCTATAGTTACTGAGTCCTGCATAATGTTAGCCTCCTTTGTGGAAAAGAAATTAACCAAGCTTGTTTAAATATACTGGATAACCTGTTTGTGGAACAATTGTTTGATTTTGACATGTTTATCCATCTGTGTAGTAGACAATGACCTTCAAGGAACTGATGGTTCAGGGGCTCTTGGAGGGCTGGATGTTCGTCGAAGGATCCCCATCAAGTTACTGTCCAAGCAGACTATCAGAAGCAAGCCTCCTGCCCGGGCACAGCAGCCCACTGCCAGAGTGCCCTCCAATGGTCCAAGTGACCAAGGTGAGAGTTATTCATGCATAAGAATGAATATACACAAAAAAGAAATTGATTTGGTTGTTGGAAGGAATCAGTGAATGTCTTGGTTTTTGATACAGGATGGTTTAAATGAAAGCATTATTTTTCCCTAAATGGCACATGTTAAATAGAAATCAAAAGTTTTCTATTATAGGTTGTAATAGAAAATGTGTTTAGTGTTAATATCAAACTCTTCTGGTTTTAGAAACCTTTACATGTAAGAAGGAAGAGAGGTTTGAGTGCAAAGCTGGAGATGCTTTTGGGAAACTGCGGAGATTTCCCCACCCATATTTCTGGGATTATAAGGTAATGGCTTTAAACATGAAAATGTACAAGATAGTTCTTGTTGCTTTCAGATTGAAAAGTGTCTGTTGGCAGGTTTATGGATCTGTTTCTTTTTTACAGCTCAACCTGGTTGGAGAGAAAGATGACACTCCAGTACACTTCTGTGACAAATGTGGCCTGCCCATAAAGATATATGGACGAATGGTAAGGACAGCATTGTGGATGACCCCACACACTCCTCACACACATGCTTCACCCTCCTGCCATCTGGGAATAGGTACTATAGCATTCGGGCCCTCACAAACAGATTGTGCAACAGTTTTTTCCGTCAATCCATCAGACTTCTCAACACTTAGAACTGAACTGTTACTGAACAAACACACACACACACACATACATGCACTCTCAAATTCACTCAATTGCTGTTTGCACATTCATTAAAATTGTTCTTTTGCAACACCACATTTCAATATCTTACTCAACTGCTGCTTTAACAGAATGTAGAAATGCTTACAATCCTGTGTTACAATCCTCTTTTGCACATCCTCTTTTTTTACGACCCTTTACCTTTGCACAATGTTTTGTACAACATACAGAATGCACACTGGTCGGCGCCATCTTGGTTTTTTTTTTGCCCTGTAGTGTTTTTTGTCTATCTGCTCTGTCTATCGTCTTGCACTGCGTGCACTAGGTTGCACATGTTGCACTTTATGTGGCTAGGACAACTTACTTTCAGTCCTTAGCTCTTTGTTGTTCTATGTAGCTCTGTGTTGTTTTATGTAGCACCACTGCGTCAGCTCTATATGGTTAAAAAGACAATAAAAGCTACTTGACTTGACTTGAACGCTCTCGGGCGTTGGTTGGACAACCAGTATTTATAGCTATTTCAACTGTTTGATTAAATATCTTATTTCCTGACCTATTGTAAATGCTCATTGTAATTGGTATAATGAGGGAATAACACATACCTGGCCATGGAACAGCTGAGAAGCCAATTGGCCCATTACTTTTGGTCCCTTAACAAGTGGGAGGCACATATGCAAATTGTTGTAATTCCTACACCGTTCACCTGATTTGGATGTAAATGCCCTCAAATTAAAGCTGACAGTCTGCAGTTAAAGCACAACTTGTTCGTTTCATTTCAAATCCATTGTGGTGGTGTATAGAGCCAAAAATGTTAGAATTGTGTCGATGTCCCAATATTTATGGACCTGACTGTATATACAGAATAATGTTAATGACTACAAATTTTGAGGAGTTATTTCTTTATTTACTTTAGCAAGACCTTTATTTTGCATTTGTTCTTATGTGTATATATATTGTATAGATCTCAGAAGCATGACATTTAAATGTTTATTTTATGTGGTTTCTCTCTAATCTTTAAACAGATTCCCTGTAAACATGTGTTCTGCTATGACTGTGCAGTTCTCTATGAGAAGAAAAGTGATAAGACCTGTCCTGGGTAAGTTCCTTTACAAATTTAGTTTAATTTTCTAAACAAGCTCGCTGCCATTTACAGTTTGTATCCTGAAGCAATCCCTGTATCTAGGGCTGCATGGTAATGAATAATAACCTCAGATGTTTATGTATTTTATCCTTATTATTCAACCAATTAGCATTTAGTCATAATTAACATTTTCTTTTACAGTGTTCATTATCGGGCTTATATTCACTTCAGTGTATATCATAATTGATAAAAACGAATAGTTCTGTGTTTGTGTCAACATTTCTACCTGACTGATTAATCCATTTGTATTTCTTCTATATCACAGTCAATTGAAAATATAATAATGAATTAAAATGTAATGTAAATAATAAGATTTTTTGTCTCGTTTGATCTTCATGTCTGTGACAAACATTGCTAATATCATCATATATTTTCTCCTGTGGAGTTTATGCTGTTCTGCTTTTAATTTGCTTATTAGGGAGTTTTTAAAGTATTGTAAAATACAGGCAGGATTAAGTATACGCTTTATGAACTGCATGATTGTGTCCTGCCTCCACTTCCTATACTAAATTCTAAGTTCAGTTTGTCCCTGTATAGCTGCACTGATCCAGTCCAGCGCATTGAGCAGTGCCAACGCGGATCCCTGTATATGTGCAGCATCGTGCAGGGATGCAAGCGCACCTACCTCTCACAGCGAGACCTACAGGCCCATATCAACCACCGGCACATGAGAGCGGGCAAACCTGGAGTCTCACGGGCTGAGCCTACACACCCAACCCCAGCTCTGACTCCGAACCTGACCTCAGACCCACCGGACCGTTTCCGCCTGCCCCCGGCCCTTCACCTACCCAAGGCCCACCCCCTGATCCAACCACCTTTGCAGGGTCATGACCCCTTTGGCCAGCCTCCTGCTGCATCACCCTCTCCTTCTGATCTGGGGCCCTCGTCCCGGGCCCTGCCACCGGAGACATTCCGCATAGCCACTGTGACTACACGTAAACACAGCAACCTCATCACCGTGCCCATCCAGGATGACTCAAGCAACTCCATTCAATCTCCACGTGAACCCCTTCCGCAGACTCCCCCAGGTCTGCCTCCTCATCACCACCAAGGCCAGCCGGTGGTGTCCCACCCTCACCACATCATGCCTCCACGTCAGCAGCAACATTACGGTCCTCCACCTCCACCACCACCTCCACTCAGCCACCCCATGCAGGCCACAGGGGTTCCTCACATGATCTACAACCAGGCACCACCAATGTCCACTGCACCACCTCCCATCACCCCTCCACCTGGACATATCATAAGCCAGATGCCACCGTTTCTGAACCACCCACTGTCTGCGTCTCTCCCTCAGCATGGTGCCCCACCTGTTAGTGCCCCACCACGTCATCACTTTAACCATAATACTCTGACCCAGGACCAGGGCACCCTGAGCCCACCTTTTAACCAGTCGGGAGCCCTGAGCCCAGGCTTGTGGCCTGCGCCGCATGTCCCTCACCCTCCTCGCATACAGGGACCTCCTCAGGGCCAGATGCCTGGACGACACCACCCAGAACAGGCCCGATATAGACCATATTACCAATAGTGTTTGGCCAGCATCCAGTATATCAGACAGTTTGACGATTAACAAGATCATCAAGAATTGAAGTAATTTCAAGTTGAACTGTACACTCTGTGATGATGACATCATTCATGTGATTTTTTTGTATTCTTGTTAAGTATTTAATGGTTACCATATGTTTGTTGGCTGAAAAAATAGAAACAATGAAACAATGCAGTCAGAAGCCATTTTACATCTTTGTTTGAACACGTTTCATAACACGATAACAAATTTAACCTTGTACCCATTGACTGCAATAAATAACAGATAAAATGCTTCTTTTCATGCCTCCATTTTATTGTTTTTTTTTACTAGTTAATACGGTTCTGAAATGTTAAAAGTACAAAAACAAGAAGGAAAAATGTCTTGAAATGTAATGATTGCACCTTCTCAAGCACAATCGATTTCTAGGAACACAATAACATTTGTTACCTAATTATGGCCAGTGTCAAGCTGCCCTGCTATGTATTAAAAGGTCCATTCTCTTAGTGCAGATCATGAGAAGTTAGACTTTTCTGACCTCGTGATGAGATTAACAAGATGTATTTTACTAGGAAGAATGTTTATTTGTTGGTCATTATTACTTGCGTGTATGTGATTTGTCCACACGGGGGGGCTGTTCACACTTTATGTCTTAAGCAACTATTAACCATATTAAACTGTTGTATATTATTATTATTTATTTACTGCAGTACCAAGCGGAATTGTCTGGTCATTTTAATTGATCCCAATTTTAATGATTACAAAAATATAAATGTCAATAAATATGCTAATAAAACACTAATGGGCTCATTAAAGGACAATCCCTTGTGTAGTGTCCTTTAAGTTTCTATGTAAGAGACATGCTATTATTATTATTATTATTATTATTATTATTATTATTATTATTATTATTACATTTCTGAGCGGTTTAAATGACAGTTCTAGAAATGTAAACTACACAACAATAAAGCGGAGTATTTCACATATATTTTATAAGATTTACAATATGTTTTTCCTTAAATACTGTATAATAGTCGGATTTTAGATGCATGCAATCTCCAGGCGACCTTCATTATGAATCACTTTGCCGATTCGACTCTTATGAACGGTTTTGCTTTTTGGAGCGTTTGATTAATCCGATTCGGTTCCGCTTCATTCAGAATTCAAGGTTCACACATTTACAGCCTCGTACAGACACTTTGTTGATAGAGTATACTTGATTCTATTTAGAATAAGTCACTATAAAATTTTCAACTGATTTAGCCCTTAGATTCGTTCGTGCGTGTGAACCGATTCGTCCGACTCACTCACTTAAAAGAGTCGTTTGAGAAGAAAGCAACGGTTCGTTCACGAATCGTCCATCACTAATGGCAGCATGGTGCAATCCGCCGGCGACTTGTGGAGTGCGTCTAGCTATTTATATGTGATATTTAACCAATCGCGGATTAATCGCTTAACTTGTTTGGGGTAAGATATGAGCCATGGAAGAACTAATTAAATGGATTTGGTTTGGGATACTTATTCGTGTCCAGTTGTGTGTATGCTTTGATTTACATATTTCGGAGTCCCTTCACCCAGGAGTAACGCTGGTAAACGCGTCTCTCGGACCAGGATGGATTTACAAAATAGACAGGAGTTTAACGCCAAAGTCACTGGGACCCTGTGTGATGGTTGGGAGAAGGGATGGAGTCGTGACTCTCGCGCGTAAAGTTCACTGCTCGCTCTTTGCCAAACGCGCAGTCCCGCTGTTCTTAAGAGTCACGTCATTAACGTCGGAAAACTTTGTGTTGATTCATTTTAACACGTTTGTTCACGGTCAGAATTGCTACATGAAATACAGAAGGAAAGGTAAACCGAAGCGTAAACCGGACGCATATATTTATCTACATTCTGGATATGGGGATTGCTTGAACTTGGGCACATTGTCCACAGTTATACATGAACATTTACCGAAGTTTACGCGAGACTCGGAAACGCTTCGAGTTACTTGCGAGGAGAAAGTGAGGAAGAACCCAAACACTGGGAATACAGACTTGACCACTGAGCGCTGTCTGCATCATGATGCCAGATTTGTCTGCACCGTGCCAAGTTCATGGAAAATTGTGCTAGTTTTGGGGGTAACATTGCAGTTTAGAATGCAGGGACCTCACACTATGGGATATAGTGGAACTGACTATCCAACACCTCAAGCTGAATGGGGCACTAAAGGGGCCCGGGATGAAAAAATACCATTTTTGAGAGGTGGCAAAAAGGTCCACAAAGAATTCAAGGGTCTGAGAACTTTATTGGACATGCCTATTGACACCACTAATGCTCTACATTTGTTCAAGAATAGTCAGCATTGGTTGCGGGACTCATGGACTCGACGTAAAAAACGAAACACCAACTCAGCTCCCCAGTTTCAGCTTCCCAATTACCAGGTTTCCATACCGGAGAATGAGCCATCTGGAACCCGAGTAATTACACTCAAAGCCTTTGACTCTGATGATGGAGATGCAGGAATACTGGACTATGACATGGAAGCTCTGTTTGACAGCAGATCTAACGATTTCTTTCAAATCAATCCAGAGACAGGTGGCATTACAACTCTGCAGTCATTAGACAGGGAAGTTAAAGACACCCATGTGTTCAAAGTGATGGCAACAGACAAGGGGACACCAAGGAGGTCAGCAACAGCTTATCTCACAATCACAGTCAGTGACACAAATGACCACAGGCCAGTGTTTGAGCAGACTGAGTACAGGGTTAACATAAGGGAAAATGTTGAGGTAGGTTTTGAGGTGATGACAATCCGAGCCACCGATGGAGATGCTCCCTCTAATGCCAATATGATATATAAAATAGTAAATGAGGCTAAGCTGAACAAGGTCTTTGAAATTGATCCAAGGAATGGTTTAGTAAAAACCAGGATTCGTCCAGACAGAGAAGTCTGCTCTTACTATCAGCTCATAGTGGAGGCCAACGACCAAGGAAGAGATCCTGGGCCATGCAGTTCTACAGCCACTGTACATATCACTGTGGAGGACGAGAATGACAACTTTCCTCAGTTCAGTGAGAAAAGATATGTTGTTCAAGTTCTTGAGAATGTGGTTATCAACTCTGAAGTAGCTCAGGTCAAGGCCACAGACAAAGATGCTGGAAATAATGCTAAAGTGCATTACAGTATAATCAGTGGGAATGTAAAGGGACAGTTCTACATTCATTCCCCCACAGGCATCATTGATGTCATTAACCCTCTTGATTATGAGGTGATCAGGGAGTATAATTTGCGGATAAAAGCCCAAGATGGTGGTCGGCCACCTCTCATTAACAGCACAGGTATGGTTGTTGTGCAGGTTGTGGATGTGAATGATAATGCGCCTATGTTTGTCAGCACACCTTTTCAAGCTTCAGTGCTGGAGAATGTTCCCATTGGTTACTCTGTGATACATATTCAAGCTATTGATGCAGATTCAGGGAACAATGCTTATTTGGAGTACCAACTCACAGACACATCACCTAGCTTTCCCTTTATCATCAACAACAGTACAGGGTGGATTACAGTCAGTATGGAGCTAGACAGAGAGATCACTGAGTTTTATAATTTCGGTGTGGAAGCAAGGGATCATGGAGTTCCTGTGATGTCATCTTCAGCCAGTGTAAGTGTAACAGTGTTGGATGTGAATGATAATGTTCCCACCTTCACACAGAAATTGTATAATCTGAAGATTAATGAGGATGCTCCAGTGGGGGCCAGTGTGCTCACAGTCACAGCCATTGACAGGGATGTGAACAGTGTGGTAACTTACCAGATATCTAGTGGGAACACACGGAATAGGTTTGCCATCACCAGTCAGAGCGGTGGTGGGCTCATTACTTTAGCCTTGCCACTCGACTATAAACAGGAACGGCAATATATTCTCGTTGTAACGGCTTCAGATGGTACGCGCTTTGACACGGCGCAGATTTTCATCAATGTTACGGATGCCAACACTCACCGGCCTGTGTTTCAGAGTGCTAACTACCAAGTGTTACTGAGTGAAGATAGGCCTGTGGGTTCTACAGTTGTAGTTATCAGTGCTACAGATGAAGACACTGGTGAGAATGCACGCATTACTTATGTGATGGAGGACAACGTGCCTCAGTTTAAAATTGACCCTGACACTGGTGCCATTACAACTCAGATCGAAATTGACTATGAAGATCAAGCCTCATACACTCTGGCTATCATCGCTCAAGACAATGGCATTCCTCAGAAGTCTGATACCACCTATGTGGAGATCATAGTGCTTGATGCCAATGACAATGCACCCCAGTTCCTGAGAGCTATCTACCAAGGCACTGTGTTTGAAGATGCACCTGTGTACACTAGTGTACTTCAGGTCTCTGCGTCTGACAGAGATTCAGGTTCAAATGGCAGAGTGAGCTATACATTTCAGGGAGGGGATGATGGTGATGGTGATTTCTTTATTGAGCCATACTCAGGGATAATCAGAACAGCGAGGAAGCTGGATAGGGAAAATGTAGCCACTTACAACCTTAAGGCTTTTGCAGTAGACAAAGGCGTTCCCCCAATGAAAGCTGCAGTGGATATCGGGGTCTCAGTGCAAGACATTAACGATAATGCCCCTGTGTTTGAAAAGGATGAGTTGTATATCTATGTGAAGGAGCACAGTTCTGTGGGTTCCACTCTGGCACGTGTCAGTGCCACAGATCCTGATGAGGGAACAAATGCTCAAATCCTATATCAGATTGTTGAGGGTAATGTTCCAGAAATCTTCCAGCTGGACATCTTTAATGGGGATCTAATTGCTCTCACTGATCTGGACTATGAGACCAAGATGGAGTACTTGATTGTAGTTCAGGCCACATCTGCTCCACTGGTCAGCCGGGCCGTTGTACACATTCGCCTTGTCGATGTTAATGACAACTATCCCATTCTGCAGGATTTTGAGATAATATTTAACAACTACATCACCAATAAATCCAACAGCTTCCCTGTAGGTGTCATTGGAAAGGTACCTGCACGTGATCCGGACGTGTCTGATAAGCTTCTCTTCACGTTTGTAGAGGGCAATGAGCTCAGTTTGCTTATTCTAAACAAAGACACAGGAGATCTGAAGCTGAGCAAAGACTTGGACAATAACAGACCCCTGGAGGCTGCTATGAGAGTGACTGTATCAGGTAAGACTATATACTTTATTTATCCTATAATGCCTCAGATTTTATATAGAAAGGCCACATTTGTATGTAGTTTAAACTTCTTTTCTTCACATGTTTTTCTATTACTTTCACACAGCTCTTTCTTGAAGAAACATTACGACTGGCTGACGACGTACTTGGAGCTCTGTACAGAGCTTTCATTTGATATTTAACATCTATTTAGTGCATTATTTTTAAAGGATATTTTGCTGATTAACATATAAATCTGGCCTTTGTAGCCCACATTTATTCGATCATTTATACTTATTCATTTATTAGACTCATTACTCAAAATATTTAGTCTGGTCTGGTGATTTGAGCTCCTTTTCACTCTGTGGTTTCTTTTAGAGGCATAAGGTTTGTTAACGCAAGTGTCCGTGTTTCCAGGCAAATGTAGGCTGGACATGGTTGGAGCCACCTTATTTGATTGGAGGAAATTATCCAGAGTATTTGACTGCAAATCGGCAAAAAGTTTTACTGGAATAGGTGCATGTTCTGGAGAAAGAGTACACAAGCAAATGGAGTCAGCTCTCTTTAGGGATTATAGTCTTTATGTTCAAAGTACCATATACAACAAGGAAACAAAATGAATGAATACATTTCATAATAACCTTTATAATATCAGGGACTAATTTATAAATGACATATTTAAGAATAAGGACTGAAGTTATTTCCACAGTATCTATTGGCTGCTATCAAAGAGTTGCTGTTTTTACCTCTCGGACGTATTTAAATTTTATTGCTATCTTGTTTCTTACCATCATTTCATCAATAGTTGTTGCTTTTGCCTAGAGCTTCATACCTGGCATTCTGGTCTGGTGTGGAGGGATAACTTCAAAAATCTGAAGTACTTATGTTTTTTAGGAATTTAGCTACAGTTTTTATTTATGCTTAAGCTTTTATTGTTTGGATATGGTTTAAATTATAATCCTAAATCTTTTCATTCTTATCTGCAGGGCTTTTGATATAATTCAAGTCATCTATGTTTCTAAAGTAAGACAAGTTCTGAACTGCTTAATTTTTTTGCTAATGGAAAAACATGTCCTCATGCATGCAGCTATTTTTTTTATTTATTTTTCCTCCTAATATCCTTCTAAAGATTATCTTAATCGCTTAATCATCTGAGAATGGATTGTTATCGTTTGTTGGCAGTTGTTTGGACATTCTAATCAAATCATGTGAGGAATATTTTGCTAAATATTTTAGAATTAATCCATCTCTTTCTGTTAGCATTAGGGCAGTTTATTTATTCCATTAACCCATTCGGGCCTTGGTTAAACAAGCTGATCCTCAGTCTGATGCCTACAGAACCAGAACATCCTCCATGGCTGTTCTGCCATCTTCAGAGGAAGGTCCATGAAGGAGACTCAGAAGTTTTTCTCTCATTTGTTGTTGGCATGGAGACAGTGAGCTTTGTGAGGCTCTCAGGCATTCTCGGGGTCTTGAGCATGGGCCCCTTTTGTGAAGAATGAGACGGAGGGGGTTGCGATAGGAACAAGAGGGGGTTCCTTACACAAGGGGTGAGGGGTGCATTGTCCCCATGCAGATTTCTCTCTCTGAAGACAAAGCTGTTTGTGTGTTGAGAACTTGAAGAAAGGGAGTTTTTTGAATGAGGCGAGTGTTTCTATCTCCCAATATCTATCTCCTGCCAATAGCAGATAGCCTTTTGCCTTAACATGTTCACATTTGGCTACGGCATGCATTGATAGACACTGACTAAAAAGAGACTTTCACAACATATTATTTTGTGCGCAACACCTGACAACATTTAATTCAAATGACTAAGTGTGGCCCTGACTGCAGTGGTGGAGTGCCGCTATATTTTTTGTCTGAGCTGCTATATAATGCAGCTTAGTTGCATGCTTCATTTTCACATGAAATACAAATGGTTGCCATTGGATACCATGTAATATTTGACAAAGAGTTCAGAAAGGGACTTCTCTCAGGACTGCACCGGTACAAAGGCCAATGAGTATTATATTTTTTGTAATTAAAGCCTCAGCTCCACATTCCAACACTAAACCATTAAACAGAAGGAAGGAACTGGTGCATTTTAGGGATTGATTTTTATAAAATGCAAAACTTGCTTAAAAAATGTGAAAGTTAATTCACATTAACACAGTGTGTGTGTGTGTGTGTGTGTGAGAGAGAGAGTAGTAAAGCAGTAGTAAAGTTATGAGGTTTAATTCCTTGTTAATTACTACATGAGAATTTTTTCTAGTTAAGTAGTCATGATTGTACTTAAGGTTATATAAAGCGCTTTTGAGTGTTACAGAACAACTTACAACGGACACAATGACACTTTTAGAAAAGTGTTGCACTCCTCAGGCTAAGGAGGGAATTTGTCTTTATGTACTGCAATGCTTTTTTTGGCTCAGTATAATGATTTGGCTTCTGAGTTGTTTTTAATTCCTGAGATGCATCCTCTTGGAATTGTGCTCTGCATTGCAACCAGGATTACTGGATAACTGAAAGACATCAGTTAAGAACTGTGAACCTGAAACTTAGTTAGGGTTGGGCCTCAAGCTTACGTTCATACTCAGCCAGACTGTTAGTACTCAAGTAAAGCAGAAACACTTTGCTGGGAAGGATGACCAGAAATCTATTTCTTAATTGAGCTGCATCTGGGTAAATATTCCTGTTTAGCCATTGTTTCTACATTCAACTTTTACATTCAACTTTTCTTAGGCTTGTGATATAAGAAATCTCAACTCAGGAGGTCCAGTAGACAACTTTTCCTTTTTGGTCATTAATATACGTTAATATATCATATTTCACACCTATTTAACTCCAACTCATCATCCTATCTTTGAACGCTGCTTTTACAGCAGTCCCTATAAACAGAAATTCCCATAAACAGTACCACTTATTGCTGTTAAGGCAGAAATTTGTGGCATGGCACTGCTTCTCTTGCATGCTGTGCAAGAAGCAGGCCTGGCAGTGCTGACGTTAACAAGATCCATAACAGATTCACGAGGACAGTCTGGAGAGGCACAACCTCCATTACAAAGCACTTAGAGTGTGCACTCTGTGGAAAGCACTTTTGTTCATTAAGTTTTTCTGAGTGCACCTTTACTGCATTCCACAGAAGCCATGCTGAGGAGAAGCATGGGGTTTTTAATATGTCTGAAAAATGAATGAAGACTGTATGTAGCGGAGAGACATTAGGAGAGTAATAGAACTGACAGGTTTTCATTACATAATGAAACAAAGCAAATGGCTGAAATGGCACTGACTTTTTATGGGTAAAAATATTTTGACTTTTTGGGTTGTTCAGGTATTTAAATTATAGACATTTTTGTATGGGATTATTCTATTGCAACAATAAGATGTGCTAGAAATTTACAAGGAAGCTTATCTGGCATTTTATCTTGGCCACTCTTCCGAGTTTCTGGCCCGTCCCAACTTTTGATTGCTTGTTTCAAATATGGTGTTAAGTTTTTGACAGCTTTTCTAGCAGCGTGTAATCTTGGGCCTCACTCATAGCCGTGCTCATTGTATTATGAAGGCCAGTTGGCACAGTACAAAACATATTTAGGTCAAGCTTCACTGATGATCATGCCCTGAAAGAAGGGTATGTGCTGGCAAGTACTTGATTTGTGTTTCTAAATGACAGCCATGATCTTGGCTTTTCAGCTTCCCACCAGTATGTGGAATCAGAGTTGTTTACTTGTGGATTTTTGGCACTTAGGAGTGAAATGTAACTGCTAAAAAATCGCTTACAACAAATAATTGTATGTGTGTGTGAGTTGGAGGTGTGGTGTGAGGGGATGCAATGCTCATTCTTACAAGAAAAGATAGATCTTACAGAGTCAATGCTCATCAGCTCAAATGCCATAAAGGAAGCCTGTAATTCATTTTCATTAAGCTTCATATTGTTTAACAGGTAACATGCCAGGCATTTCAGGATGCAGTTCTGAACCTTGTCTTCTTTTTTTTTTCCTTTTTACCTCATAGGTCTGACTGGAATGAGTCTTGATTAAAATTCATTGCGGATACAGAGAGTGTGCATGGCACTTGTCTTGCTCTGTGTGCTTTATAGTGTGTAGCGTGTGTGTGTTTCAAAGTTTAGAATGCTCTTAGGGGACGCTTTTGTTAAATAGACAACATTTGCAATCGTTTTAAACAAATTCTTTCTTGGTTCCTCACTAAGGCATGTAATGCAGAAACACACCAGAAATGAATGGTACAGAAATTACTGTAAGAAAGATGAACAGTTTATGTATCTTACTGCAGTTTTGCAAACATTTCTATCAAGATGAGATACACACAGGGGATCATTAACTCTACTTTATAGAGAAGAGAAAGATGAGGCAAAAAAAACAAAAACAAAATCCAGGTCTTCCACAGAGAAACAGATCCATGTAATGGTAGTTGGTAATCTTATTTAAAGTATAACACATTCAAGAGGTGATAATATTAGCCAGCTAGTACAGTAATGCTACTTTACTTCTGAGTCTGAAAGGGCAGTAAATTTGTCACTAGGGTTTATTTTTTGTGATAGATGGTAGTTTTCTTTCCTCATCACTCTTTTCAGGTCTTATAGTCATTTAAACATTATTTATTTATTTATTTATTTATACTTGTACTTTTTGTTTGCTAGGATGAAGCTTTTGCCTTTGTATATTTAGCACACCTGGAAGTGTTGCACACTGTTATCATCACTCTTGTATCGCGAAGTGAACAGTTGCAAAAAAAGAAATGATTTCCGATTTTATTTCAGTAGATGTTGCAGACAGGCCAAAGGGATGGGCAGTACTCAGAAACTTGATGCAGACTAATTGTCAGGTAAATGCAAACAGGCATAAAGCAGACGGGACTGAATTAGTAATGTGAAGCAGGCTGTGGTCAAAACATCAAAATAGCCAGACAACACATTGCAATCACCACAGACTCATCATCACTGGGTTATTTAAAGGTACATCTTCTTGAAATTCGGAGGACAAAAACTTTGTCTCAGTGTCTGTTTAAAGTTTTGCAAAACTCTTTGATTTGCAAACTGCTAATTTTTGCTGTATTTGTCTAGCAGGTCTTGTAAGTGCAATATTGCTGATGATGGATTATCCAATGATTATATAATCTACTACTGTGTATTGATGGGTGCACTGATGGAGGTAAATTTGATAAAGAGATCCTGAAGCTAACATGTGCAACACTGGCTCTTACATCACGCTCTATTACGTCTCAGCCTCAGACTTCAGGCTCACAACCTGTTGGCTGAACGTCTGAAGCATATAGCAAAAAAATTGGTAATGCTTCCAAAGTTTCAGACTGTTTTAACTGTCCAGCAGTCATGGTACTCAATCCCTCATGGAATAAGAAAGCTGTTGTTTTACAAATGATATGAAGTTCACGGTACAGACAACTTTAATTTGCCCAGTTTTTTTAAATGAACTATCTACATAATGCTAAACAGAATAAACTGTGGTTGGTTACTTTACCTGTCAGTCACATGAACACTTGGGTGGTTCCTGGCCAATAAATGCTGCTTTGGAGTCCAGAGAACCTGCCATCAGTCTGAAGGTCCAGCTACACAAGGCTACCTCTTACATAACATGACGACATTCCTTTAGGACACTAAAGCACATTACCTCTAGAATGATGGCTTGGGAATTATATGAGTTGTGTTTTATGGCAGTAACGTGTTTTAAAGCTGTAGTTGTTTTGACATTAGTGACTGACAAATTAATAGCATTCTCACCATGACACGGAACAGCCTCTTTATTGCCAAGACCACACTTGTGTTTAATGTGTTCCCGGCTTTTTCTTTATTGCCTATTGGGAAGAACGGAAAATGAATTTAAAGACAGTCAGCACTTATCCTGGAGTGTCTCTGTAAGAAAAGCAGTGTCTTCATACATTTTCACATCACCTTACCACAAGAGAGAATTTATTTGTGAGCCTTCTATCATCGAAATGTGATTATAAATGTTGTGCTCTTGTGTATTGCATTGGATCATTTGGACTTTTCAGCGTGCAATTAGCTGATATCTGACCCCAGGAAAACTTTGTCCATGTCAATAAAATCTGCTTGTGTACCATTAATTTTCATGCTATTGGCAAGTGCATGAGAGCAATGAGAGAGAGAAAGGGAGAGAGAGAGAAAGAGAGAGAGACAGAGAGAGAGGGAGAGAGAGAGAGAGAGAGAGACAGAGAGAGACAGAGAGAGAAACAGAGAGAGAGAGAGAGAGAGAGAAAGAGAGAGACAGAGAGAGAGACAGAGAGAGAGAGAGAGAGAGAGAGAGAGAGAGAGACCCACTTTACTCAGTGCAGTACAGAATGATAGAAGAAGGGAATTTAACACACATGCCATTAAAAAACAAACACATTGTAAATACATTGCAAACAAATTAGCACTTACTTTAGTGCTTTGTAACAGAGATTCAGTTCGCTGATGGTGCAGTTGTGATTTATGCCATTTAAATTTTTTCTAATGACAAAATCATCTCTGTTCCTTGGTACCATGCAGTGCACCAGTGTGTCACTCTTTGCTTCACCTGCAAAACAAATCTAAACATATCTAACAAAATGTTAAGTAAAATAAATGGGATTGAATGTGAAAAATATTTCTGTTATTGTGAATTGTGATAACATATTTTTATAGAGTTAATATGATAACATATTTTTAGAGTTTTGGTGTCTGTGAGCTGATGGTGAAAATATGTGTGGGTTTTTTTTTCTCAGTCAGTGCAGCTGTCTGAGCGGACAATATGTGATAGGACAGCGTGATAGAGTGGAAATGTCTCCTCATTGTCTCGCAATTATAACTCACTTCATTCAACTGAGTAGTGGAGCCCTTTTACACAGGGACAAACTGGAGAGATGAAAGAATACACTAGACCTGAACAAAGCCTTCACAACAGACACACAATAGAGGACAAGTGTTGTGGTGCTGTTAGTTGATATAACACAGGGCTCTTACGCTCTCATGGGTTAATGGACATGGTGAAGTGCTGCTTGAAGATTTACCGTTGCTGTTGTCTGTTTCATCTTCGATTAAGAGCATCGATTGCAGTTTTAAAACAGCAGACTTCACAAACATCATATGCATTTCATCATATTTTATGCTGTGATTTATACCTTCCAACCCCAAATAATTTAGTCATATATTTTAGTCAGCACTAAGTATTTTTTTGAGGTAAGGGATACTTTCAGTTGTCAATTATATCTTCTAGCAGGAAACCATTTAGCATTATACAATAAACCAGTTTATGAATATGACACAGATGAGTTTATGTGCTGGATAAAATTGAAAAGCACAAAACCTTTTATGCATAAAACATTAAAACTTTGTAAGGACGTAAAGACAAATATAAATACAATGTCACCATATTTGTCTCTGCTGTACATGATATTAGTTTTTAGCAGCCATTATTTTGGATTAATTATATAATAACATGGTTATTTGATGTTTTTCCTAAGTATGCAGTGATTTCATACTAGTCTCAGAATTGTGTGGTTCTTTCTTTGTTCTCAGACGGTCTCCATCATGTCTCTGCCGTTTGCACTCTTCGTGTTGCCATCATCACAGACGACATGTTGACGAACAGTATCACAGTGCGACTGGAGAACATGTCTCAGGAGCGCTTCCTGTCTCCGCTACTCAGCCTGTTCACAGAGAGCGTAGCTGCCGTGCTGTCCACCAGCCGCGACGGCGTGTTCATCTTCAACGTCCAGAATGACACAGACGTGGACACGAGTATCCTCAATGTTACTTTCTCAGCCCTGCTGCCTAATGGCACTCATGGTCGCTTCTACCCCACAGAGGAGCTCCAGGAGCAGCTGTACCTGAACCGCACACTGCTGACACTCATTTCTTCACAGCACGTCCTCCCATTCGACGACAACATCTGCCTGCGTGAGCCCTGTCAGAATTACATGAAGTGTGTATCAGTGCTGAAGTTTGACAGTTCAGCACCCTTTGTGGCCTCCAACACTGTTCTCTTCAGGCCCATCCACCCTGTAAATGGCCTTCGCTGCCGCTGCCCAGATGGTTTTACTGGAGATTACTGTGAGACAGAGATAGACCTGTGCTACTCTGCACCATGCAAAAACAACGGGAGGTGTCGTAGCCGTGAAGGGGGATACACCTGCGAGTGCCCTGAAGATTTTACAGGTGAGTGTTTTTTTGAGAACTTCCTCTTACGTGTTTTGCTTATTGAAGTTCTGATCTGGGACCAACTATGTTGTCCATGGAGATAAAAATTTTAACTGACAGAAAGAGAGAGTTGATTGTGATTCTTGTTTCACTATATAACAACTCTGTTCTTCATTGCTTTTAGAACACTGACAGTTTTGTGTTTTCACTCATTATAGATTCTGTACATTGCTTGGATAAACCATTTTAACTTGTAGCAACAACGGATTACAGGATTATTATTTGCTAACAGTGAGTGCAGCTGATTTTTCAACGCTTTCTGTCAGAGCCTCGTTACGTCTAATAATGTAGAAACGTGACCCACCGGATTCTCCTCTATTAGATGAAATGTTTCTAGAGAATTCTTTGTCATACCTTTAACATAAGTCGTGGAGATTCCTCTCTGCATCTTTCACCCACTTTGACAACTATGTTGTCCATGGATTCGGATTTCATGTCCATTCTAAAGAACAGTGAGGCCGTGTTTCTCTTATAGCCCGTGGTCATATTCTGAGGTGTTGACAGTGGCTTCTGTAGTTCCTGCACTGCGTTTCTCTCATTACCATGTAATATATCCCTGTAATTCCTCTGAAACGAGGGATTATCTAACAGGCATTTGGGTCATTACATCCCTGGAACCTACCGTGTGCATCCTAACACATATTTGCTCAAGGCCCAAATCTTGTCAACGTAAGGTGGCAGGTGCACAATAGCGAGTCTACTGAGTCTGCATCTGTAATACAGGATCACAGGATGAACACTGTGTAACAGATCCCTCAGGTCCATTAGAATTTGTCCCTGAACTCATTCATCTGCTAACATACTGATGCTGTTCACTGAGGTTTAAGATAGATATGGCTTTTAGTTGCAGCTATGGCATTTTAATGACTATGTAAATATACTGAACAGTAAGCATGATTGACACTTACACACACTGTAACCTGTAAAACTCAGATAAGAGATTCAGTGGAGCTTCGCAGTAAGATCCTTTGAGCTTCATCATATTATATTGTTATGTAACACAAAACATTTTATTGATTCAAATCCTGACAATGCAACAGCCATCTGGGGCTGGAATCCCAAGAGAAAAAAAACTGGCCATGCTCTCTTGTTGAAAAGAATGATGTATGTCTCCCCAAGGGATCAGTAACCAATTATTAGCTCATGGATGTGGAAGAGGGTAGAGTGCTATTTCTTCTAAGTGTATTTCACTGCCAAACGCTGTTGCAGCTGACTTTACGTGTCTTGTAGGCAAATAGTCTTCACCATCCCCTGTCTATTGGAGCTACATCAAACCGTAAAAGATTTCTCATCTTGCACCTGGATTTTCTTTAACATAGCATTCGTAAAAATAACAAAAGCCAAAAGAATTCCCAAAGAAACTCATTCATTCATAAGAGAACAAAAACTGCAAAATGATGTCATCTTCCTCCATTAGCGAGTTGTCATCACTTCTTCAGAGATCTCAGGGGAGTGTTGTAGCCTGACAGGTGTCCTCCAGACCACCATGCTGTTCCTTTTATCACTCTGCCTTTGGGCTACGGGCTGGTTGTGTTGTGTTTGATTAAGAGCAGAGGTTAGCTTGGGTCACTGGACGCAGTGTTGACTGTGATGTGTGGACAGAGGGAGGGAAGAAAATCATGGCATTGGTTCAGGGTGTACTCATGCCTGTAAAAGAGATTTCTCAGTTTAATTTAGTGTCATAGGGCTATTTACTTCTAATTCTTTAGTTTCAGAGGGCCTGTATGAACAAACAAATGGCAATATAAAGATGACTTGAGGCTGATTTATAACATCCGTTCCATCCGTTTCGCTGCCAAGTTCGTCATTATTTGTGTGGAAATGCGATACTTTGTTGCGTGTGTCTTTTTGGCCTCAACTCAGAAGTCAAGTTGTGTCTTCTCACTTCATGCTATATTCATCTCTGTTCCAGGTGAAAACTGCGAGGTGAGCACTCGATCGGGCCGCTGTGTGACAGGAGTGTGTAAGAATGGAGGTCGCTGTGTGGACTTGCTGGTTGGGGGGTTTATGTGCCAGTGTCCCGAAGGAGAGTTTGAGAAGCCTTACTGTCAAATCAGCACACGCAGCTTTCCTGGGAACGCATTCGTCACCTTCAGGGGCCTGAGACAGAGGTTTCACTTCACACTGTCTTTCATGTAAGTACCTCTGGCACGTTGGGTCGCCAGCTGCCTGTCCATGTTCACAGGTCATTAAAATTGACCTCAGGCAAATAGTTTGAACAGTAGGTCTTGCTTCGTGATAGAATAAGACTAATAATCATAAAAAATTCTAATATCCATCACAAAATTCTCATTATTACAAGAGTGATTCAGAATAAAAGTTTAAATGTGCTACATATATTAGAGAAACAATGCATTAAATTTGTAGTTGCAATTGTAAAAATGTACTAATTGTCCATTGTTCATGACAAAACCATAAAACAATCCTGGTCTAAAACTAACATTGTGGCTGGGTCATATAGCATTGGGGCAAAACTACACACACTCACTGAAATAGATATTTGTGCTTCCTATTTATTTTAAGTAAAGAGTTTCAAGTCTGCAATCATGCCATGTGTTTTCCAAACAGCAAGCAGGATAAACTGGGAAGCTGTGCTACTTGATAGCTAGCAATTTAATTGTTCTTTTCGAGTCATTTTTAAAAAGAAAAGATCAAGAAGGCAATCCACCATGTTTTTGTTTATTAAACCTGTCATTATATTTCCCACGAACCACCAAATTTCAGTCACAACCAAAGACATGCTATGGATGTGTCAAAGAAACAAGTGTAAGTAAATATAATCTCTTGGTATAACAATAAATGGTGAATCTACAGGGTTAGAAAGAGATATATAATAAATTCTTATGTACAATTGTGGTGCTATTCTTGGTTCCAAAAAAAGTAAAATTGAATTCATTCAAGCCATGAAAAAGAATCCACTCAAGACTCTTTAGGAAATGAAGCCATTTAATTCCTGGATATAGGAACCTAGATGGGCTAATAAACTTTACACTATAGTAACACATCTGTATAACATTCTTACAGCCAATAGACATTAACTGTTCGGGATGAATTCGAAATGTATAATTTATATCCTGAATTTCTATATTTCTGAAAAGCTGCGTTGTTATAATATCTACTGAATAATGTAATTGAACTAAATATTCAACTTTTCATGTTGAAAGCTCTGATATGAATGCTTAATATTTCCTGCACGTGACACTAATGAGTCAGGTGTGGAGTAAATTAAAAAGCATCAACTAGTGGCTATGCCTCCCATGCTGCTTTGCTGCTACAGCAGTATGAGCTTTCGACTGTTCCTCAGATATAAATTCACAATAAAATTCACTCTAATCAGATCTCCATGGCTAACGTGCAAACAGGAAGTAGTGTGTGGTTTGGATCTTTGTTCCTGCTTCCTGTGAGTGTGCCCTTGTGCCAGGTGCTATCTGACACCTCTGTCTATTGCTTCCCATGTGACCTGCAAAACTGCCACAAGTTGCCAAACACCTGGAGGTCAGCTTTCTCCCCAGTGACTTCTCCATCAGTTACCTCGTCACTACCACAATTAGCACACGCTTTGTTTTCACGTTTTATCTTTCTTTTACTTCCTGTTTCATCTTCCTTTCTCTTTTTTCCCTCATCCCTCATTATATTCTTTAATAATGCAGGATTCTGTTCATAAAACTGATCCTGGTCTTTTTTATCATACAAGTGAAATCATATTTGTATAGTCATTGTTACCCTGATGGTCTAGTAAGATTTGTATGGATCATGTTCTTTATCTGTTATTTGAATCCTAATCGTATTGGCCATACGTTGAACATTTACATTTTTGTTCCACAGGTTTGCCACTAGAGAGAGAAATGCGCTGTTACTCTATAACGGAAGGTTTAACGAAAAGCATGACTTTATCGCTGTGGAGATTGTAGACGAGCAAATCCAAGTCACTTATTCTGCTGGTGAGTTCATGCACTTGTGTGAGTGTGTGTGTGTGTGTGTGTGTGTGTGTGATTATCTATTGCTGTAGTTTAAATTAATCTGTCAACACTGATCAACACTGTACAATAATGACAATTTTGTCATAGCATGTGAATAAATAGCTGATTGTCCTGTCATTGTTACATATGTTAACAAAAACATACACATCTTTACAGGCAGCTGAAGTCCTCTATAATCCAATTCACTGTCAGTGTTGCCTAAGGTCAGGTTTAGTGAATATTAGTGAATATAAAAAAGTAGAACTACAGTAATTACTAAAAAGGTGTTAGTCATATAAAGGAATTAAGAAACATGCTGATAAGATGTAGTAATATCATGTACATTTGAGTTCACTCTAACAGAAATAAAAGTAAACATGAACAGAGAATTGCATATAATACAACGAACAACCATGTGAAACTTTATGTTGGTAAAGGGAGAAAGAATATGATTGGACGAGGAGAATAATGAAATATTTCAGCATTTGCCTTTAAGTTCTTCTAAACAGGTTTGTGTATAAAAGGGGATCATAAGAAAGATTTCTTTTTAATTTAAGGTACATATTATCAAATGACAAAGTATAATACTATTAATTATAGCAAATAAGTGAGCTGATTTGTAAATATGTTCTAATAGATAAGTTCATTAGATTGAATCCATAAACTAGTAATGCGTAGAACTGTCCAGAGTGTGAGAGAGAAGTACTTTCTCTTGTTTTTTTTTCTCCTCACATAGACTAAGTGTGTGTGTGGAGGCCTTCTGCCAAAGGAAGCAGCTGGTCAAAGAGCACAGAAACACACATCCTCTATCTACCTGTTTCTTTTGTTTTTCCACCCCATTCACTCCAGCCCTCCTGGGTGGCACATAGTTAACATGCCTCCAGATCTTCGTCCTGTCTCTTTAACATTTGGATTTGTTTCCAAAGGATAAATTAATGGAATGTGTCGCCCTACTGTCCTTGAGTGTGAGAAGGTGAATTCCATGTATGTCAGAGAGTTAAAGGTCGGTTGTGGACAGTAGTGGACAGCAAAGGCATTGAAAGGCATTTCCTCAAACATCAACATCTCACGGTCTAGGAATGAAGGAATTTCAATAACAATTTCATTTTGGTATGATGCTATAATGATATACCTAGAATAGGTCAAAGGTCAAGTCCTTTCTCTGCAACCATTGCCTTAACTTAATGAAATAGGATATATGGTAAACATTTACTAACACACTTTACAGTGCTCTATGGGACATTAGAAGTTTTCCTCATGGGAGGTCCAGGATTTTCATTATGTCCTCAGTAATGATTCACTTATTGCCTCCACTGAACTGGAAGAGCTCCAGCAATATCACTAAACTCCCTGAGGTTTTTTTTGTGGCTAGGACAGCATGATATTTTTAGGAGCTTAACGGAGTTCCCTGTGATTAATATATTTACACCAACAGCTCTCACGATAGCACTCATAATATGACTCAATTAATTTATTGTTATTGGTGTTGGGTTTGGTCCAACAATAATAGCTTAAAGTTAAAACACACACAGTTGTGCACACACTTATAAGGGTTATAAGGGACTTGTGTGTGTGTTCTGCTTTCTGTAAGCTCTGTTGTTTTTCATGCTTCTTGCCTGCAGGAGAGAGTAAGACTACAGTGGCACCGTTGATACCTGCTGGAGTGAGCGATGGACAGTGGCACACCGTTTGGATCCATTACTACAACAAGGTAAAACAATTCTATTAGAAATATTCCATTTCATTTTAACTGAGGTATTCCAATTTTAGGTATTTATATATTTATATTATTGCATAACAAATGATGTTTTTTGTGAAGTTTTATTAGAAAACACATATGGATCACTCGCCCTTAAATCAAAATCATTCAGGGTTAATAGATTCGAGTTTGTTGTTTTTTTAATCACTTTTATAAGGTATATGAAAAAAATGTTAGAAATTGTTATCTAAGTGTCATCTAAGTAAGTATTACAACCATGCCTGGAGCATGTTTTGTGTGTGTGTGTTTGTGTGTGTGTGTGTGTGTGTGTGTGTGTGTGTAGGCCTGTAGAAAGGATCTGACTGATTTGTGCTTTACTACTGCTATTGCGTACTGATATTTTATTGGCTAATATTACATTCTCATAGTAACGTTTTTTTTTCATTGTTTACTTTTTTGGGTAAATAATCATGAGAATACTATTACAAAAACTACTACCACTGCAAATAATAAGTACTCTGACCAAATAAAACAATTAAGAATTTTAATCTAATAAATATCATCTCATATCAAGTTATAGTGAGTTTTATATATTAATACATCATATATCATATATCATTTGTGCTGTTAAGGAGATCAGCAAGACATGCTATAACTATGTCGTTTTGGATATTAATTTGACTGTAATAAACGTGAATGAATTCATTTAGATTTAATGAGACTAGAGTAATGTCCTGTAACGTTTTTTTCCCCAGCCAGCAACTCATAACAGCAATCCAATCTAGAGGTTAGGAAAGTATGTATGAGCTCTCAGCATCATGTTGTGTTTTTTTGTTTTGTTTTGTTTTGTTTTTTATACAGCTGTTACCTCTTATTTCCTTTTATGGAAGAATCTTTTAAGATCCAGCTTGTTTCATTTTCTTTGATGCTTCTTCTGCCTTAAGACCCTCTTATTACACATCCAGAAACGTAATACCCTTCTACATGCATTGACACTTACATGCATTGAAATACTTAATGGCTCATGTTTCATAGCCCTGAGCTACTGAAAACGCTTTAGTTACACCGGGGACTTATTCTTCAGTTTGCTGAAGTGTAGAATGATTCGTTAGTTTTAATTATTTTTCCCCCTATTATTATTATTATTATTATTATTATTAATATTATTAATGCTGTCATTTAGTTAAGCAGCAGCTGGTTAGTGTATTAACTGAAGAAGAAAAAATATAGCTTGGCAAGGCGATAGGTTGAATAAGTTTCATGTTTTAGACATATTCAGTTTCAAGCGTACAATTGTTTTTATGTTATATGTGTTTATGTACATTGTATAAACAGAAATATTAGCTGAATTTATCTGTATTCAATATATTTTGTTGCTAAGCCAGTTTTGTGTGTAATTAGAGATACATCTATCTTAATTTCTTAACGGCCCATGTGCTTATAATGTCAGAAGGAGCTAATTTAGGGACTTTTGTGAAGCTGTAAGAGCTGTCATCTGTTAAACATCATTACAAGTTTCTAATTAGTGTTGAAGATAAACCTCAAACATGAATAAGATCAAATATTAAATTAAGACTGAAATTAGGATTAAAGATGTTTGTTTGTTTGTTTGTTTGTTTAAATTTCTCTTAGCATTAAATGTTAAATAAACTAGCATAGGTAAAATAGTGGGATGTTTTTTATTTTGTGGTCTGGTGTGAGATTAATTTGTGGAGTATTATTATTTTATTTCTCAGAGACAGTTTTCATTAATAACATATTAGAAACACAGCTAAAAATGAGCCCAAAGCCTTATTTATTTTGATGTTAAAATATATGTATGAATCCTATGAACACAATTTGTAAATCAAAATTTATCCAGGATAAATTTTAAAGGAGAACCATAATCTGTAGTCTGAAAGCAAGTCTTTATTAGGAGTGCAAATCATGACCTTCCCTTTAACCCTCATTTCCTTATAACACATATGTAGTTATAATCCCAAATAAATTCAGACAAAAGCGACCCCCTGCTCAGTTAATCGGAGCCACAATGAGGTGCTTACACTCTCTGAAAGAGCCAGACAGCCAGACTTTATTTGTCATACTTGCATATAAAGCAACGCACAGCTGTTATTCACACAATGCCAGTAAAAGATGTATTATTTGCGTATTTAAGGTCTCGCTCTACCATATGGTATTATTGAGAGTTAGTATTGCATAAGATGGGCTATAGGAAAGATAAAAAAACTTATTTATTTGTTTGTTTGTTTATATATTTATTTTTTATAGCTATACACTAAACTGCACAAATTACAGTTTTCAACAGCGGTCTTTATTTTTTGGCCTGTGATGTTTTTACCTAAAGAGGCTCACATATTAAACATTAATATTCATAAATGCACATTTAAGTAGTGAAACAGAATCTTTCTGGTAACATTAACAGCATAGTGCTGTGTTTAATGTTCTTATATCTACATTTTATAATATCAGCATCATTGCTAGTACTCAATCACTACTGTCACTTTAAATGACTGTGAATGTAAAATAATTCTTAATTAAATTGTTTATTTAAATTGTAATTGTTTAACCACAAATTCAGTAGTTACACTGTATTCAGGAGAATCAGAAAAAATCTCAGTACTGAACTCTGTATCGAACACGTACAGTTTAGTTTGTTATTTTATAAGATGTTTTTGTTTTATATACCTTGTGTTGAGATGGTGAACTGAAAACACTGTAGGTGTACCAGAGTTTATTTAAACAATTGTTACGTATACGGCACGATTTCAGAATTGGTTGTTATTAAGTAAAAAAAGATGTCACGTAGAATATAAGAACAATAAATAAAGTCATTATTAATTCTGTTAATGTTGCCAAATAACTGCTCAATTCACAACCTACATGCACATTTATTGTATAAATCAATGGTTAATGTGTAAAATATATGAATTTACTGAAGTGCTATTGATTTGTTTCTTTCTTAATCCAGAAAATAGTTTCTTTGGCTGTCTGACTAATGTATTAATTAACTAATTTGGGAATCGAAGATGTGCAAGGTTAATAAATAAGAGTACAGGCTCACCACATTATTAATTGTCTAGCGTAAGGAGCTCTGTATAAAGCCTTTTGAGTCTTAATAAAAGATATAAATATTTTAGTCTTAACTAGTTGCAGATTCGACTTGAGACCTGAAGTAAATCCTTTCTTAAAGCAATAAGAATGTTCACCATATAAGCAGAATAATAGCTTTGTTGTATCATCTGTTTCCAGTTATATAGTTCAAACAATTCTTCTTCATGTGATTCTCCAGATACACACACACACACACACAAATTACAGCGACGGTTGTTAGCAAGATGGAGTGTCTGGATTTTGATTAGTTGGACTCTGTCCATAATGCATGCATCAGAGTGCAGGAATGTTCTCAATCACTGTGTTTCTTTCTGGATTGCTCACCTCTCTTTGTGCTTTTTTGTCTTTTCATTCAGCAGCACTGATATCAGGAGAAAATCTTCACCATAGGCTCTCTTAGAGCAGATAAAGGAATTTGGGTTCTTGAGATTGAACAGCCGTGTATAATCGTTTAGAGAAGCTTCTTTCAAGACGACTTTGTTTTATTCTGGAGGGAAAACAGGCTTATGAAAACTTAAGTGGCATTAAAGAATGGCTATGCCTTATTCACAAAAATGCTGACAGAGAAATTTAAAGCAGGACCCTGTCAGATTTTTATCTATGTACCAGGGCTTGCAACTGTGTCAATCTCAGCTATCACCTTTTTTGTTTGACGGAGACCAGAACCTGAGCAGCAGCCAAGCTGGGTTTGTTTCTTATCTTTAAGAACTGCAGTCTACATACCACCCATTCCTGAGGAGTTTATACATATGCAATGCATTGTTGATTCATGGCAACATTTACATCTATGTTTATGCAGGATTGAGCCTAATAAAATACTGAAAAACCCAGATGAAACACAGACAGTGGAAACTTCATGTGAATTTATGAGACAGTGATTTTTTGGAGAGTAAATTATAGATTCAAAAAGTCACTAAAAATGTCATTAGACTTCTTTCCTACGAGTTTTCATACTCATAATGTCTGTGTGGAATCAGGACAACTTCCAGTACTTGCTTGGTTGATTTGACATTCGCCATCATTCTTCTGTTGTGACAGCTGTACCATCAGTTTCTCATTATAGTTAAGAGCTGGTCTGATGTGGTGAAAACACTTAGAGAGCTTAGCATGCCTGGGTGAGCGTTTAACGATCAAGTTTCACTCATTGGCTAAAAGTGATAGTGAAACCACATCCTCAAGGCCATACTGTCAGGAGAAGGTTGACAGGCAGACAGACAGAAAGCGGAGGATTTAGTATGCAATTTCCAATATGTTTGTACCTTATCAAGAGCACTGAGTGACAGTTTTCTATTATTGAAGGCATTATTTAAGCTCATCTACTTCATATATGTCTATAATGAGGAGAAAACACGAGAGTCTCTGTATATTTTATGTTAAACTGACACATGTAAAGTATTAGTCACATACTCCACCTTGCCCTTAATACCTGTTTGGTAGCTCTGCAGGGCTAGTTTAAAAAGATGACGGTGTGTTTCGTGTGTATTTCGTGCATCCTTTGGCCTCGCTTGTTATGTTATTTTGTGTGACAGTGTCTACTCAAATATCCTGTGAAATCATGTGTTTAAATCATAATAATCCAATCATGCTGGAGATCTCTGTTTTTTTTTATATACTGGCAAGCTGATACTACTACATTACATCTAAATTACTACTTTATGAGCCAGGTTTAAAGGTGTGTTGCGTGAGGACTGCAGAGTAGGCTTTGTTATTAGTTTATAATAGAAAATCTTTCAATAGACTGCCTTCGCAGGTGTGATGAATTTTTTTTTTTGCTGTGCAAAGAAGTCACGTTGCATGCAACGATATCACTTTAACTGTACATTTTACATCTATATAGAAACCACAAACAGGAAAATGTTTTTTTTCATCAAAAATTTAATATTGAAATTATAAGGTTAGGAAATTGAAATGTTGAAGGTGAAGGAAATTCTGTTTGTCATACAGAACTTACTACATAGTATAAGAGACAGGAAAAAAAAGAGTCAAAAAAATCAGAAAGGGTCAAAAATTTTATATCATTATTAATATTTCTTTATTTAAATTCAAGAAACACAAAAGACATTATTACAACTGTGCTAGGGTGTGATAGGAAGAGCACCACAGGACAATCTGATATTCTAATCTGTCAAACTGAAACCCCTCAAAACGTTCTTCTGTCACAGCAAAGGGTAAAAAAATCTGCTTATTTATATCTGGACAGCAATGGCTTAACTTGTTAAAACAGAGTCTCTGCCCTCAGGCGGGGCTTTGTGAGTAAGGTTTGGCGCCTGTCAGCTTGAGATATTAATGCATGGGCTTACATTTACATTTACATTTACAGCATTTGGCAGACGCCCTTATCCAGAGCGACGTACATAAGTGCTTAAATCTCTAACATTGAATACATTAATGCTGGCTCACTAAGTTACATACTTAAGATACCATGAGTTTAAAACATTTGTTCAAAGTTACAATGAAAGTGTCAAAGGTGTTTTTTTTGTTTTTTGTTTTTTTTTAAAAATGCAAAAGATAATGAAGAAGTGCTAGTTGAAGTGTTTCCTGAATAAGTAGGTCTTCAACCGCCGCTTGAAAATAGCCAGTGACTCAGCTGTCCGGACCTCTAGGGGAAGTTCGTTCCACCACCTTGGTGCCAGTACAGAGAAGAGTCTTGTAGTATACTTGCCTCTTACCCTGAGAGATGGTGGAACCAGTCGAGCAGTGCTGGTAGATCGGAGGGTGCGGGGTGCAGTGCGAGGAGTTATGAGGGCTTTGAGGTAAGAGGGAGCTGGTCCATTTTTGGCTTTGTAGGCCAGCATCAGTGTTTTGAATCTGATGCGTGCAGCTACCGGAAGCCAGTGGAGGGATCGCAGCAGCGGGGTGGTATGCGAGAACTTTGGCAGGTTGAAAACAAGCCGGGCAGCTGCATTTTGGATCATTTGCAGAGGACGGACTGCGTTCATAGGTAGACCTGCCAGCAGTGCATTGCAGTAATCCAGTCTAGAAATGACAAGAGACTGAACAAGTACCTGAGCAGCCTGTGTGGACAGAAATGGTCGAATCCTTCTAATGTTGTAGAGAAGAAACCGACATGAGCGAGTCACATTAGCAACATGGGAGGAAAAGGACAATTGATTGTCCATGGTTACCCCAAGGTTGCGAGCTGTGGCTGAAGGGGAGATCAGATCGTTGTGCAAGGATATAGCAAGATCATGACCTGGGGATGAATCACCTGGGATGAAGAGCAGCTCGGTTTTGCTAGGATTAAGCTTTAACTGATGAGCAGTCATCCATGATGAAATTTCTGCCAGACATGCAGAGATCCGGTCAGAAGCTGTGGCATCTGCGGGTGGGAAAGAGAAGATAAGTTGTGTATCATCAGCATAGCAGTGGTAAGAGAACCCATGTGAGGAAATAACTTCACCAAGAGAGTGAGTATACAGGGAGAAAAGAAGAGGACCAAGTACTGAGCCTTGTGGGACGCCAGTGGAGAGTCTGCGTGGAGCAGATGTCACTCCCCTCCATGTTACCTGATATGAGCGTCCTTCCAGGTAGGAAGCGAACCATTCCCAAGCTGATCCGCAAATCCCAAGACTCCTGAGGGTGGCTAAGAGAGTCTTATGGTTGACCGTATCAAACGCTGCTGAAAGGTCAAGGAGGATAAGGACGGATGAGAGATTGGCTGATCTAGCAGCATGTAGTTTCTCAGAGACATCTAAAAGGGCTGTCTCTGTGGAATGAGCTGCTTTAAAGCCAGACTGGTTGGGGTCTTGGAGGTTGTTCTGTGAGAGATAGACAGACAGTTGATTAAAGACAATGCGTTCAAGAATTTTTGAAAGAAACGAGAGAAGTGATACCGGTCTGTAGTTACTGATGTCTGATGGATCCAGGGCAGGTTTCTTCAGGATGGGAATAACCCTTGCTCTCTTGAAGGTAGTTGGTACCTGACCAGATGCTATGGATCTATTGGTGATAGTTGTAATGAAGGGCAGAAGGTCTTGCGAGATGGTCTGGAGCAAAGTGGAAGGGAGTGGATCCAATGGGCAGGTGGTAGGATTGCAAGACTGGATGAGTTTTAGAATCTCTTCTGCTGTTACAGTTGAGAAATGTGACAACAAAGGTGTAGGGGAGTCCATACTCTGAGATGTAAGTGCAGTCGGGGCTGAAGTGAAGGTCCGGCAGATTTCCTCAATCTTCTCCTGGTTGAAAGAAGCAAAGTCTTCTGCAGTCAGGGAGGATGAAGAAGGTGGAGCCGGGGGGTTGAGCAGAGAAGAGATGATGTTGTGGAATTTCCGAGGGTCATGTGAGGAAGCTTCAAGCTTTTCCTTGTAGAAGGAAGTCTTGGCAGAAGTCACATCTGAGGAGAACTTGGCCATGAGTGTTCGGTAAGAAGCAAGATCTGCATCAAGTTGTGATTTCTTCCACTTTCTCTCTGATGATCTTAGCTCTCTTTGATTGTTGCGCAGCACATCTGAAAGCCAAGGAGCAGAACAAGAAGTTTTCTTGGGTTTAGTGGACATAGGGCAGAGGAAGTCCATAGTTGAGGAAAGAGATGAGAGGAAAGTATCTGTGGCCGAGTCCAAGGGCAGTGAGGAAAAAGACTCAGGATCAGGAAGGGAAGAAAGAGTGCCAGAAGCTACAGAAGAAGGGGAGACAGAGTAAAGGTTGCGGCGGGTAAGAGCGAGGGGGTGAGAGGTAGTTTTAGGTAGGGTAGGGAGAGTGATGGTAAAGGATACCAGGTGATGATCAGAGACGTGTAGTGGGGTAGCAGTCACGTCTGTAGCTGGAGAAGGACGGGTGAAAACCAGGTCCAGCACATTGCCTCCTTTGTGTGTGGGGATGTAGCTGTTGAGTGTGAGTGTGAATGAGTCAAGAAGAGACAAGAGGGAAGAAGAATGTAGCTTGTCAGAGGGGAGGTTGAAGTCACCAAGCACTGTCAGGGGGGAGCTATCAGAAGGGAAAGCACTAAGCAGTGTGTCCATTTCTTCCAGGAAGTCACCTAGGGGACCAGGAGGGTGGTAAACAACAATGATAACAAGGTTAATTGGAGAGGTAACTGAAATGGCATGGAATTCAAAAGAGGAGATGGTTAAATGAGACAAGAGGAGAGGTGTAAAGCACCATTTCTTTGACAGCAATAAACCTGTACCACCACCCCTGCCTGTTTCTCGTGGTGAGTGAGAGAAAGCATAGGCAGAGGATAAAGCAGTTGGTGTAGCAGTGTTCTGTGGGGATATCCAGGTCTCTGTTAGCGCAAGAAAATTAAAGGAGTAATGGGAAGTTAAAGCAGAGATAAAATCAGCTTTTTTCACAGCAGACTGGCAATTTCAGAGCCCACCTACCACCACTGTTTGAGACTTACACAACAGAGGAGGGTAGATGAGGTTACTGGGATTGTGACCTCTGCTCTGTGGACGAGAGTGACTGCGAGTGTAGGAATTGAGTACAGAGATGGGTTTAAGGCACATATTTGCAGTCAAGAGTGAGAATTAAGGTATGGTAGAATATAGCAAAACAGTATTAGACACAAAGTTTACAATGAGAGAGAGAGAGAGAGAGAGAGAGAGATACTTACAAACCGCTACAGACGCTAGCGTCTGTACGCTAGAGAACCTTCAATTTAAATAGGTAAGCCCTGCCCCCAATTCACACCTTAAGGTAGACTGAAACTACTCCTGATTAATCAGCTGAGAGAACAACAAGGACCAACACTATAAAAATCAACAATGGTATAGAATATAACAATTCAAATCACACTACTCTAGAACACTTGTCAATGAAGTAAAGACATCAACATCAACTCCAAACATCAACTCCAAACATAGAATGTCCTCTTCATGATCCAACTTAATCACACTCTCATATGAAAGTATCATTTTAGAAACATGTCGTGTTATAGTTATAGGAATGCTATCTGGATCTCTGATTTTAGCTTTGGCAGTGAAGACTGTGGGCATATATTATGAGTTGAGAATTCCTCTCAGAAACCACAAGGCTAGCAAATATATTAGCTTAATTGCTTCATATTTTTGAAGAACTATTTATAGTTATCAATAAAAAGCTAAGAAATCCTTTAATCTTAGCCGATCTTATCGTTGAATGTTATGAACAGAAATATGACATTTTTTTTAGAAATTGCGTGATTTCTCTAATGTTGCCTTTAACACACTTTGTTCCATTTGCAATCTAAGTAGCACATCATGCATCACGTACTGACGTGAAGTAAATTAGGAAAATTAAATACTGCCAAAGTAAAAGAAACAGAAAAGCTGGCTAGTGTTACTGTATAATAATGCAAGATTTTGCTTCCTTAATCAAGCCTTTAGAGAACTGTCTGACATTGAATGGCATACACTTTGTCTGGTGTGTCTTTATTACTTGTGTTTTAACGGATTAATCGAATTAAACGTTGTGGAGTTGTGGGCTGGTCTCCAGAGCCTGGCAAACAGACACCTCACGCTATGTCTGAAAGATTAGATCAACACAGTAGCTACATCCTTTTTATGGTCATGCTGTTATGAAATAGTGGCTCAGAATGGGCCAGAATGGTATTGATCAGTTGTTTCACGTTATATGCAGCACCATAGAAAACATCCATGGTACAAGACAACATAAAATTATATGCATTATAAAGTCAGGAAAAAGTCCTAACACAAACATTTTCTGTTGGTTTTTTTCAGCCTCACGTTGGACGTACTGGGCTCCGTCATGGTCCGTCTGAGGAGAAAGTTGCCGTGGTTTCTGTGGACGATTGCGATGTGGCCATGGCTGTACGCTTCGGTGCTCAGATTGGAAACTACACTTGTGCAGCCCAGGGAATGCAGACAGGACAGAAAAAGTGAGTCTGAACTTTTACTTGTTCCCCAGTAGTCTTTAATACTACTCAATAATACAGTAAATCATGGGTTGCTACATATGCAATAGAGAACAAAACATAACCCAGAATCTTATATGTTTATACTGTATATATTGTATTCAAATATACAATTCATACTACCCTTATACATTCACAGACAGGCATAAATACTGACTGAACAGGACAGTATAGAAATAAGAGCCAAGTAAGGCATGTTAACTGCGTACAGGTGTTGAATAACTCATCATTATAGGAGATTAGAGCACATTCAAATAATATGCTTTCACTCGTGTCTCTCTCTGCTCTGTTCTCTCCAAATCTTATTTTGTTCTTATGCCAAAACTGTCTTATAGGCTTTACAATGCAAATAAACTTGTAGCTCATCTGGCTTGCATTTATCTCAGTTTAACAATCTTATCTCTGTTTAACTTAGAGACCACAGCCCTTAAACTCTTCAGGTGAGGTAATCACTTTGAAATGGAAGGTTATGTACTCGTAATGAGCAGACTCCCAAAGATTTTAGGCTTAGCAAAGGCTGTAATGCTGCATGTATTACACCGATTGACCTATTAATTTTGTGCTATTTTACATGTTATTTCTTATTTCTTAAAAATATTTGAAAAAACTAAAGTAGTAATGTTCTATCTGTTTGGTTAAAAACTTTTGCTCAACAATTTGTGTAATGATATAAAGTATGTATTTGTCACATTTTATTTGTCACAACTTAAAGAAGCGCTCTCGATGCAGTTTGTTTGGAAGATTGGGACCTCATGTGTCATGTGTTTGTGTAGATCTCTGGATCTCACAGGCCCTTTGCTCCTGGGTGGAGTTCCTGACCTACCTGAGGATTTCCCAGTAAGAAACCGAGATTTTGTGGGCTGCATAAGGAACCTCACGATTGACAGCAAGCCCATTGATATGGCCGGCTTCGTTGCTAACAACGGCACCGCTGCAGGTTAGATATTCTACTTTAGAATATTCTATTTCTACTTTTTTCTACTATACACACCCTGAATACTTAAGCACACCATCTTCTGTAGGATGTAGGGAGGCTCATTGTTTCATTACGCCTTTTTAACTCAGTCAGTACTTTTGCAGGTTGTCTGGCAAAGAGTAATTTCTGCAGCAACAGTGTGTGTCACAATGGAGGACTGTGTGTGAACAAGTGGAACACATACTCCTGTAAATGTCCACTGGCTTATGGAGGAAAGAACTGTGAACAAGGTAAGAGAACCTCCGTTTATTATACAATTAAACAGACTTAAATGACAATAGGAATTAACTTGTTTCACGGACGTTCCGAAATGTCATATAAAGTTTTTTTTTTTATATAAAGTATACTGATTTACTAATGTAAGAGGAAACTGATAGAAAGTGTGATGTGCCAGTTATTAACAAATTCATCTGGTAAATTGTTGTGGTCAATAAGGGCAATAATACAGGAATATAGGAAAACACATACTGTAGAAAGTCCCACTTATGGCCACTTAGAAAACTCTTGAGTGCCAGGTCAATCCATCTTTTATGGATGGATGCAGTTATGCCACATGCAGTGTGACATGCTGGATATGATGAATTGTGCACTTAGTCTTAGAGCAGGAAATCATAAGTGGCTTAACACTTTCAGAGGGCTTAGTCTGTCCTAATTATTTGAGATCCCACTGTTGGATTCAGCTTGCTTATGCCTCTCATTATAAACAAGGTTGTTTAAAGTCTCACTGCTGATACACAATAGGCTGAGACGCCCTGACCTTTAAAATTCAAAAGCAGAAAACTGGATGTTAATATGGGTGTTAAATATAACGTTATATTTATTATATAAATATATTGTTATATATAAAAAGGTTTCTCATGGGATGCTTGGATTGTTAAACCCTTAGGGTTTAATGGGAAACCTTTATTCAAAGTTTCACTTAGAACCATTAATGGCTCTCCAGGAAGTGTTCAGTGTGCTTGATGGTCCATTTAGTGCTGTTAGCTTCTTGACCCTCAGAGCTAAAGTGTACAGCTAAAGAACAACCATGTATTAGAATTAGTTAATTGTCTGACTAGCAAGAATGTTCTTGCTATTTTCTTACAATCAATAATTGATGTAAATTGCCATTTTTTCATGTTTTCAGTATAACACTTGGGCATGAAGATGCAGGAATGTTTGAAGAGAGACAGATGCATATTTAGTAGTTCACAGCGTGTTAGTAGTGAGAAAAACTCTACAATCCCCAATGCATCACAAACTTACAGACATTTCCTGACAGGATTACTTTATTTGTTAAATTGTCGATCATGTTTTATTAACAATTAGCCTTAGATTATTGTGAACATCCACCATGCAACCCAACTGTATAAGCTGTTACAATAGGGAAGCTAACATATTAGAGTTAGTGCACTTGAGAGACTTGAGAACACTGTCATGACACTACTATAACACTATGTTAGAGAATTACCATGAGAGTCGTATTGTAACCAATCTTTAGCCTCTCTGAGTTCCAGGTATTTCTGTCAGCATTGAGCCTCACTGCTGTAAGTCTAGCTCATCTGGCACTGACAAGCAGAAGTACAATTTTTCGCCTCAAGCAATCAGCAAGCATGAATGCTGCATGGTCCTCATTAGGAGGCTCCCTACTGGTTGACTGGAAAATATTTGACCACACACAAACAATTGGGACTGTTTTAAGCTTAAAAAGAAAAGCTTTTAAAAAATAGCATGAAATGCCTTCTTGTCTGCTGAAGGTATGTTTACTTTCCCACAAAGAAGCGATCAAAGGAAGCATGTCTGCTTAAAGATAATTGAGTAGGGTTATTGTTCTGTCTAAGTTTAGAGCTGTGTTCTGCTGTAATGCTGACTATGCTTTTCTCTCTTCAGTGATGCTCTCACCGTTGCACTTTGATGGTTACGCCCTGGCTTCATGGAACGACCCTGACATCACTATAACGATCCCGTGGTACATCGGCTTGATGTTTCGAACCCGTAAAAGTGCTGGTTCCCTAATCCAGGCCAGCGCTGGGGAGCTGTCTAAATTTAGTTTACTGGTGTGTATTTGCAGGATTTTGCAGGGTAAATCATATAGTAATGTATCACATTACCTGTGAAGCTTATGAGGTCCGTGCTGTGCTATTTATTTGTAGTATTTTGGCACTCTAGTATTTTTAAAAGGACTTATCCTCTCAGGAATCTTAGTGACAATCATGAAATGATATTTCGGGAATAGGAAATAAAATTATCACAAAACTACACATCTTGTCATGTTACTGAGAATCTTCTCTATCATGACAACTCTTCCAGGAACTTGCAGACATTTTCAAAGCCCTGACACCTGGAAACCCTTTCATAAACATTTTTTAACAGAGCATTTCTCTATATAATCCAGTCTACATTTTCTGTTGAACAGCACGTTTTATTTACAGTTAGCCTTAGATTATGTGGCACATCTGCCATACACGTTCCCTCAGATCTACCAGCACTGCTCAACTGTTCCCACCATCTCTCAGGGTAGGAGGTAGGTGTATATATAGCAAAACACTTTTCTGTTCTGGCACCGAGGTGGTGGAATGAACTTCCCCTAGATGTCTGAACATCTGAGTCTCTTCCTGAAATACTTAAACTAGCACTTTTGGTATCCTAGTCTGTATCCTAGTGAACCAGTGTTAATGTATTCATCAATAAAGAAACTTAAAAGCACTGTTGTACATTGCTCTGGATCAGGGTGTTTACCAAATGCAGTAAATGTAAAAGAGAACATCTAAAAAAATTGTAAATTAAATGTTGTGTTTCAGTATCTCTTTGTTTGTGTCTTGCAGGTCAGTAACATGCACGTGCGTTTCCAGGTGTTTGTAGGCACAAGGCGTGTGGCTCTCCTGGATTTTCCACAGGTACGGGTCAACGATGGTGAGTGGCATCACATCCTGGTGGAGCTGAAGAGTGGAAAAGATGGAAAGGATATAAAGTACATGGCCCTGGTCTCTCTGGACTACGGAATGTTCCAGGTGTGTATGAGTGTCCACCTGATCTCATTGCCTATTACTCAGTAGACCAGGTCTCATCAATAAAAACATAGATGAAAGATTTTAAATAAAATAATATCTGGACTTGGGAATATGTGTGATATTTGTTTGAGTTTTTTTTTTTTTTGTTGTTTTTTTCTGGGTGTTCTGCCTCGATGAGTAGAGGACAGTTGAAATAGGAAATGAGCTGCCAGGACTGAAGCTGAACAGTCTGTATGTCGGAGGTTTGATGAAAACTGATGGCTCTGTGTTAAATGGATTTAATGGCTGCATGCAGGTAAGTTCCGTCTTGAAAAACACACGCGCATGCAAATAGACACACATTAAAAAGCATGCTTGTATATGACGGTTCTTAAAGAATATACCATTCTAATAAATGAACATGAAAGCATCATTGTACTTAAATGTTTTAAATATGTGTATTAGTAGCACATACACATATAATCAAATACACACACATTTGTTGATCTGTTATTACATACGTAGGGCGTACGGATGGGTGAGACCACCTCCAACACGGGGAACATTAACATGCATCAGGCTCTGAAGGTGCGAGTGAAGGACGGATGCGATGTACCCGACACGTGTGCGTCCAGTGTTTGTCCCACACACAGCCGCTGCAGAGACAACTGGGCCTCACATTCCTGTGTTTGTGAGCCAGGTAAGATTCATGTGAGGTCTTGATCTCATTACAGCACATTATGTTTCAGCTCAGTGTTTGGAGAAAAGTTAGCATGAATCTCTGGCTTGTGTTCTATTCATGTGCACAATAGCACATAATTGACTACAACTAAAGCTGAGGTTTGTTTGGCTAAAGGAATTAGGAGAGGGAAAAATCAGATTAATGCTATTCACAGAATTCTGTTAGTGTATCATATTTCGTTCCAAAAAGAGTATGTGTGTGTCTGTGTGTGTGTGGGCGTGGGTGCATGAGCAACACACAGGTGTTTGAACGTGTGTGTGTGTGTACTCATGTGTGAAATGTGTCTGCTTTGGGGCTGTGTGGCAGGTTACTTTGGGAGCAACTGTGTGGATGCATGCTTGCTGAACCCGTGTGAACACACATCCAGCTGCGTGCGCAGGCCTCATGGTTACACATGTGAATGTGGACACAACTACTACGGGCAGTACTGCCAGCACAGGTAGCTTTTATTTCAATCTTCAATCTGACCTCCTCAGTATCCTTACACTGCATGGCCTGAGTCCAGAATAAAAGGCATGCTGAGGTTAATGCTGCTTCTTTGTCTGATTGGTCATTGTGTCAAAGAAAACAGCAAGAAGAAAAATTCAAATATTTACATCATGATGAATCATGAATCATAATAAAAATGTTGTGAAAAAGTATACATTATTAGCACATTAAAAAACCTGTAAAATTGCACCACATATAGTGCAAAACTGGTGGAAAACTGAACTGTTTATCACCAGTTGCAGTGATGCACTTGACAGCACAAGGAGAACACTAACAAACAACATTATTTTCTTTTATTTAGTCTGTATTTAAGCACTGGTGTCAGTCGGTCTGTGGTATACATAACCAGTCAGTAGTAAAAACAATGCTGATACAATAAAAATTGTAATTGTTGGAAAATTGCTGTGGTATTAGAGGATTAACACTTTTTTGACTTGTTCTATGAAGATATTCATCAAAGGTGTGGTGACACAATACCACCCAAAATTTGATTATTTACATGCCACTGTGTTTTTATTTTTATTAGATTAGAATTTTATTATTAATTTTATTAGAAAAAGCAGCATAGCTGCTTTACACTTGTACATCCTCTCTCTCTTTAAATAGCTTGTTACAAAACCCGGCTTAAACTTTGAGTCATTTTTTAGACATTTTGACAACTTAAGAATTTCCTCATTACTCCTATTGTCAAGTGGGTTTTGACATATCTTCCAAAAGCAAACACACATGTTGTTTGGTGTTGTGCCTTTGGGGCTCAAACGTGAAAAGCTAGCACTAAGCCCACTTCTGCCTCTCGCACTGGCATGTGAAAGAAAATTCTTTAAGCATCTTTGGTCTCTGCTGGAAGTGTTGACTCTTCAGCTGCTTGTTGTTTATTTGACGGATTTCATCAGTTAATGTTTCCTGTGTGTCTCCCGGTCTCTGTTTCTGTCACACACACGTGTACACAGAGGAAACCAGCCGTGTCCTCGAGGATGGTGGGGTTACCCAAGCTGTGGCCCATGCAACTGTGATGTGCACAAAGGCTTCAAAAGAGACTGCAACAAGACGACGGGTGCGTGCAGCTGCAAGGTACAAACAACATCCTCCCATATATTCAAGCTCCAGCTTAAAAATCAATCATGTAAACTTGTGCATACTGAGAAAATCTTGCCAGGAATATAGCACAGTCTTATCATAAATGTAGTTATTTTAGTAGAGCTTTTGGAATTTTAAGTTTGAGACAGACTCAGAGATTAATACTCGAATCAAGAGCTTTTATTAAAACAGTTCAGTACTATATGCAAAAGTGTAGTCCAGAGAAAAAGTCATAACTACTCGATCAAACACTAACTAAATAACAGTGTTAAAAATAACAGGGGAAAAATAGTGATGGTTGAGAAAGTCAGGCACTTTATCGAGCTCTGTTTCGATGTTAATGTTGTTTACCTGAAATGACGCCACTGGTGGTGACTTTCAAGGCATTGCTTTGAGAATCGGTGTAGTTTTTCTGGGTTGCTTTTAGGTTGTCTATATTCTAACCATATACAGTATTTTCAGTATCAAAGCCACATTTAATCATGCCACATTAAAGAAAATAATAATAAAAGCAACACCGCTATCAACATACATAAAGATTTCTCTGCTAATATACAGTGTTTATATTTCATGTTTAAGCTATGCTATAAACGTAACACATTCTCAAGTGTATGCCTTACTGTACATTCATTTATTCATCAATCTTCAAAATCAGTTTTTGCTATTCATATTTGTTCACTTTAAACTCTTAAACACAAGGCCTATTATTTGATTATTTTATTTAGATGTATTTATTTTTATGCATATTACTCAGTACCTACTAATAATTGTTTAGTAGCTACCAGGAAAATGTTATCAGGACAAACAACTGAAGTATGTAATTCATTTTGTGTGTGTGTGTCAGGATAATTACTACCGTCTAGAAGGAAGTGACATCTGTTCCCCATGCGAGTGTTTCCACCTGGGATCTAACTCTCGTACCTGTGACCCTGTGACCGGTCAGTGTCCGTGTAAGATTGGGGTTGTGGGACGTCAGTGTAACCGCTGTGACAACCCCTATGCTGAGGTGACCTCCAGTGGCTGTGTGGGTATGTAAACTGTAACTCATTAAAGTCTGAAGCTGATTGAAAATGCTCTGCAACCTAATGCTCACTTTAGATTAGCATTGCTATTAACATAACTGCAGATTTTATTGCTTTTTAATGAGGATAAAAAAATGCTCCATGACTCCAGATGCCTCATTAGCGAAACTGAAGCACAAACGTTTCTTAGTCTCTCTTACCCTCTCTTACTCTAACACTGAACACACTCTCTCAGTGGTTTACGACAGTTGCCCTAAGGCCTTCGATGCAGGCATTTGGTGGCCCAGGACTAGTATTGGTGGCCCTGCAGCAACAAACTGTCCCAAAGGATCTAGCGGTAAGTTAATCAAAAGTAATCATTGAAAAATATTTTGTCATGGTCAAGAGTATAACAACCTCAGTTACCATAAGGCACCACAGTATCATTGTTATACATGTAATATACTTAAATTCCCTAATGAAACCAGGATACTGTAATGTTTAACATCCTAAGGAACAGTCGTATATAATGTAGGATTAGTTAAGGCTCTCTGCATTGTTTAACATTTATATCACATTAATGCTGAATTCTAATTGCATGTATTTGTTGATGATTTTAGAAAGGAGTATTTGTATTAGTCAGATGTTCTTTCTCATTTGTTTCATGGACACTCCATAACATAGAAAATGAATTGTAAATGGATAACAAGTATGTCGTTTGTTACTAAATAAAAAAAAAAAAAAGGTGTAAAATGTGTTATTGCCTGAGGTGGGAGTACAGTAAGTCACACATGTGCAAGTCACAAGTAGGTCTTAAGTCATGAATGTCAAGTCAAAGTCAAGTCGAGTCTTTTTTTAATATTTGTCAAGCAAGTCTCAAGTCTCAAATTTGCAACTTAAGTCTGATTCGAGTCAAGTCATATGACTCGAGTCCCCCCATCTCTGGTTATTGCTGTTACTGAAAAATGACCCCAACACCTCATGTTGTTGTGTTTTATTCCTTAAGCCTTAATTAATGTAAGACGTCAAATGTTATGCTGTTATACCATTGTAATATTATGCTTTAACCCATGATTTTAAGCCTTAGGTTTTGTGAAGTTCCCCAGTAAAGGTGTACACAGTGACTTTCAGTAAGGGTTTAATAAGCGTTCATTTATAAATTATAAAAAGCGTTCATGTGTGTTGCTCTTCCTCCATATGATTTCTGCAGGCACAGCTATTCGCCACTGCAGTGATAAGGATGGTTGGCTTCCGCCAGAGCTCTTCAACTGCACCTCTGCTACCTTCACCAAGCTCATGAAAGAAGTGAGCAGTCCTTATAACACAAACATTTGTTTTTGTGATGTCGAGGAACATTTGTTTTTTCTGTTCTTATATATTATTGACTATGCTCTGCTTTACATGACTTTTTAATAAATAAATGTTGATCCTCAAGCTGATATTTTTAATAAAGCATATGCAATATTTTAAATGAGATGTTGCTCACTAAGTGTAATAATGTAAATACTATTTACTAAATGTAAATATGTCTGCTGCGTCAGAGTGAGGAGCTTCATGCCAACATGTCCAGACTGGATGTCGAGAGGTCTACAAGCCTGGTGGCCATGTTGCGTAGTGCCACAGAGAGCACAGAGCGACTGTACGGGAGTGACGTGAGAACAGCGTACCAGCTGATGAGCAGCATCCTGCAACGTGAAAGTCTGCAGCAGGGCTTCGATTTGTCTGCCACACATCATTCAAGCTTTAATGAGGTACAGCACAGATGAAAAATGGGTAATAGGCCTGAGTAAGAGAACAATAAATAACATGAGACTCTCACTGAGGGTACATGCTTAAGTTTTACAACAACAAAAAAAAAAACAATTACATGAGAGATTAAAATTAGAAATATTGTTATTGCGTTTTTATCTTCGTTACTACAGTATGCTTGTGATCATTTTAGGATATGGTAAGAGCATGCAGTGCTATTCTGGACCCGGTCAATAAAGGTCACTGGGAGCAAATCCAGCACTCAGACGGAGGATGTGCAGACCTGCTGCATCATTTTGAAGAGTACACAAACACTTTGGTCCAGAATATGAGGAAGACCTACCTGAAACCCTTCACCATTGTCACAGAAAACATGAGTGAGTTTCTGCAACAAATCCCACCTTTAGGCATGTTAGAGTGCCACACATTGCTCTTGACAGTTAGATTTGTTCAACTGTTATTATATATCGGTTGATTGGTCTAAAAAGTGATAGAAATGAAAAGATGGTGCTCCATTTTCAAAAGTTCTTCATTTTCTGGACAGTTTTTTCAATGGACTTTCTGGATTCCTCCTCCGTGAGCCAGGCAAAGCTCCCTCTCTTTCACAAGATAAAAGAGGTCTATTCCAAAGAGCTGGAGTCCTCTGTGATTTTCCCTGACTCGTTTATGAGGCCAACAGGAAGGCGAGGTAGATGTTACACCCGTTCACCTTACCTTATTTGTAGTATCTACATTTCCAAATACCTCCGTTATAATCAAATTATTAAGACAGTTGGTAGAACATAAATAAATAAAAATCATTTTGTAACATGTAAATGTTTTTGTACACTGATTTCAAGAATTCTTCAGTCAAACTAATTTGTTAATTAAGCTCCAAATTTGTATTCATCATTTCATAGATATGACTTTTTAAATGTTTTAAATGAAAAATACTGAAAAGTAACCAGAATGTACATTCAGTATTAATCTGACAAATTTTGCAGCTTAATTTACAAATTACGTTGATGGAAGAATTTGAAAGCAGTGTACACCAATAGTGCTGCAGTGTTGGAGATTTGTATAAAATACCACAAGATCAACTTTCTCACATGTCTCCCCTTAGAAGATCTTTATAGTTTGAGTGTTACTGGATTGAAAGATCATGACGATTAACATTTGCCCTTCACCCTGCATGATAAGTAGGTTTTCTTGTCCCTGTTTATCTGTGGATTGCTATGAGGTTGGAAAATGCTTTGTTAAAAACTCACCAGAGAATTTACATTACAGTGTTTTCTTTGTGGTACACAGACATTGCTAGCACAGAACCTCCTGCACAGAGGGATCCTTCCATTCCACATGTTAGTCCTGAAGGAACAGAAGCTCCCTCTCACGTTTCTTTTGGGCAACCAGCTAAGAAACGTAGACATGCTGAGGTTGCAGAGTCTCAGAGTGTTGCATTGGTCATCATCTACAGATCTTTAGGTCAGCTTCTACCTGAGAACTACGACCAGGACCGGCGCACTCTCAGGTGAAGTGGTGTGATGTTTTTATTTCATTTGTTATATGTCTGTTCTATGTTGTTCGATTTTTAAAAAATAAGCACTTACTGTACTTAATTTCTCCAGACTGCCCAGTCGTCCAGTTATTAACAGCCCTGTAGTGAGTGTGGTAGCACACCAGGAGCGAGAGAACACCTCTCCTGTACTACACACACCCATCACACTGATGTTCAGACTGCTGGAGACACAGGAGAGGACTAAACCTGTGTGTGTTTTCTGGAACCAATCTGTCTCGTGAGTATATGCTGTTCTAGCTGCTGTTCTCGATGTGTCTGTGCCTTTCTCTCTGAGCTCTCATATTTTAATTAAATTCTAAACAAATAATTTGTGATCTTTATTCATCTTTACATCACGTCACAGAATGGTTTACTATAGTATGTTAAAATAAAACAAAGACAGAACATGTGACACAAAGTAAAAATATCAGACTAATCCTGCTAAGTATGGTTTAGAGTAATCAAAGCTATTTGGTCCAGTTTGGTCAGATGTGGTCTGGAGACTGCTTTAGGTAAATATGCATGCAGTCAAATTTTTTGATTGGTTGTCAAATCTCATTACTCATTAACTCATTAACTCATTAACATGACACAGCAAGAACATATGCAAGATTTTATTTATCGATGCTTCGGTCTCTTGCAGGTCGGGCCGCTCAGGCTCCTGGTCCTCTAAAGGCTGTGAACTGGTCTTCAGGAACACCACACACATCAGCTGCCAGTGTAACCACTTGGCCAGTTTTGCTGTCCTCATGGATATCTCCAAAAGAGAGGTACACAAGAGTTTCCAATGATCAACTATTCCATCTACCATAATTATCTCACTGTGTCTGTATGGAGCCAAATATAAATACAACAATTTATAGTACAAGATTCTCTATACTGCATTTTCCTCACAGAAACCTTATGTTTTTTAGCATGGAGATGTCTTGCCCCTGAAGGTGGTGACCTACACTACTGTCTCTGCCTCTCTTGTGGCCCTCCTCATCACCTTCCTCCTATTGGCTATACTACGTAAACTGCGCTCCAACCTGCACAGCATCCATAAAAATCTAGTGGCAGCAATCTTCCTCTCCGAGCTCATCTTCCTCACTGGCATCAATCAGACTGACAGCCCGGTAAGTGACCAAATACAGACCTTGAAATAGCAGATTATTTATTATGATGTTGGATAAAGGTTCATGTCATATTTTTATGATTCTCTGAGCTGTCTGTGTGTATATATTGATTGGTTAGATTGGATTTAGGGAGTTTTTCATTCTGGTCAATAAATAAAAAAATAACACGATATATTTAAATAATATTGAAAATAAAAAATAATTTCATTACCTTTCAATTGATTTTTCAGTCAGCATTTGCCTGTAACTTTATTTAAATCTGTGTTGTTTTCTTCCATGTCTTGCCTCATTAGAACAAATCAAACCAAAACAAATGTTTTATGTATTTTATTTAAAATAATAACCTGTTTTAGACATTTCTTCATGAGTTTTTCTTTCAGAGCATTGCATAAATTCTAAAAAAATTTGGCCTTCAGAATTTTTTTTTTAAATCTCTCATTTTAAAGTTGCCTCAGTGCCACACAGCCGAGTGAAGAGAATGTATGAGAATGACCCCTGTGAGAGCAATATAATGGGAATCCATTCTGGTGGCAAACAGATGTAATGCATGATTTGTTAAGGTAAAGTTTGCTAATCCACTTGTATATGTAGTTTGTGTGTACAGTGGTGGCCATTCTGCTGCACTACTCCTATATGTGCACATTCGCCTGGATGTTTGTGGAGGGGCTGCACATTTACCGCATGCTGACAGAGATGCGCAATGTCAACCATGGCCAGATGAGATTCTACTACTCCTTTGGCTGGGGCTTTCCTGCTGTCATCACAGGTGAGACAAATATCAATGCAGACATGGAAAATTATTCTCATACTCCTAGATGTATATGTACAAAAAATGTGTACTGATAATTATCAAGACACCGTCAGATAAACAAAACAAAATACACTATTAATGATTTAATAGTGATTGTTTTTTAAAGTTTAATGTTTTGAACACTCTCTCTCTCTCTCTCTCTCTCTCTCTCTCTTTCTTTCTTTCTTTCCTTCTTTCTTTCTTCCTTTCATAGGTCTGGCTGTTGGATTGGATCCTCAGGGTTATGGGAATCCTGAATTCTGCTGGCTTTCTCTTCATGACACTCTGATCTGGAGCATCGCAGGGCCCATCTCTTTTGTAGTGTTGGTTAGTTTGTGTGTGTGTGTGTGTGTGTGTGTGTGTGTAAATGTATATACAGATTATTATGTGACACAATTAAGTAGCATATATATTTCAACTACACACAATAATTTAGCAAAACGTTTGTGTATTATTGACTTAATAATTAAGAATAAAATAGTCCAAAGGAAATCTATAAATTTGCTTGAAGTGTATTACTGGAAGATTTTGCTGTTTATTTTTTAGTTAATTTCATGTCATTTCAGCTAATTGTGGACATTGCTAAATATAAACCAACTGTGCTGTTAGTGCACTTTATATGTGAGCAGAATTTAGCAACTTATGTGCATGAGTTGAGAAAAAATAATCATCATTGCCCAAACATTTATAATTCTGGCCAGGATTTTTTTTTTTGTTCCGTTTGAATAGAAACATTCAAACCCACTTTTGCTAAAAAATTAATAAATGAGGCACATTAATGGTAATTAATATCCTTTTGTTTTCAGATAAACATTGTAATATTTGGGCTGGCAGCGAAGGCTTCTTGTGGACAGAGACGCCAGAGTGAGACTTCAGGAGCAATGTAAGACCTTATCTGTTTAAATGCCTCTGTGGCTGGATTTACAGCTCTTTATAGCTCTATATGTTTTGTTATCCATTGTTTTATTTGCAGCTCTGCTCTGCGTATGGCCATCCTGCTGCTGCTGCTCATCAGTGCCACCTGGCTGCTCTGCCTGATGGCTGTGAACAGTGATGTGCTCACCTTCCACTACCTGTTCGCCATCCTCAGCTGTCTGCAGGTAATATACAGTATAACACTGTAACCCCTGAGGGCTGTTCCAGAGAACAGCATAGGCAGTTTAATCCTGTTATTTGGCTCCAGTGTCATATAACTCTAGATTATATTTCATTCTGTATAGAAAGATGACGAAGTTTAAGTCTGTTATACTTTTAGCAGCCAGTTGTAGATAGTTTTCTTGTTGTATGTTTACATTGTTGTTGGTGTTAATGACGATGATTTAAATCATGTATGCTTAAATTGTGTAAGTGATTTCAGAATGTCTGAGGTGGCCATTAATTGCTTACTCATATTTTTCCTTGCAGGGTATTTGTATATTTTTCTTTCATTGTATCCTCAACAAAGATGTGAGGACGAACCTGAAGACTGTTTTTGGTGTGAAGAAGGTACCAACAGAGGAGCTCATCACCACCCATACCACTGTGCTCACTGTAAGTGGGGTTAAGAATCAAGACTTGTGTATAGAGACTGTCTATCTGTAGAAATCTGATCATTTGATTTCTGTCCAGCGCTCTTTTAATGGGAACGCGTACACGGAGGACGGCTGTCTGTACCGTACACCGATCGGAGAGTCCACAGTGTCCCTTGAGAACTCACCCAGATCAGGCAGAAGCCACAGGAGCAACTACATCACCTACACACTCAGGTACTGCCCTCCCTCCTTACATACAGATCGGTCTCTGAAGCAAACATAGCACAAAGATTTGAAAAAATACATTCAGCTCTGACTTCTGATTCACTGTTACTGAAACTATAATAGAATATTAACTGATAAAATATAAACGTGGCTCTGTTACTCATGACTAATGGGCAGGAATTCCAGCCTCCAGCTGTTAAAGCCATATCAGTACAAACTCTAATGTGTATTTAAACCAAAATCAGAGGGATTGTGTTTGTAGCAAATAATGTTGCGTTATGTCAATATCAAACATTGTAGCTCGAGTAGGGCCTGTCATAATTCTCCTAATGTTTTAGCACTGTTTAAGTCATGCCAACAAATCTGGCTTTCCAGCACACCAGTATACTTCTACGAAGTTTTGGGAATGTCATATAAAGCAAATTAATATGGATGTATGCATGTTTAATTATGACCTGTGTGATGTTTAGGGGTGAGCAGAAGTACAGTAATACCCAGAGCAGCAGGAATTCACAGTGTGGTGGAGATTCATCTTTAAACTTCAAAAAGAGCAAAAGAAAAGAAGGTATGGATAAAATCACGAGCACTTTACCTGATCTTTGTCAATTACTCTATGGGGTCATTTTAAGGGGGTTGAGATCAAGTGAACTTTTGAGAAGCATAGTAATCCACTATCGTTTAGTGTTGTTTGATTATGTCCATAATAATGGTAATTATGATAATCAAACTCTAATATGACATCATTTAGAGTCTGAACGATGAATCAAGTTACTCCATCAATGTTTTATTAATCAATTCAGGATGTTTGTATTATTCCTATTAATGATGCTGTTGAAAATGAGACTCATCTTTTACCACTGTGTTGTGTTATGTGTATTTTCACATGTTGCTCAGACTCTGATTCAGACAGTGAACATTCAGTGGATGAGCACAGCAGCTTGTATGCTTCATCCCACTCATCGGACAGTGAGGAAGAAAAGAAGAGATCCAAACCTAAGTGGAATAACGAGAGGAGTCCAATACACAGCACTCCTAAAGGTACAGCTTTCTTCAGTCAGAAACAATTCAGGAAATTCGGAATTGCTGACACTTCCACACACTTAGCTCTGAGATACACATATACACACACACACACACACACACACACACACACACAGGATGGTAAACGCACTAATTAACCGCACATTTGAATTATCATGTTTCTATTTAAGAATTTTTATTTAAGGTCTTATGTTAAATGCTGGGGGCACGGTGGCTTAGTGGTTAGCACGTTCGTCTCACACCTCCAGGGTTGGGGGTTCGATTCCCACCTCCGCCTTGTGTGTGTGGAGTTTGCATGTTCTCCCCGTGCCTTGGGGGTTTGAGTGCGTGAGTGAATGAGAGTGTGTGTGCCCTGCGATGGGTTGGCACTCCGTCCAGGGTGTATCCTGCCTTGATGCCCAATGACGCCTGAGATAGGCACAGGCTCCCCATGAAACGAGAATAGTTTGGATAAGCGGTAGAAAATAAATGAATGAATGAATGTTAAGTGCTGACATTTAATGTACGGCAAGTAAAACTTACATGTACTAAAATTCCTCTTCTGACAAACATCCAACATTTTCAGACTTTTGAAGCTTTTTTTATAATTGATTGTATTTAATGAGTGGGGGGCACGGTGGCTTAGTGGTTTGCACGTTCGCCTCACACCTCCAGGGTTGGGGTTCGATTCCCGCCTCCGCCTTGTGTGTGTGGAGTTTGCATGTTCTCCCCGTGCCTCAGGGGTTTCCTCAGGGTACTCCGGTTTCCTCCCCCGGTCCAAAGACATGCATGGTAGGTTGATTGGCATCTCTGGAAAATTGTCCGTAGTGTGTGATTGTGTGAGTGAATGAGAGTGTGTGTGCCCTGCGATGGGTTGGCACTCCGTCCAGGGTATATCCTGCCTTGATGCCCGATGACGCCTGAGATAGGCACAGGCTCCCCGTGACCCGAGGTAGTTCGGATAAGCGGTAGAAAATGAGTGAGTGAGAGAGTGAGTGTATTTAATGATATATATAGCAACTTATGTATGTTTATACCCGTTAAATGCAAGTGTATTGAGCACATACAGTATAGTATACTGAGGATAGAATACTTAGTTGACTGTACTTTGTAATCTTTTAGTTGATGCTGTGTTAAATCATGTGAAGTCCTGCTGGTCAGTGGAGCGTCCCATAGCCAGTGAGGGAGAGGAGACTGGTGGCCCGGATAAACTGGGAGTGCAGACCAAAGCCAGTGTGGAGCTCCAGCAGTCCAATAAGCTCAATCCAAATGGAGATCTTTCGCCAAGTGAAGGCCCTCCCAGCCAACCAAGCAGTACACAGCTGCCCAGAAAAGGTCATACACACACACACACTCACACACACTCACACACACTCAGCACACGGTGGCTTCGGGTACTTACTAAAAACTAAATTATTATTGATTTTCAATAAAAGAGTCTGGCGAAAGAGAGGCTAGTAGGAGTGTGTGAGAGAAATTTGAGGAGGCAAATGTTCCTGTGTTCCTGCCTCTCCCACTTACATTTGCTGGATATTTTCTCCTAATTTAGAAAACAGGGATGCATAATAACAAAGCTTTTATAGCTGTAAATAGTACTTCAGTAGATTATGTTTAGGCTACAAGTGCATTTCCTGTGCTGTCCTGTTTTCTTCGCATACGGTCAGGCTAAAAATGTTAAATAAACTCGACACTGATTTTAAAAATATGAAACGAACCCTTAATATACAGAAATCACACATTACATAAATGACACAAACATACAATATAGTGCAAGTTGAGCATTCCATTACAGATTTCCCTGGGAAAGCTTTCCTCCAGATTTTGAAGTGTGGCTGTGGGGATTTACATTTACATTTATCCAGAGCGACTTACATTTATCTCATTTATACAGCTGAGCAATTGAGGGTTAAGGGCCTTGCTCAGGGGCCCAGGAGTGACAGCTTGGTGGCCCTGGGATATGAACTCACAACCTTCCGATCAGTAGTCCAACACCTTAACCACTATGCTACCACGTCCCCACTCGATGAGATTTTCCCATTCAGTCACGTTCTAGACAATTGTGTGTTTTCTGCTTTGTGGTAACAGTTTGAGAAAAGCTGACATATGGTTGTAAAGTTCAGGAGTCCACATATTTTTAGCCAAAGGTTGTATGAATGCTATGGTGGTACATTAGGAAGCATTACAACCTCAAAGTTCCTGGGCTTTTGGTTAGATTTTGAGCTCAGGTGTCTCATTCAGGATGCATTTCTGTCCTTTCAGGTTCAAAAGGCTGGCACAGGTGTAATATCATCCACCTTAAAAAAGGACTCTAATCATCTCAAATGCAAATAATTATTTTTTTCTTTTCTTTCTCTACTATTTCTTTCTCTTCCACTATAGGCATTTTAAAGAACAAAATAACATACCCTCCTCCACTGACCGACAAGAACCTAAAGAACCGTTTACGGGAGAAGCTGGGTGATTACAACTCCAGTACCATTTCATATACGAGTCACTCATTAGGGTCAACTGAAGGCCTGCGCTGTGGCACTAAGGCTGACAGCATCATTATTGAAGCCCCAGCTTTTCCAGTCACCAACACACTGAACACGGTCACAATGGAGCCCAGCACAAGTCCTGCGTTTGTGGAGGAAGACACAGACTCAGAGTCAGTAATGCCATGAACTCTCAATTGTTTTGTATTTTTGAACTCTGTTGTTTTGTTTTGGCCAGACAGAGCCTTTCTGGAGCAAAGTGCCATAGCCATCCACTGGCAGAGTCCAATAGAGTAAAACTGGTCATGCTGTTTAGAAAGAAATGATGGCAGTACTCTGTCCCTTTACCATCAGGTGTCTGGGAGCCTCTGTATATGTATGAGGGCAAAGAATCTTCTCCAAATGCATTCAGCTGCCCTATGAGCTGCAGAACTGCATGTCTCATGCTTGCCCTCACCCTCCATGGTTGCTAGCTGTTGTGGGACAATGGAGAATTAGATAGTGGGTGAAAATTATCAGATGAGCAAATTGTGAGAAAAATCCTTTTATGAAAAATCCTTTTTTAACCGGATCAAACATGAATGACATGAAATATTAACTTAAGATACATTGGTATATTACAGACAATTTATTTAGGGCAAGAGTGGAAATATAATGTTAAAATGACAAATTATAAATATAAAATAAGGTGAGTTCAGTCTATTTGAAATCTGTTTTGTATTTACACTCCCTCCTGAGTACACACTAAACTTGTAGAACATTTTTTTTTGTAGAAATGTTTGTTACTAATTTATTCCATAAATATAAAATATATTTTGTGTTTTATTCTGTAAGACATGTCTGCATTGTGATGCTTTAGATTTATCTATCAGATGGCTTACCTGACCCTACCTTTCTTTCTCTTTCTCTCTGTCTTAGTGCAAGCAATGAAACCTCAATCTGAAGCTGAAACGTAGCTGTTTAGGACAGCTACCAGCTGCAGATCACTATGCTCCTATGGAGAACAGTATTGCTCCAGACCCTTTTTCTGTCTGCAAGAGAAAAAGGAAAGAAAGTGGAAAATGTTACTTTTAACCAAGCTGCATCTGGGGACTACAGAACCCAACATAGCACTCAACAGAGCTGACTGGGATATGTTGTAATTAAAAATATGTTATAATAAAATAATGATGTTGGGATGAATGTTTTGGAATGAGCAACCGAGCATAGTATTGTCTATAGTTTGTCTTGGCCTGGACTGCCATAATTACATAATCAAGTTATGAGTGTATCTGTAAAAATCTCCATTCAGAGACTTAATCAGTCTATAAAATGTAGTATGTACAGAAGGTCTATTGCATTGCTGTTTACAGGAATTTGTATAATTGGTTGTAATTTCCTCCTGTAAGAATTTGTCAATATCGAATGTTTACTTTCGTTTGCTGTTACTTTTTATTTTTTGTATTATTTTGAATGTTGATCATTGTGACCATCAATACGACTGTGGACTGTTCTAGTGTTCACCTGAGTTTTAGTCAAATGAAGGAGTCCAACACTGGTTCAAACATACTGTGATGCTCTAAAGAACAAATGCGTACCACACAGTGTTTTGAAGTTGATTGTGTAGAGCATGCCTTCATTTTAATGTTTATGTTACATTAATAAGAGAAATGGTCAGATCTTTAATTCATTTAAGATTTTTGGGCTCTGCAAATCAAGAAGGATAAATAACCTTTCTTCCTTCATTAACTGCTCAGGGAGCATTTGATGTTTGTTCATCTCCTACTTTGCTTTTCACTGCTGTGGATGTAATGCCAAATTGTAACTGCAAATCAGCTCAAGGCAAAGCAACGACAGAGAGATTAACTTATTTTTTTCCAATTCCAACAGTGTTTCATTTTTTTCAGTTATGACCAAGCATCATTAGGAAAATGGAGGAGAAAATAACGTGAAATAAAACTCTTTGGAATTTGTTCAAGGGGAAGTAACTAAGGAAATTATGAAAAGGACTGTTGTCTGGATTACTGTACTAAAACAGAATATTTCCTTTAAGAATATTTCCAAATATGAGTATTTTCTGTTCCCTTCTATTTGTTGATAGTCAGTCAGACACTGGATACAGATGTGAAAGTTGTAAATTCATATGTTTGCACTGAAATCATAGACTGTAAATAAACATCATGAAAGTTTTTATATATAAATGGTCAGGTTTTCTGTCCTCACTAAAGACTAAAGTACAAAATTTCACTTGAAATGTTTGGCACGTTAGACGACATGATTTCTAATTTATTATGAATTAGGAAATTACACCAATTAGAAATTAATAAAGTAAAGTAAACCTTGTGTGAACTCAGCTGCTGTCTGGTCCAGTTGTAAGAAAAAAAAATGGCGTAACTGTTATAACTGTTATTATGTACATGTAACATGTAACATCTTCGCCGCTAGATGGCGGTCATGTCATTGGCAGATAAATCCGCGCAGACGAACGCTAAATTTCTTCCTCATGCTGTGAAGGATGTTTACTCTTGTTTCTAATGGGACTAGAAGCACAACTTGATTGTTTTCTTTGTAAATAAAGTAACGAAACTACAATTTCTTTGCATTACTTCCTAGGTCATTCTAAACTCTTACACACAAGCAACGTAACGTTCGACCATATTCACACTTAAGACTCCATCCTGGGTCTTAAACGGGATTTTACCGGGAGCGCTGAGTTTTGAATCGCTCGCGTCTTGATGCCTTTAAGGGAGCGTTTCCGGCTCACTGATGTCACTTCCGGTGACGTTATCGCCTGAGAAATCTGCAAGACCGAAAGCGAGCATCAATGGGCCTTGACTACAGGGAACACAGCCTTTCGTCATGTATAGCTGTGAAAGCGGGAGCCTGCATTTGTGTATAGGGACTGTTTTCTTTTAGATTTGGTGTTTGTAGTTAACGTTAAGCGCGTAGAAGGCGGATTTATTGACAGGTTGGTGACGGAAGGAGACAAAGCTCTCGGATATTCCTGTTGTTCTTGTGGATGCAACTTTGTTACAGGTTCCATGCAGGGTGAGTGAGAAACACAGCCGTGTCTCATCCCTGTGTTGATGTGCGGCTCAACGCGAAGCTTTACATCCGTCTTGTTTCAGCTCTACACTTCAGGATGCTGTTTGGTTTTCTTACAGTTTTAACGCTTCCTGTTGCATTGACCTGATTCCCCCTGTGCATTGCTTCAACTGGTCTATTAGTTTAGGGGTTTTACACAAAAGTCACCATGTAAACCAGAAACAGGGAGAAGGTCCCCATTGTCTGTCTATCGTTAGATCCATTCTCTGTACCCGAGCCTGTTGATTGTTTCAGAAATGTAGAGGATGTGGATTTGTGCATCCTGATGCTGTTTCACGTTTAAACACCTCTGTGATGTTCGGACAAGTTTTCAGTGCTGCTTCACACATCTGTATGACAGGAGAACAAAGAGGTGAATTACAGCGCCTGCATACAGGCTGTAGTGTAATACACTGATGGTGGGGGCGAGGAATAGACAATTTACATCATCTGTAATAGGAAATTAAACCGCACTTTTTTTTTTTTTTTTTTTTTTTACCGAAATCGTTTATCCAGATTGCTGAGAGTGAATTAATCGTGAATTCAGAATTGTGAGAAACTGAGTGAGTCTAATGACCACGCCCATTTATCATATATATAGGCACCTGTACTGTAAAGGCCAAATGGGTAATAATAATAATAATAATAATAATAATAATAATAATAATAATAATAATTTATTATTATTATTATTATTATTATTATTGTATCAATAATAATAATAATGATAATAACAATAATAACAATATCAATAATTATGATATTAATAATAACAACAATGCTTACTTGTCCTATTATTATTATTATTATTATTATTATTGTATCAATAATAATAATAATGATAATAACAATAATAACAATATCAATAATAACAATGATAATAATAATAACAATAATAATAATAACACTAATAATTATGATATTAATAATAATAACAATAATAACAACAATGCTTACTTGTCCTATTATTATTATTATTATTATTATTATTATTATTATTATTATTAGTAGTAGTAGTAGTAGTAGTGGTGGTGGTAGTATTTAATAATAAAAATAATGATGAGATAAAGATAAGTATAATTTTAGTGATTATTGCAGTTCCGGATGTTCTTTTTGTAGAGCTTATTTCTTTTTGTCTTAATACGTACATATATACATAATCTTTAGTCTTGCATGAGAACGATGCTGATGTCGATTTGTTTGAATCGTTTGAGCAAAATGAATCAGTTTCTTCCAACTGATTTGTAGTTTTGATATCCACCTGACGTGTTTAACGTTTTCGGTATTGTACATAGAGGCAGTGAAACCTGACATAAAGTATTACATTATACTAGTAGTTTCTGTCATCTTTAATATGATGTCTCATTTATAAAGACATGGCAGTAATTTATTAACAAGGCTTGCCTATTATTCATGTTTTTCAGTGTCTAATGGTAAGATTTTGTCCTTAGAAATGAAGCATTATTAGGTTTGATATGTTGAGTGTGTGTGTGTGGGGGTGTGTGTGTGTGTGGGGGGGGGGGGTGTGTGTGGGGGGCACGGTGGCTTAGTGGTTAGCACGTTCGCCTCACACCACCAGGGTTGGGGGTTCGATTCCCGCCTCCACCTTTTGTGTGTGGAGTTTGCATGTTCTCCCCGTGCCTCAGGGGTTTCCTCCGGGTACTCCGGTTTCCTCCCCCCGTTCCAAAGACATGCATGGTAGGTTGATTGGCATCTCTGGAAAAAAAAATTGTGTGTGATTGTGTGAGTGAATGAGAGTGTGTGTGTGCCCTGCGATGGGTTGGCACTCCGTCCAGGGTGTATCCTGCCTTGATGCCCGATGACGCCTGAGATCCCCGTGACCCGAGGTAGTTCAGATAAGCGGTAGAAGATGAATGAATGTTGAGTGTAGGCTAGTGTTGCTAGTAGTAGACATGAAGCTAGTTGGGGGTATGCAGGATATGTTATTGCCTACAGTTCACAAATTCAATAGTCTAATTAGACGTAGCTCATTTATCATATAGTCATGGATCAATATTCAAACCAAGGCTCAAAATAGGGGTCATAATTCCAAATATGTTAAACAATAAATGTCACTCTTACACACACATACACACATTTTGAAATATCTTTATCAAGAAAAAAGGTTTAGATAGAAATTAAACGTTATTATATCAGGTGATTGTAAAATTACTAACTAGTAATAAGGTGTAATATTGAGGAAGCATAGAACCAAATAAGTACATTTAATATTTACAAGTTTATATTTTTAAATGAGTTTAGTAACACTTTACTGAATATAAAAGACAAGACATAGGGGGTTATTTACTATAAGTAAGCGTTTAACATGTAATCAATAAAGATGAATATGTAGATTATTTGTCATGCAGCAGGATATATGAAGGATACATGATGTATGAAGATTTGTGACATCAAACATTGATGATTACATGATAACAAGTGGTAATAGATGTAGGTAGGTTTGTCATGAAGAATGGACTTTGAGACCCAAACCTTATTTTGACTCCTGAGTGTAGTGTGCAGTGTAAATGATTTATAACAAGAATGTAACCTGGAAGCTTTTATTGCCATTTGATATATCAGTAGTAATTGCTTTCACTGGAGAGCTCCGCCTGTAAGACACACATACTGTTCACACCAGCAGTCATTGTAACAGAGGGGGGTTACAGAACATACATGCTTCCAGTGCATGTACATGATATAAACTCAAATTCAGAGAATCACACTCGCATACTGGAACATGGCAGTTTGTTAGTGATGCATTACAGGTGTGCAGCGTTTGTATTTTCAGATGCTGATTAAATTCTAAGCACATGAATTGATCTAATAATCCAGCAACATGTTGTTTAGTATTCTTAATTACAGGCATGAGGTTTTAGGCTGAGGTTTCATGGTATGGCACTTTTCTCTTGGCAGGTCATGTCTGAGAGAGTGACATTTATCAATAATCCATGGGAACCCAACACTTGTGGAATGTTTGTTTCCATGTGAGGAAACAGCACCCTAGTAAAGTAAAGAGCGGTAAAGAACGGTCTGTTCTCATAAATTCTGTGTAGAAGAATGCCCAACTCTGTCTTATTTTTACACACCTTTATCGTGCCAGAATCTAATGTGTTTAAGAGCTGAAAATGTCTCCGAAAATTGTGTTAAGCCAGGTCACGTAGTGTACTCCACCAAAAGGCTGTTTTATCAGCCAAAACACTTGCACTTTTAAAGTCCTAACAACTTGAATAAACAAATCCACCCTTATCATAGCATTTTATTTCACAATTTTACTGTACTCTTAAAATTCTGTTTGGAACAAATTTATTTTTGATTGCTTCAAGGCATAGGGAAAACGTCTTAAATATCCTTTTGTTAGCAACATGGAGAAAAGAGTTCATAGCTAAATCATGGGCTGTAATGTTTAATTTGGGTCTGGCAGGAAAACACAGAGTGCTGTACTGCTCTCCTATTAATTTCTTCATTTTTTTATTGGCTGCATATGTGGGTGGGTCAGTGGATGAGGAGGTAGGCGGGTATGTAGGTGGGCAGGTGGGGTACTTTATTGATCCCTGAGGGGAAATTGTTTGGTCACAGCAGCACAGTGCTCATCATCACAAAGGACATACATCAGTTTACAATACACACAAGGCAGTAAGTAATTACATGAAATAATAAGTAATAAAAAAATAAGCTGTTCTATATGTAATATGTCATTGAATGGCCTATATGATACAACAGAGCCAAGCTAAGATTAAATTATTAATGTTGTATTTTTATAAATGTGTTAAATGTGTGTGGCTTGTGTGCAAGTCAGTTTAGGCTGAATACTTTGCAGTGAAAGTCAAAAACAATCGCTAGACTTTTCTATACAAAATCCTGGCTTCTAAACAAATGGGAATGCCTCTTTTCATTCAAGAAAAACTCATTCCAAGAGCAGATCGTTACTGGTTGTGCAGGCTGGTACCCTGTGTGTTCCCTCGTTATCATGAGAAGCACATGCTTCTGTTCGAGGTAGAAAAAGGGAGCAGAGATGGAGCTTTGGATCGTCTGTGCTCAGGCCCACATGCTTTGTTCTTAGGCTGGGTTTTTTTTGGCTCTGAGGTCAAACCACTGTGCTGAATACTAAGTTGCCTCTAGCTTCTGGCTTCTAGATGAGTTTCAAGGTTTTTTTATTTTATATCCTGCAGCACTTCATTATACTCAGTCCTGAATGAGCTCTTCCCTATGATACATATCAGAGCAAAACTGTGTGAATTTGTGTTGCAACTTTTCCAGAGTGTTGAAACATGGAAATTTCCCCTATTGCTTTAATGACCTTAATACTAATTTTTGTATTTTCTAGAGCAGAGGTTTGCAGAGCAAAGCCATCATATAACTATGCTGATAGGATTATACACAGTCACCTCACTGCTAAATATGTTAAAGATGATAAATAGATGTTAGTTAGTTTGAATAATATTTTATAATGTCCTTACAATATAAAGACAGAACACCATCTCTAGCTAAAAAATGGCTAAAAACTCTTTCATTTTACTAAGTCTGTATTAATACACTAAACTAGCTATCTAGCTCACCATACTTTATATATTACAGTAACTACCACTTTTTAAGCTGGTCAGTTTTTGGTCGTTTTTTTGGCCAATCAAAACATGGGAGTTTTAAATTACCATGAATCTATAGTTATAACCACTTTGGTAATAGTTAATGGTTTAGCTCTACTAAAAAAAAGCTCTACTTGGCTACATGTTTTAGACTTCATTGTGAGATCTATAGTGCAAACGAATGGGTTTTTGTTGCGTTATTTGGAGAACCAGAAAGCCTTTTTGCATAATTTATGTAGCTGCATAATTTATTAACCCAGTTGGGGGGGAGGCTTGATCCCATTCAGGCTGATTCATTCAGAAAGAGGAAGCATGGCTTTTATTTTGCTTGGCGATAAGTTGGTAATGTGACTGTTAGAAACCCAGCCCATGTCTCAGTCACTTTCTCTCATACAAATTGTTCCAGAGACTGATGGTTTTCCACTTCAGAGATTTTCCTTTTCTTTCCAAAAGCTCTCATTATAATAAAAAGGCTCTCTGCCAATAGAGCATGTCTTTGTCACACTTTGCTAATGAGCTTTTTATTCACTGAATTTTATTTTCCCAGACAGGATTGGTATTTTTATCCTCTCTTCACGTGTGTGTCCTTGTCTGATAGATGAGATGTTAGACAGGTTCAAAGAATACAATATAGAGTAAACACAATGCCTTGTAATTAACACTTACACATAAAATGAACTAAATGGAAACTTTCATTTAAATATACATGTTTAACATGTTGTACACTTTGTTTTCAAAGCGAAATATGCCAAAATCACACGTGAACATATTTCCTGACGCAATCCCTGGAAGCACGTTGTTGCACAACAAACGAATAGTTGCTAATTTTTTTTTCTTCGCTAGTGTGATTGAAGGGTTAAAATTTCTCCATTGGAAATGTAAAGAAATGTACAATCTAACAAACTAATACGAATCAATAAGTGAATAACTGAATAATCATTTGAATATTGTTTCCATATTTTACTTACAACATATTTAGCAAAAGGAATTTTAATTCTTTGGAAGGTAACTTGCACAGTTAGCTTTATACTCAGATGACATAAAACTCCTTATTTAGCCCTAAAAGCTCATTTGAGGCGCTAAAATATATAACTGCTAAATGAATCTTAAATTCCTCTGAGCTGACCTTAGTTGGTCCTTTAGTGTTCTTTGGTTTGTTTTGTTCTTGTTTAAGAAAACAACATGCCACGAATACAGTTTCTTTCTTTCTTTCTTTCTTTCTTTCTTTCTTTCTTTCTTTTTCTTTCTTTCTTTCTTTCTTTTTCTTTTTCTTTCTTTGTTTTTCTTTCCTTCTTTCTTTCCTTTTGTTTTTCTTTTTCTTTCTTTCTTTCTTTTTTCTTTCTTTCTTTCTTTCTTTCTTTTTTTCTGTTTTTCTTTCTTTCTTTCTTTCTTTCTTTCTTTCTTTCTTTCTTTTTCTGTTTTTCTTTCTTTGTTTTTCTTTCCTTCTTTCTTTCTTTTTGTTTTTCTTTCTTTCTTTCTTTCTTTCTTTCTTTCTTTCTTTCGTTTTCTTTCTTTCTTTCTTTCTTTCTTTTTCTGTTTTTCTTTCTTTGTTTTTCTTTCCTTCTTTCTTTCTTTTTGTTTTTCTTTCTTTCTTTCTTTCTTTCTTTCTTTCTTTCTTTCTTTCGTTTTCTTTCTTTCTTTCTTTCTTTCTTTCTTTCGTTTTCTTTCTTTTTCTTTCTTTCATTGTTTTTCTTTCTTTCTTTTTGTTTTTCTTTCTTTCTTTCTTTTTTCTTTCTTTTTCTTTCTTTCTTTCTTTCTTTTTTCTTTCTTTTTTTCTTTCTTTTTCTTTCTTTCTTTTTTCTGTTTTTCTTTCTTTGTTTTTCTTTCTTTCTTTCCTTCTTTCTTTCTTTTTGTTTTTCTTTATTCCTTCCTTTCTTTTGTTCTTTCTGTCTGTCTGTCTGTCTGTCTGTCTGTCTGTCTGTCTGTCTTTTTTCACAAATGATGTGATCACAGCAGCCCCTGGCAAGAAAGATGGAAATAGAAATAAAGAAAAGCAGCTAGTCATTTGACCCAATCTTGATTCAAAGTGCTAGTTTTTCTAAAGGATTAGCTAAAGCTGTAAATGTTTAACAAAGTTATACTCAATAATAGGTTTTGACATTCACATATTTTTACAAGTTTATATATGATGTCATTCTATCTTCATCCTTTGCTACTCTCTTCAATTACATTCATAAAAATCTTTTTATTTTTTGTTTTTCTTCCTTTTTTTGTCCTCAGAGTTGCCATCCACCATGCTAAGATAAAGGCGCAGGATCGTGTTCTGAAGATGCTAAAGCGACTGGACAAGATAAGGTTCAGAGGACCGAAGCGTGATGAGTTCCTGGACATTGCAGAGTCACCAAACGCCTCGGACAGTGAATGCAATGATGATCTCTTGATAAAACCTCCAGCGTCCATTAAAGACGGAGAGGAAGTACGGGACCCTGTGAGTGCTATTTTAAAGTTGTGGATAATAGAAATACAGAAGACAGTGTTCTGCTGTGCATTGTGGTGTTTAACCTGCTCTTTCAGAATTACTGACAGCTGTTGGGGTTAAGTACTTATGCTTTTATTCATGTAGTAATAATGTCTTAATTAATATTTCATTCTTTTAATATCAGATTAGTTTTAAAAAGATTCGATTTCTTTGCTTCAGTGGCTTCATGTTGACTTGGAATATAAACTTTAGAGATTTCCAATTGCAGTCCTTGAAATTGCAATTATAGCACACATTATATTCTACCTACAATCATTATAGTGTTAACGATTTCAGATTCTGTTAAATGCACTGGTGCCAACATGTACAGTCTTTAATCAGAGCGTTTGTGTTTTGACTCCTCGTCCTGTCAGGTCATGGCCATGTAATAACTACACTCTTCAGCATTAATGGCTAAAGCAGTTGTCAGGCCAAACACTAATAAATCTTTCCAGTTCACTGGAAGGAAACAATGTGAAAGATTTGTGAATTTATGGTTTCTTTTCGATTTCCACTGACCTCATCTTGTTATTTTGAACTTAAGTTAGCGAACCTCTGCCAGTAGAAAGCAGAGGATCTCATATGTTTGTAGCTTTGTGCCATTAACCAGGGAAAATATTTTTGTCACAATTCAATATTTTGTTTTATTATTATTATTATTATTATTATTATTAATAATAATAAGCTATTTTGCATTTATATTTGGGCAGACAAATTATTTCAATTATTTTCCTTTTATTTCTTTCGAGTAACAAAAGTGTGAATCCCAATTTTTACTTATTATAATAACATATGTTGTTATTATTTGTTAATTTTATAAAGGATTTCTTGAGATATCAGCTAAACATCAATTAAATCCTTACATGTTTCATTGTTTGTTCATTTAGTATTGTTAGAATCTCATTCTCTGACATACATTAGGTTTTTGTGGTGAAATTCCGTTTATTTTTCTCTCTCAAACTGCAAGGACTTTCTAGTTAGCCATGATTTGGCTACCTTGGAATATTTTTCATAATTCTATTATTTCTATTCTTATGTAAAGCCAATGTAAATTGTTAAAAGTGCTATACAAATAAATAGAAATTATTGCGCATTTGCTAATTACCGACAAATCATACTAGACACTGTAGGGAGTGCAAGACTATAATATCAGTGGAAATTTATCTTTGGAAAACTGGGACATTTGGTGCGCTGTATATGTTATATGGAGATTTGCAATTATTATCATTATTATTATACAGCATTTGACAGACACCCTTATCCAGAGCGTCCTACATTTATCTAATTTATACAATGCGTAGTTGTGGGTTAAGTGCCTTGTTTAGGAGCTAAGCAGTAGCAGATTGTTGGTCCTGGGATTTGAACTCACAACCTTCCAGTCAGCAGTCCAGAATTTTTATTACAGAATATATACAGAACAGTTAATTATTCCCTACACATGCTTGCAGGTATTTAGTTATTGTGTTTTCATGTTTTTATGTTTTGTCTTTTTAATAAAATATATATGGCTCACTAGAAATCTGTTGCGCATGAACTACAATGTTGTTCTGAAAGCTGTGTTTATACAGTTATTAACAGTGTTAATGCTCATTCTGCATCTAATTTCTGCATTTTCAGTTTAATTTATTTGTATCTCGCTTTTGACAATGGACATCGTCTCAATGCCGCTTTACAGAACATAAGAAATATACTACAAAACGTTTATTATTCAAAGTTTAATATTGCACAAAAGTGCAAGATTATTATTAAACATGTATAAATATGTTTGTATTTATCCCCAATGAGCAAGCCTGAGGTGACTGAGGCGACTGTGGCAAGGAAAAACTCCCTTAGATAGAAGAGGAATGTTTCTGGGCGATATGATTTTCAAAATTTAAGATGTTGTCTAATATGGCACCAAGGTCTTTCGCTGTCGAGCTAGTTGTTACAGTACATTCTAAATAGAAGTTTTTGGAACGATGACTAATATATCTGTCTTATCAGTGAATTTAACAGTAGAAAATTACAGGTTATACAATCATTTATATCTTTAACGCTTTTGGTTAAACTAGACGATTTAGATATTTCATCTGGTTTTGATGAGCTATATAATTGGTTATCGTCAGCATAACAATGAAAGCTAATCCCATGCCTTCTAATGATGTTTCACAAACATGTATACTGACAAAAGCAGAGGTCTTAAAATGAAAAAAAAGAAAGCAGACTGACTCGACTCCACCCACAGCAACTTTCAGGTTGGGTAACAGGCTCAACAGGAAACAGGAGAATTTGTTGAAGATTTTAGAAACATCATGCTTATTGCTGGAGCTTTGCTTAGTTTCATTACATTAACAGTGACATTTAAAATGACAAAATAGCATATAAAATATCTATTTGAGGCACTGCTTCTTCCTATTGTTGGAATTACAAGTGCACTTCTGTTACTATTATAGGGTAAGAAGTTAATCTGATGTTTGTATGTTGTATGTTATTTTGGATGTAGACAAGACGTACTGTATCATTGTACTCTCTATTTGCATATTCGCCTTTTCACTTTAAATTCTAAAAATATTTAAGCACTTTAAATATTTGTACTGTTTTATGTATACAGTATAAAATGCATGTACTTGCAATTGTTTTAGGCTCCGTCTTCCACCTAAAACCTGCTCTGCCATGCCTTGTCTCAACAAGCTTGTGAATAACGTCTGTACTGGCTACAGTTGGAGTCTGTACACTCAAAATGGAGACTTTGATTGTTGACTTCTGTCTGTTCTGTACCCAGCAATGGGGTAGTTTCAGGAAGATGGCGGTTTAATGTCCTGTGTAGGCTGGAGTAATTATTATTTTATTTTACTTTTTTTTCTTGTTTTCTGATTTAGCTTGGGGATTAGCCTTGGGTCTTACACCTGATGTTTTCCAAATAAAAGATATGCAAATGCAGATTGCTACCCACTTAATATTTCTTAAGCATTCAATAACTCTGTTACAGTTGTACTAGTACTTTGCAATCACAGCACTGGCACTTCTTCCTGTGATATAATTGGATTAACCATCAGCAGCATCTAAAATGCCTGATGAAATTATGGGTATTCTATTGGATGTTGCACGTCATGGATATCCCAGAACTCTACACATTGAGAAAGCAATACTGTAGATTACTTTACAAATCCCACAACCTCAGGCCAAAATAATGCAATATTTCATGAGGCAAAGCTTCAATTGAATGTAAAGTTGTAATGCTTAAGGTATAACAGAAAATTAAATTGTTGACATAAACAAGATTTACTTGTCTTTTGTTATTTATCTGTTATCTGTTAAATAGAGGTCAAATGGAGGGTTATAACTGTTGGAATGTGTTATCATCTACACTTCTGTAGCTTTGATTAGTACACTGGTATGAACTCCCAGGCTCAGCTACATGACAGAATGAATACACCGCTGTGTTCTGTCCTATTTAAGGGATATTATATTGAGTTTGTATGTACAGAGTCTCTGCCTGTGGTACAGAACTTTTACTTTCTTTATTGTTTTCTCCCACTGTGTGTTCAGGCTGGTCCAGGGTCCATCGTCATGGCTGCTGCTCTCCAGGACTACCAGAGGACAGAGGCAGACAGACTCAATGAGGTCAAGGGTCACCTTGAAATTGCCTTACTGGAGAAACATTTCCTTCGTAAGTGCTGCTCAGGCATTACTGGAGATCCTCTGCTGGGGTAGTTGCTTCACATTGTGACACCTCAATTCATTGTTTTTTTTGGGTTTTTTTTGTTTTTTTTTTGTTTCCTACTCTGAACATTTCCTGCTATTATCAGATAGTAACAACAAAGTCTTTAGTAACATCAAGAACAAATGTGAGTGAGCGTAATTGTTCCAAGATGTCACTTTGGTCATTCCTGCAGATCTGTGAAGTGTTGTGCTCATAAACATTGAGGTCATCAGAGCTGCTGTTCTCTAATGTGTAAATTGTTGTTTGTTCCTCTGCCGGTCTAATCTTGCTGAGCTGCGCAGGCATTTTTCACAGGTTTAAATGTGTTTCACTGAGCTGTGTGACCTGTACCACCGTCACTTTTACGGGAAAACGGAGATCAAAGACTAGCCTTTTTCTAGATAAAAATCAACACACACACAATTAAGCACAGGTTACTGATCACTTTTGTTATCTAAATATATATATATTTAATTTTTTTTTAGATTTATTTAAAATCTGATAAATTGAGTGTCTTACAGCACATAACCTTTTAATCGGACATACTGTACGATACCTTGTCATACATCAGAGGTATCAAGAGGCAGATGATTCTAATTTTAGATTCTGTATGTGTGTGTGTGTGTGGGGCTCATGGGTACTGTTGTACAGAAAAGCAACAAAGGCTAATCAAGGACTTTCATGTTGCTGTCTGTAAATCTAGGTAAGATTTATTAATAGGGAGTTGCATAACACAAAAACAAACAGGCATCGACAAACTGAAGCTAATCTTTGTATATTTGACATGTGGCCATCTGTGGAAAGACTATTTTTCCTAGAATTATGATGTGCAGCTGACCTTTGTTTCAGACATGCAGAGCTGATAATGAGGTGCCGTAAATAAAAAGACTGTAGACCTGGAAAAGTTGTGAAATAGGCTTGTGGGACATCAGATGCAGCTTGCTAAAGCATATATTAGGTTACAGCTAGATGATTATGAGCTGAACTGTTACTGATACTGTCAGTAGATTTATTGATATTATTTCTGAGAATGCAGATAATCTCTGATAGTTTGATTGCAGCCATATATCTTGTGCTCCCTTCTTTGTCTCTGGCAGCCAATCAGATCAGATGCTTCATTGTCATTATCCAAACACCATCTGAGGGGATTTTCAAAAATATGTCAAACAGATCATCTGTCCAACAAATTTCCAGAGACCTGTAGAATCAGTGACAAGGCACATTGAAGACATACTTGTGGAAGTTTCACAATGCTAACCTAACATTTTAGTCTTAACCTATCTGTACATATTTCTTTTCCCATTAAGTGTATAAAGTTATTTATCCTTACTGTAAATTTCCAGAGACTTGAATCGTTGTTTGTGCCCAGCATCTGACCAAGACACTTTATATTATTTTTTTCCTTACAGCTCATCTGTAGTATTTATTTCTGTCTTCATTGAGAGGAAACTCCCTGTGGAGGACTAGAAAAACAGGATCAATTTCCACCTTATATGTGAAAATTACTTGCGATTAAAAATGCTGATTACACAGAAGGGTTTTAGGCAGAGGTGGGTAGAGTAGTCAAAAATTGTACTCAAGTAAAAGTACTGTTACTTCAGAATAATATGACTCAAGTAAAAGTAAAAAGTAGCCATCCAAATAATTACTTGAATAAGAGTAAAAAAGTACTTAGTGAAAAAACTACTCAAGTACTGAGTAACTGTTGAGTAACGTCTGATTTATTTTTTAACACGACATCAGACAGACAAAAATAAAAAATAATCTTTAGGCAAATTATGGCTCATCCAATCAATAAAATAAATTACAATTAATTAATTACAAAATAGCTTAAATTAAAATAATTCAGGTCAATTCAAGTACTTAATAAATAAAATAATAATAAATAAAAAAATAAATATGCACAAGTAACACAAATTTCCAAATCTTTATACTTTTTTACCAGGCAGAACTAGAACGAGGCAGCGCATAAATTCTCATAAACTGTGTGTGTCTCCAGTTACAGAACAACAGAAGGAAACACACACACACACATTTCATTTCTTTTGTGTTGTGATTGTTGCACATTTGATGCCTTGATGAAAGGCCAATAATAATGAAATACATCTCTACTCCTTTAATTAATTTCAGGAAGCCTCTAGTACTTTCCTTAGTTTCAGGTAAGCTAAAGCTTCTGGTTGCAAAGCTGTTTTTGTTTCTCAAAATATCTTCCTTCATGTTCATCAGAACAAAGAAATTTATACAGGTTTGTAACAACATGAGAGTGAGTAAATGATGACAGAATTTTCATTTTGAGTGAACTATCTCTTTAAATATGTGTGTTCGGTGCTGCAAGAAACGACACGTCTGATTTTTATCTGTTTGTCGGCTCTTGCGGCACTGAGTAAAGTTGAGCACATAAAAAAAAACTCGAAACAGCTGAACTCGACAAAACTGCTGTGTTGCTAACTAACACGTCCCGCCGCTGAGATTGAGTATGGTAACGTGACGAGACTGCACAACTACGTTTGATTGGTGAAACAGTCACGTGGTAGAACCTTAGCGGAAGTTTCTCTATCTGTCAAAATAAAACATTAAAATTGATGCGTAGAATACCAAAGAGGTAAAAACAAAAGTAACGAGCTCATTGTAGCCTAATGTAGCAGAGTAAGAGTACAGTTTCTACTTCACAAATCTACTCAAGTAAAAGTAAAAAGTATAGTGATTTAAAACTACTCCTAGAAGTATAATTTTTTCAAAAACTTACTCAAGTAAATGTAACGGAGTAAATGTAACTCGTTACTACCCACCTCTGGTTTTAGGTAACTGTCACTGAATTCCCACATCAAGTTTTACCATGAAGTTTGATGTTTGCAGCATGAATGAACACAGCATGAGTGCATGTCGTCATTGGGCCATTCATTAGCATTTTTTTATTCATTTTTTTATTCGTTATTTTATTTGAATTTTATCATTTTATTTTTTTCATTTGCAGCTTTTTTTTTCATTCATTAGCATTTTTTTTCTGGTTTAAAAATGATGATTACACAGAAGAATTATAGATAACTGTCACTGAATATTCCCACATCCGGTTTTAACATGTACTTTGTTGTTTGCAGCATAAACGAACACAGCATGAATGCATGTCGTCATTCGGCCATTCATTAGCTTTTTTTTTTGGTATCAGTAGTGTAATCGGTATGTAATTGCTCAGAATGGATCTTATTTACAGTACTATCGTTATGAATGTGGATGCATAAACAGTCACATTTCTAACACATTTCTATTTTGACAAACTCAGAACTGCTTGCATTGTGTGTAGGACCTGCTCCTTCTACAGACAAAACTATGCAGCTGTTTATCCTAGAGGATTTGTGAAGTAAATATGCCAGGCTCATGCTCTTATTGTTGCGCTAGCAACACGCTAGGGTGCTGGCTTATGAGCACTTCTTTATTCCCATTATTTATGTTTTTAGCTAGCTAGACAAGTGTAAAAAATGTTCTTCGCTATTTATTGCTTACGTTAATCTGGAGTATACTGTTAATGAGCTGTTTGGAGTTACTGTCACACTTGCTACTGTTCAGTATGGATCTGACAACTCGGTCATTGCGAGAAAGGGCTGTGGGTTGTTTACAGCGGGGCCTGCTGCATTGACAGGTTGCTTTAACTGTCATGGGAGCAAGCGGGACAAGTCCTGACTTGACAAATCAGACTTGGTTAATGAGAATGGAATAAAGCCAGTTTTCTATTTGTTCTTCAAATTTTTGCATTATGTCTTTACAGAAATCAGTCATTTTATCTGATACTGTTAATTACAGAAGCCACTGTTCTTTTGATATGTTGATTATCCAAATCTATCGTCACAACATTCAACAGACACAATCTTTACTGATTTCTTTAACTTGAACTTGTTTGGCACAGATGAGCCAAAATATAACACATGTTTTGACTACACTTTCTATAACTTTACTCAGATGAGCCAAAATATAACATGTTTTGACTACACTTTCAATAACTTTACTTCACTATAAAACTGGACTCCCTTTAGCATTTAGCAGGGAATTAAACAATGTGAGTCTTTATGTAGTCAAAAAACGGTGAACAGAGGTACACACCAAGTCTGGCTTAATCCATCATTAGTGTTTACATAAAGGGTTGTACAATAAAGTAACTAAGGGTCGTCATGCATACACAGCAAAGTAGCACACAGGTAAAAAAGTGAAACTGTGCAACTCTTATTAGCTCAATAATTAGATCTAAGTGCACCGAAGAAGACAAAGACAAAATGTCTGAGCTGTATTTTGGCTCTCTGTTGCCAAATAAATAAAAGATAATTGAGTGTTTGTAATACTAACTGTGAATGCAAGCATTCAAACTTTAATTAAAGTGGGTTAGTCTGTACTCTAATATATTAAAGTGACTGAAAGTAAATAAGCTTTGTGTAAAGCATTTGGCGGTGCTTATAGGTGTAGTCTTTTTGATGCTTCCACCTCCAGTGGTTGGAGGCATTATTTTTTCTGATCTCTCTATCCATCTATGTAAAGTCTTTGCACGTATCCAACATGTTTGTTAGCCAAACTGTAGTTGCGTTCTTTTTGCTTAAAATATAGTTTAAGAGAATTTTAGGCTATTGATCAATAGCATGAAAGCCTCAGCTTGTCTGCAGTGTACATATCCCCACCAATACTGTAGGCATCAGGTACAATTTGCCTTTTAATTTGGAGAATGGTCATTTTTCAAACTATCCTTCAGGTTCAGCGCATCATTAGTGATCGTGCAGCTGGTACAAGGAGGATCAGGGGTCTTACTCAAGGGAACAGCAGTGGCACCCTGTGATCAACATCCCAGAGCCTTAACCACTTAGGCCACCACTGCCTCCAACTTCTGCACTTCTATGCCACTCTAACAATAATTTTCTCATTTGTCAAGAGACAGACATTTTCTTTCCCAATTTAAACCATTGGACTTTTTTAATCTACTAGAGTAGGAGTATACCATCATATATGCAAAGAGTTGGTGTGAGTGCATATTTTCATTCAATCAAACAGGAACCACACCTGATTCCACCTGTTTACTCAGTTGATTTTGGCTTTCAGTAAACTCGGGTGTGGTGTCTGCTTGACTCGAATTAAATCCTGCACCAATACAAGCCCTTTCCAGAGAAGACCGGACATCCCTGTACTAGGGAAGTACAAACAAATATTCATGTTCCTTTTAAAAAAGGATTTGGAGTAGTTATGCTCAATCAAGTAAAAGTACTGGATACCATTTCTGAATGAATGAAACATATAGTTTTCCCACAGAATTTACAAATCTTTTTTTGAAGATTTCCTTAACGTTTTCCACAAGTAGTATTTTACATAAATGTTTTTTTTTTGCCAGAATTCAAAAGGTGCACATAGACCCCAATTTGGAGTAATCAGGATCTCTGTTGTTTTCTCACTAAATGGAAACCTCAAAGTTTGTCTATGGATATCACACACATGCTACAGACAATGTCAGTACTGATTATGTTCTGTGTTCCTTAGTGTTCCTTAACGTATTACTTCCTTCACAAGTCTTAAGCTTAAGACCAAACCAGTATTCATGGGTGGCCCAAGTCCAGACTACTTTCTGGCACTTGGTTTGGCTGGTGAGTTAAAACTGCAACACAAGTTATTGATGGTTTCCTGTGACCTCACTAGAAACAAAAGAATCTAATGTGTTATTCCACTCAGAAACTTACACACATTGCTCGCCTGCTCAATATTTAAGAGTTGTTACTGAGAGTTGTGTGACAGGTCGTATCAAAGTGCTGACACTTGTTCCTGCTGTGTAATGGTTGCCTGTCCTCAGAAACACGAGCCTGTAAGGTTAAATGTGAGTTGGCAGGAATACAGATTATCAGGAAAGATCGCACACACAGAGCACTTTTGCCAAATCACTGAACTAATAAAGTTTGCTTAGTTTTAAAATGAACAACAGGTATATAAGCATGATTTGATGATTTTATTCCATAAGGATGTACTTGCAGTAACCAAAGTCTGCTGGCAAATGCAGGAATTGCTGTCATCTGCACAAGTTGCTGTGGTATGGTGACACTCCCCTAGACGCAAAACTGGTGGCAAACACTTGCAAAGCCCATGTCTCAGAGTTTTAATCGGAAAGGCATGTTGTAATGTGACCCTTGAGACTGTGGTTCGATTGCAGCTTATTCAAGGGAAGGGTTGGGTGTTTGATCCAATCAGATGTACAAAGTTAGTTGTACTTTGTGCTAATCCAGAGGTTTTTGCTCATCTGCAAAGAAACAGTTTAGTGTTTTATTTGATCTACAACAAAGATTCCATTCACGAATACACAATAATTAACTAATGTGTTGAATCATTGGTGAGAAAGCACATTATAGATTCCACATTGCTTATATTCAGCATGAACCTGATTTTCGGTTGGAAATCTTTTGTTAAACACAAATTACAAGCAATCAGGTGGAAATTTTTAGATTTTGCCTCGGTAAATTTACTTTATTTCAATTCATGTGTACATATTTATGAGAATGCTGAATGTTAACATTAAACTAATGTTTAACGGAAATGCTCGGCTTACTGTTACTGTTCTTCCTGCAGCAGTTAAAAATAAGTATTATAGAGAAAAAGATGTTGGATGTTTTGATGAGTGCTAGTTTATCATTTCTCACCTTACCTTTGAGCCTTTTTGACCCTAATTCCACTGCTAGAGGCCAAACCGGGCTGAATTATAGATGAGGATGAGTTTGTGTTCCAGGTGACTTTAAATGTTGCACCTGTGATTAGACAAAATGAAACTGAGTCTATGTGAAATTCTTTTCTTGATGAATTATGTCAGATATGATGAGTTTTTATAATGGAAATTGAAGTTGATTGCTTGTCATTATCCTTAATTTCAATGAAACAATGATAAAGTCTGTTAATGGAGATTTGGAGGGACAGTTAGTCTTTGTGTTTATGCGCATTTTGTTTAACTCCAGAACTAAATGTTCATACAGACACATAAATCATTTTCATTTTATGAGCATAATCATACCTCATAGAAGATGCCAGAAAGTCCCTCACCTCTTTTTAGCTAGCGCATCACTGTATTGTGTTCTTTTATCTTCTTCAGAGGAAGAATTGAGGAAACTCAGAGAGGAGATGAACGTTGAGACACTGAAGCAGGAACTTGAAAAAGAGAAATTGAAAAGACTTGACATTGAACAGAAAATGAATGAAATCCTAAAAACCAGGTATGTTTATGCTTTTAGACTGTTTAGTTATTTAATGGTTAACGTTTATCTTGATATCTATATATTTGTTTTGCTCTCAGACCAGAGGATTCCCCACCTCCTCCTGCCAAAGCTCATGGTCCTGCTGTCAATGGAACAGGTGAGCTGTGAAGCATTGTAACCTAACGTAACTCTTTGGGCTTAAAGCCATGGCAAAAAACCTACACATTGATTTTAACATTTACTCATGTGCTTCCATATCTGATGGCCAGAGTTACTTTTTATTAGACTCATGAATAAACAATGTTTTAACTATATATGATCTAAATTCTATGACTATACTTTATCTTTGTGTTGCATGTTGATGGTATAAATGGTCCTTTTGAAATTATTTAGTATTCATCAGAATTATTGACCAATTTAAGAACATTTAAAACTTTAAGTCAGTAAAAATTATCATTACTTAGGTAAAGATCATTCACATTGGAGGCTGGTGTAATGTAGCCCAAAATAAAAATTATGTACTGCTATACCACAAAGTGCATTATTTTTCTGCAGGGAAAACTTCATGTTTTTTTGAACTGGTGAGGACTTATAATTAATGTTTCTTAATGCTCTTTAGTTTTTTAGTTGATGAAACTATATACAAGTTGTGTTAGCAAGAAACACGACTTTCTGTCTGTTACAAAGTGCTGATACTGGAGATACTGTTTCCAAAATTTGAAATAAATATTTTACAGAAAACTTCAACATATCAAATTTTTCTTCACACGTTTTATGTGGATTCTCAGCCATTTTCTAAGTTGTTGCTATAGAAACACCAGTATATCAGACTGAGCACACTAATATAAACCTCTAATTTAAATTACAGCAATCAGACCTGCTGTATTTGAAATTAATCAACACCAGTGATTTTAAGGCTGATAATTTTTGGTTTCTCACTTAATTAATATTTCATGAGAAACCAAAAATGATCAGCCTTAAAATTGAATTGATAAAAAAAAAAGTGCTTTTCTGCATTGTGACAGGAGAAAAGCAGAAGGAGTCTGTGAGCTCGAAGCTATGGAAATGGTTGTATGAACGCTTCGGTGTGTATATAGAGGACTTCCGCTTTCAGCCTGAGGAGAACATGGTGGAGACGGAGGAGCCACTCAGCGCTAAAAGGTGAAGAGAACCTGTCATTCTCATCCTTTTTTTAATAAAGCCTAAAGAGACAGTCAACACAGCGGGACAGCTGCATATGACAGCACTGGTGGTGATAAAATGCTTTTGCACCTTTTTTGAAGTCTGGTGGCCTAGATGGGCTTGTGACATGACGGTGCTCACAGTCCCCACTATTTTTGATCATTAACCCACCCAGTGCGATGACGAGTGTGATAATCTCTTTTCTCGTTGGAGAACATTTCTGTGTGGTAGTCTGTGTGCACTGTGATCATACTGAAAGCAGTTTACCTTGTGGCACAGCTAAGTGCTTAAACTGATTCTCTTCACTTAAACTGTTCACTTGAGAAAAGCAGTTGCTTCTGCACTGGGTTATTACACAGAGAAAGGCTGATGAAATGCTGTACTGTTGTTTGTGGGGTTTTTCCCCCTTCCGGTTTTCCATGCAGTGGTCATAGTGACTGTTGTTAGTCCCCTTGCAAATAAGTAACTGAAGCCTTCTGCATTTGTTACAGATTAACTGAAAATATGAGGCGTCTGAGTAAGTATTGTTCTACAAGATGTATTTCTTCTATAGTTAGGGAAGGTATGATTCTGTTTCATTTTATTTTCTGTGCTTGTAAATGTGTTCCCAGAACGAGGAGCTAAACCGGTCACTAACTTCATGAGAAACCTTTCTGCCTTATCCAGCTGGCACTCTGTCTACACATCAGGCATCGCCTTCATTGTGAGCACACAGTCATTAGTATAAAGCAAAAAACAGCTGCTCTCATCATTGATAAGACAAACATGAAAAATCCTATAAATCCCTTTTGAATATTCGTTTGTTCATGTTTTATGAGTTTAATATATTTGATTAGTTCTGCAGCTGTTAAATTTCATTTTATAAATATTTTTAGCCATCATTCACAAATCTGGGAAGCATAACCAAGAGATCTTTGATTTTAGCATAACATTTCCGTGGCTAAAATTTATTTTAGTTTGAATAATTCTATTAGTCTATATAACAATCATTCAGAACTGTAAAGCAAGAATAAACTTAAATAGTACAACTTAAATAGTAATTATAATAAATCAGAATAGAATAAAAATTCTAAAGATAATTTGCTAGTGACATATTTTGAAATGAATTGAAATTGAAATTTCTTTTAATTCTTAGTAACCGGTTTGTGTCATGTGAGTAGACATTATACAGAATAAAACACTTTCCCTGCTCCAATAAATAAATACAATAGCACACCTTTGCATACTGTGCCTACAATTTAACCCAACTTTATATCAGTTACGTTAGTTGTATCAGTTATAATAGAGATTATTTTCTTTTTCATCTACAGATCTATATGTATGCTGTGTGGCGTGGCTGGGCAATTCCTATGTTTCTCTTCCTAGCTATTCTCCGTCTGTCTTTAAATTACCTCATAGCAAAGTAAGTCCAATATATTTCCAATTCATATCTATTTAGTTTGAATTAAATATGTTCATGTATGTAAGTAGATCCTGATTTTAAAGACTCAGACTACATTTGTTTTAATTATTTAAAAGTACAGTAAGTTATAGGTCACCTCTCAGCTTGCTTATAGAATTAAATGCAGATAGACATAAAAATGCCATCTAGTTGGAATCTTATTTAAGTTTCATTCATAAAGCTACACAACAGTAGGGACTGTGAATTTCTTTACACAGTGAATGCCACTTTGGTCAAATTGGTGAATAGAGAAATGGTCATAAGCGTGATTAATTCAGATCCTGAATCAGCTGTTAAAATGTTTAATCCGATGCAGTTAGAATAAATAACTTTAAATAGATAAACAGATAAACAGATTACAAAAGATATGAACTTTTCAGTTTAGGAAAGTGTATAGTTTTCAGAACTAAAGTAGAAAATGTTAAAACATTACTATGTGAAGACCACCACACATTTAGTTTTTAAAGAATATTGAATACACATTAAAGCTGTGTTATTGTTCCAGAGGCTGGAGGATACAGTGGAGTATTGTACCTGGGGTGTCTGAGCCAGTGGTAAATATGAGCACAGTTTTCTTAGTGCTGTTCATAATAAGCAGTCTTATTCTCTCTCTCTCTCTCTCTCTCTCTCTCTCTCTCTCTGTGTGTGTGTGTGTATATATTATCATGTGTGTATACAGTATGTATGTATGTGTGTGTGTGTATATGTGTGTGTATATATATATATATATATATATATATATATATATATATATATATATATATATATATATATATATATATGTATATATGTATATATATATATGTGTGTGTGTGTGTGTATATATATATATATATATATATATATATATATACACACACATACACATATACACATACATACACACACACACCATCTCTTCTTTTCCTCACAGGAACCTCCGAAAGAAGATTTAACTGTCTCTGAGAAGTTCCAGTTAGTGCTGGATGTGGCACAAAAAGCGCAGGTACATTATGCCAAGTTGCTTCAGAAGAAAATAGAGCTGCAACTGGAGAGAGCAGTGGAATAATATTTTAACTGTCTTCTCACAGAACCTCTTTGGAAAGATGTCAGATGTTCTGGAGAAAATCAAAAAGTTTGTACTTTTTTCCATATAAACACAGCTCATTCTATAGTGTATATATAGAATACGAAGTTATTGCTTATTTTTATTTAATTCATGCTGACATACATTTATGCACTCAGCATGTCTCTATGCGTATTTTGTAGCCTGTTCATGTGGGTGCAGCCTGAAATCACTCAGAAGTTGTATGTTGGTCTATGGCTAGCGTTCATTGCTTCCTGCCTGCTGCCTTATAAACTCTTAGGCTTCCTAATTGGTAAGACATTTATCATGGCTTAGTTTTGCTATCTATACAATCATTGCTTTGTATCTTTATCATATTTACACCAGCAATATTTCTTTTTAATAGGGCTCTATGCTGGAATCAAGTTCTTTATTATTGACTTTATCTTCAAGAGCTGCCCCAAACTTAGGGATAAATATGACACGCCACACATTGTATGGAAAAACCTGCCAACTGACCCACAGCTCAAAGAACGCCAGAGCGGCAACATCAGCAGACGGGTGAGTAGTGTCAGGATTTCATGCAGGTCAAACCTCAATAAAATTTACTAACCACACCAATTAGTTATGAGGTCCAATTAAAACACTTTTCTTTTGTTTGTTTGTTTGAAATTTAAATGAAGTGGCACATGATTTAGTGTAATAGAGACATACAGCTACTAGTGTTTTTTTTTTCTTTTCTTTTTCCTTTTTTTATTTCTTTTTTTTTAATAGTCTGTCACACTTCTGTTCTTTTTCCTTCTCAGCTGTCTGCCTATGAAAAGGTAGGGATCTAGTGGCATCTGAGTTCACAGCAGTACCTGTGTTTGCCACCAGTGTGTGTGTGTGTGTGTGTTTGTGCGTGTGTGTGTGGGAACAGATACTATTTATAAGCAGAACCCACATTTCTACTGGCAAATGGATCAAAAACTTACTAAGTTTTAATTCTCTATGGAGGAAAAAAAACACTGTAGCTCCGAAATAGGTAAATTAGACAGGGTAAGGATGAAACCCTTCCACCTGGAAACCCAGTGTAATAAGATGTCTTGTACTCTGTTGTAATTTGCTTTTATTGATCTCCTTTTTTTTGCATATTGAACCCTGATAGGTTCTTGTATATTATGAGGCGAAAACACTCACCTGTCAAATGTCCAATTATTCCGATTTACAAATATGAATTTAAGCTCTGATTTTTAAAAGGACACTTTTTACATTTTGACCTTTGAGTCAGCACATAAAATGTTTAATCATGGAAACATTTAAAAAATAAATAAATAAATCATCTTATAATTGATGTCTTTTGATCCACAGCCATTAGAGTGCTTTTAGTGTGTGTGTGTGTGTGTGTGTGTGTGTGTGTGTGTGTGTGTGTGTTGAGAGATATTACAATTGAAGAGTGTGCTTTTGTACTCAGTAGCAGAAACAATTACATGACATCAGAACAGCCAAGCTGTGAACCATTGTAATGGATCTGTTTCTTATGTATATTTTGATATTTACCTGATAGACAACATTGGCTTTTCTTTTGTCACTGTTTAGCAGTTCATGCATTCCTATAATAAGTCAGTTACATGACTGTTGGTTGTTGTGTGATCAGAATATCTCTCTAACCGTTTGCTGTGTAAAAGATCAAGATCCATTTGCAAATTGATGGTTGGTTTCCATGTAGATTATGGTGGTCATATTTATATTGTTCTGTACAGTAAATGTTCATTAGAGCAATATTCAAATAAGTCAGAGTTGTTTTTATCGTCAAGAAATCTTGTGTTTTTAATATGTTAGTTGAGCTGAGTTCTTTAAGTCAATCGGTACATGTGTGACCCCTGCCTTTACGCTTTGCATGCACTCGCTGATGTCTGACAGCCAGAGAGGATAGAAGACAACTCGACTCCTTTGGTCTACTGTTTTGATGAAGATGGGCTCCTGTGTTTCACTGTCAGTCAGGCGCTTGTATTTCTTCAGGGAATGATCAGATGACTGATCCTGCATCACCACAGAGGTTCTCTAATAGTTATCCTTATCCTCACTGCATCTCTTGTGTGTCTTATCCATGCAGCAGATCCAGCCTGTGGTCGCACGTGGCAGCCTAGTGACCGCAGTGCCATGCGGTGTTGGCCGTGATGAGGAGCCTGGGCGTGCCTACAGCACCAAGCGAGGTCCTTTCCATGAAGTCTTCAACTTGCCTGAGAATGAGCGCCCCCTACCAGGTAGAGTGCCTTTAAATAGCTGATATATAAAATACATGGTTGATTCCACAGAATGCTGATTGTATTTGGCTGTAGTTTCATCTTCCTGCTTGGCATTAACACGTTTTTGTGTTCTGTGCAGTGTGTGAGCACGGGTGGCGCTGCTGCTTAATCAACAGAGACAGGAAAATGCCCACTGACTACATACGGAATGGCTACCTCTACGTGACAGAAAAGTACTGTATTTCCTTACCTTTCCTCGTGCACATCGCTATTATTGCTAATAAATTAATATTAACACTCACTCTGCATGCATCAGTAATGCAGTTAACCTTCATCATCATGGTTTCATATTTCCTTCATTAAAATATTTCAGTAGGTGTATTGGCAGCAGGGACCATGTTAAAATGACATTATATTTGGCTAAAGGATGTAGTTGACATAAGCACGCTGCTAATTCTGATTAATCGCCTGCTTACTGACTCCTATTCAAACCCAATACAAACTGGCCAGATAAAAACAGCCATGTTTACAAATCTCTCAATTGACACGTACACAACCATTCAGTCTTTTGTAAATAATAAATTCCCATTTTTTTTTGTGTGTTAAACAGCCACTTATGCTTTGAGAGCTCCAGCTCCCGTTCTGCATCATCAAAGAAGAATAAAGTCATCAGACTTCAAGACATTACAGACATTCAGAAGGTATGGATGAACCTCAGTACGCTTTTTACTGTTTTACTTTTTATATTCTGTACCTAAGTATTTGACTTGCTGTTCTTTTTATTTATGATAACAGTATAAGGTTTTGTCAGTATTGCCTGGATCTGGGATGGGAATCTCAATAGCCACACCTTCTACACAAAAGGTAACACTTAGATTGTAAGCGATATGTTCAGTCAAACCAGGTTTTTACCACCCGGTGTGTCTGTGTTTGTGTAGCCGTGCTTATTTTCTCCTCTATCTTCCTCCAGCCTCTTGTGTTTGGTGCCATGATTCACAGAGACGAAGCCTTTGAGGCCATCATCAGCCAGTACACAAAGATCATCGGTGCCACTCCCCCTGTCACAGTGACAAACCTGGAAACGTAGAACATGTGGTGAAGAGTTTTACAGTTTAACAGTGCAGCTTCCACTTCTTCTCTTCCTCAAGGAGGTACAGGGATACAGAGAAAGATTTCTAATTAAAAAAAAAGGAATCCATGTCCCTTTGGGTGCCTGTGCTGCGTTTTTAGAAGTGTTTAAAACATGGCTCCTTTGTGATGAGATATTTGCACCAGTGTGTTTTTTTTTGTGTATATCCTTTGGGAATTCACTGAGTACCACGGAACTGCTATTACAGAGCTGGAGCTGGTTCTCCTGACAGTTTCATGTATGGTTCTAGTCTTGTGTGTCATTTTATGTGTCATATATATATAGTGCGTGTGTGTGCGCGAGCGTATGTGTGTGTCTTGTCATCTAACTTTTAATCCTGGAGCGAGTTCTCCTTACTGTTTATGAGACTATTCTCATCTGTGTTTCTCTGTGTTCTGTCAAACAACTTTTAACCCCCCTCTTTTATTTCTAGCTTTTTTTAATTGTATTGCCTCCAGCCTTGCACATGGGGACACACTGCAGTTTGTGGTGCTGAGATATAGGGAATGCCACGGGCTGAAGTGGAGCCGCTGCTGATCCTTCAGAAGTGCTCAGAAACATATACCATGGCCTTTTGTTTTAAACCTTGATGCTGCAAGCTTGGGTTTTACTTTATGCTGGAAACTAAAGAGTTAAACAGAAAACCCAGCTGTTGAGAATTTCTATCTACACCACTCCCAAACTCTTCAAATAAGTGTGAATACATTGTACAGAATTCTGTTTATCAGTAAATGTGAGGAAATAATCATTACACAGTGGGACAGTAAGCATCCAGCATGGATACTTATATTGGCTGCCCTGTAACTACAAGCCACTCAATCATTTAAATTAAATTAAGTACAGTTGTACATCATATATAGAGCAAGGAATCTGGATTTCAATGCATCACTATAGAATGTATTCTTCAGTCATATGCCACAGAGAAAAAAGTTGCACCAGGTGGGATTTTGGCATTGTGTGGATTCAATACAAGCCCCATGAAATAGACAAGTAAAAAATTAGGTTTAAAATCCCACTATAATCTGATTTCTTTTCACTGTGTGGTGTATAGAGCTGTATGGGGATGAAAATTCCACACTATAACGCTGCATGTTAACCTTCTCTTCTCCCTGTAATGTCTCATCACATAAAGATGTCCTGAAAAAGCCTTCAGTCTTATAAATGTACCAGTATATAAGGAGTTCACCTAGCTTACTGTTGTGAAAATGTGTGTGCCACATACTGTAAAGTGTTCTCTCTTCCTGTAGTTGCTGTGGGAATACTTTACAATTTGTCCCAGTGTAAGGTCGCTGTCTCCATTCCCATGCAGCTCTCTAGTGTGTAACTGCTGCACCTTAACGGTCCTGCTCATCTTCAGATAGGGTTAGGAATGATAGGGTTAAGCATTTTGGTTAATCAGTGTTTGCTCTGAATGACATATTTTTATTTATTCCAATAAGTTCACACAATAAGCACAACCACACCATTAACTGAGAGTGTAAGAGGTGTGAAGGGATGTTCTTCTCTAGCATTTTCCTGTGTGCTGTGTATAGAATTGTTACCAAACTTGAACCATTACATGTTCCATATTGCAGCTATGCTTCCATTAGCTGTCCTAAACCCTTTGCACAAACAAACAAAACTTTTGACTATATGTATAGGCCATATAAAGGAACACTTCAGAAATAATCCACTTAATATCTATTCATTGTGTCTGTATCGTGTTTGAGGATTTTTACTTTAAGATTTTTTTTTAAATCCTGTGGTGTTTTTTGTTTCGTTTTGTTTTGGTTTTAAACAGTTTATAATGGTTGTCTAAGGGCAGTCCATAAATTTTGTCAGTAAATTTTTGCATGACTGTGTGAGCACAAAACATTCTTTAAGATTACAGCAGCAGTTTGTAGGTACAAATCTACAGTATCCCGGTGAATCAAGATTGAATCTTCAGTAAAATCTGCAAATTAATAAGGATTTTAGAAAGAGACAATTAAAAACTGTCAACTTTGAGTTTTAACTTTTGAATTGTGTAGCAATACACTAAAGTCGATTTATTGACACTCTCAGGTGACCCTCCATGTTTTTACTATAAGTTAGTTTTTATAGTAGTAACACATTAGTTCCATGCCAAGTGTGAATAATACATGTAAAGCCTTAGTTTACAAAAATCTTTGCCTATAGAATTAGTCATTGTGCTACATTTTCTGCCCTTAGACTTCTATTAGATGAGATTCTTCAAGTGAACAGTTGTTTTCCATTCTTCACACAGTACAGAGAAGTGTGTAGAAATTCATGTCTGTAGCAGTTGCCAAATGCTGCTATAGTCACACTAAAAAAGATGATTTTTAAATTTTTTTACGTAATTGATTGAGCTTATATTCATAATTAGTGCATCACGATGTATTTCACTGTAGCTTCGTTACAATGTAGTACGTACTTGTTATTGCTTGTAATTACTACTTGTTAAACCATTACGAATCCAAACATGCCTTTTTTTCCTTGTATCCAGAAACAATTTAATTATGTCAGTCTATTGTGAGAGGGGAAAAGAACTCCTCATGATGATATCACCTACTAAGCCTATGTACTCAACTAGCCACATGACTCTGTGCTAACCAGCACTTTATACAAGTAGCATTTGTGTACATGTGTCTGTGTTGTTTCTGTTCCTACTGCTATGGCACATTATTCTTGTTAATTAGCTATGTGTTTCACTTTGTGCTTCTCCTTATTTTCCTCACCGTCTTGTTAAATGGAGTCACCACTGATTTAACTCTAAATGGTTTAGTGCTGTAACTAAAAGTTTTGGGTTCTTACAGAGTGTAAAATGCAATCAGCTAGTACAACATTGAATCGTTTACAGTTTTCATTTGAGGCTTGAAGCTCTGAATAATTAACGTAGCTCATAATTCATCATAGACATCCTAAGACCTCAGCGAAGATATAGATGGCACATTAGAGACGAAGCACAGAATTTCCTGGAAACAATTTGCCAAATATTATGTCTGTGTTACTGTTTGATGTTTGCTATGCCCTTTACCTGCTCTGTCTAAAGAGTAAATAGTTTTCTTGGCCTTGTTTGATCCCTAGAGAGATATAGGGGCATGAGAATGGGCCCCACAGTTTTTATGGTAAGTGTCTATGGTACTTTAAGGTACTAAGGGTTTAAATTGATTATGAAAAATTAGCTGATGTGTTGAAATATTCTGTTTTTGATTGGTAGGATTTCTTCTATCTTGTTTTTCATTGTGCAGCATACTCAAGATGTACATGCAGGAAAACAGATATAAGGGACCTTTTTTCACCCTTTTTTGTTGTTGGACATTTTAAAACATTTTGTCTGATTTGGTTATCTGTGTTTATACAGTATGGTTAGCCAAAGACTAACAGTGTTTTTGTTTTGTTGTTGTTTTTTTTGTTTGTTTGTTTTTTTAAAATGAATTTTTAGAGGATCCAGTTAAGAAAACCATGTATAGAACACAGTAAATCATTAACCTCAGATCAATTCATTGATGCTGTTTTAAAATTCTGTGCGCATGCTGTTAATCGTACATGATGATTATTTTCTCTGGTTTGGTTACTCAGTCAGTAAGCTGTAGAGCTGCCCCATGGAGGTTTCACAAAGACAACAACAGAAAATCATGTTAAACAAGCCTCTGAACTGTTTTTAAAGAAGTTGTCTAATATAAATGTGTTGTACATTTTTTCTATTTAAGTAAAATAATTTAACATATCTACTGCCTTGTTCTTTCTTCCTCAAAGTTCTTTTATTATTTGATTTGTCAAAGCTTGAGCCAATTACCTGATAGGCCAAGAAGCTTGTGCTAACCAGCACTTTATGCAATGACAGTAGTGTATTTGTGTGTGAATTCTTTACTATTCATAGTCCTTTTTTCCTGCACAGATATTCTCATCACACTAGAGGGCATCATTGCAATAAGATTAGATGAGTAACTGGGCTGCACATTTCTTCTGAATGCTAAAATATACTTATTACATGCATTCAGCATAGTCATTTATCGCAATGTTTGTTTCAGAGTCTGGAGATTAGTCTTTTTGTTAACTTAAGACTTACCATAAAAGTTACCACAAAATGAAAAATTCACTGATAAACATATTTATTAAGTACAAAAGTACAAAAATGTTCATTGTGTATAAACTGAATATAATAACTGAGTGTAATAGTGACAAAACTAAAAATAATTCAAATATATAATAATTATATATAAATATATAATAATTCAAATGTGTGTGTGTGTGTGTATATATATATACACACACACACACATCTCAAAAGTGGCTTTGCTTTTGAATTGCACATTCTGTAAAATGTATTGATGATATATAAGGTACAGAAGCAGGATTGGCTCAAGGTTTGAATCATCCGCTGCAGTCATAACAACATTTTCACTTTGGAGTGGACATATATAGAAACTGTAGTTCCCAGCAGTACAGCTGGAGGATCCTGCCCCAGATACAGTTACAACTGGCCTGAAGTGTAGTGTAGCTGGCCTATGAGGCTATGACGTGTTTACACACAAATCAGCTGTAGGTGAGAAAAGTCATTACTGAACGTTAGTGTATGTACGCAGCACCACAAATGTCTAGCCCGATTGTAGGGGCCTGTGGTAGAAGAGTGGTTAAGGTATTGGACTACTGATCAGAAAGTTGTGAGCTTGAATTCTAGGTCCACCAAACTGCCACTGCTGGGCAACCCTGGGGAAGGCCCTTAATGCTCAGGTGTATAAAAACAAGATAAAACTTTGCTCTGGAAAAACTTTGTGTCTGCCAAATATGCAAATAAAATTACAGAATGATGAAAAAGTTTAAGTATGCTGCATTGGAGAGAAGTTATTAAAATAAAAATATGAAGTAACATTTTAAAGTAAAATAGTAGTAGTGTGTAAAAATGTAAAGGAACCAAATTTGTTTGTGTTGGCAAAGATAGTAAGATTGTGAATCTGGACCAAAAATAGACGAAATAGCACAAATAGTGTATTTTCATATTGGACAAGGATAACTCAGGTTTAAACATGCAGCTTTTCCAAGGTGCTCTTGATTGAGCTTTGGAGAAATTATTGCCATAATTCCACAGTATGTGAGCCAAATAAATTAGCAAACATAGGCTGTCGTGTGCCATTACTCATCAGGCCATTTAGAAAGGCCTCTACGATGTTTTAATGTTTTTGCATAATGCTGTGATTTTTAGTAAAAATGTAACATCACTAATGTATAATCTATTCAACTCCATTTCATTCTTAGAAAATTTATAAACAGGATGCAGACAGTGAGGTATTTTTAATAATTATTTTCTGGTGTTTGTTTAGCGCTTGACTTCAGCCTGATGGCAGCTGTGACACAGTCAGCCAATAATTTGTGCTTATTCCTAAATCTTGTATCCAATGAGATCAAGGTAAGCCGCTCTGTACAAGTATGTCTGCCCTTATAACATAAATGCAATGTGAACAATTCACCTGAATGGGACACTGGTCCATTGCAACTCTTCATCAGCCCACACTCATACAATTAGCATTGCTAATTCACCAACTGGCATTTTCTGAGGTAGGAAGAAACCCATGCAGACATGGAGAGTAAATGCAAATCTCTTCAAACAGTAACCCAAGCTCACGATTGAACTGAGGACCTTGGCACTGTGAGGCATCGACTCTACGCAGTCTAGGTTCAATTTAGAAACATTTACTGTACAACCCCTAGACTGCTACAATTGACTAGTTCTCCTTGAGAGAGCCTTTGTTTCTAAAAGTGTACTGAAATGATCTTTGGAATTCTGAACATTGCTGAGGAAACAAATTATTTAATGACACACACCACTTGGACAAAGGAAACTGGTTGTTTCTAAGAACCATGAAAAAATTAAACCATTGGTCTTCTTCCTGATTCATAACCTGTCCATGTCCATTCTGAACAGGATGACCTGTGACATGTCTGTGCAGACTTTCCACCACTGAAGACTGAGTGTATCTACTAAAAAAGGCCAAGGCTTAATCAAGGAGTGTAATCGTAATCCGGAAAGAAGCAGTGGCCGAGTGGTGTGTGCGAGAGATATTCAGAGGAGTCCAGCCTTCCGGATATCCAAGCTTAGGTTTCATCCCCTTGCTCCATGCCTTGCTTACCTATCAGCAAAAACATGTCCACCAACTCAGATGTCAGCATGCTAAAACTGGTGGCAATCAAATGCCAGGAACTGGCATGCTGCCTTGTCCCAGTATCAGCTTTCTTGGTAGGATGCCTTGATCTGCAACACCTTTAAAGAAATTGATCTGTACAAGATCTCAAGGTATGAGCCTACTGAGCTGTAACAGCAGGTGCTCAGAGGTTTGCTCAAGGGGAATAAACATTTCCGTAAGTGAAATTTTGTCACTTGCCTCAGACAAGTGCTGTTCTTTCTTGAGATGCATGAACTTCAAGTAAACATACTTCCCTGTCCTTGAGATATGGGGTAATAGGTGTTTATCACCTGTTAACAGGAAAGAAAAATTGCTTCTGTTTGCATCTTATCACACCCACTGATGTGATGCTTTTAATTCTGTATGTGATCCTCTAGCCAAACCAAACCAAGATCCTGTGTATGTCTGGCGTAGTGACAGAATGCTCTGGAAGCAGACTGGAGGAGCTGATGACTGCTTAATCCTAGCAGCTACCTGCTAAAATCATCCATACTTTAATTAACACACATGCCTCTGCACATATAATTTGTTGCCCATTTCACGGAGCAATGTTTTCTGTTTTATGAATGAATATAACACTCATGGCTCCTGTTTATATATATTAACTTTACACACTCACAGGAGGCGACAGTGACACAAGACAGGGCTTGTGAGCTCATGATCTAAATGCAGATCAAGCTTCAATTCAAGCTCATTCTGGCTACATTTAGAAGTAGATCTACTGTACCATGAAGCTGGGGTTCAGGTGCATTGTATCATGTCGGGCATCCAGGATGAAATGCAAGTGTTAGCAAGTTATCACAAGTGAAGTTACTCTAACAATATCATGCTGAACCTCAGGAAGATAATTCTTTGTCAATTTATCTTTGCTAAGGGGTTGACATTTACACACTATGTGTGCTGAAGGGCATGGAAGTATCATGTTTCTACAGGGGTGTCCTTCATCTACATGGACGAGACTGCTGCACTCTATTAAGAAGGGATATTACCTGCTGTCAGAGTTTTATACTTCTGGGAATCCCTGACATCCCTGGCAAAGCTCTATTTCCTGTTGGCAGAGCCAAAATCTAATAATTGCTGTCTAGGTCTATTAACTGAACTAAAAAAAGCATGTCCTATCTGTCTGCCAGTCTTAATTCTTCCATGTCTTGGTATAGTAAATCAGACTATGAGGGCTTCACATTTACACCTGCCTACTGGCTAAAGGTGTCTAACTTAGTGTATAGTTACTTATTATTTATTTGGTTAACATCCGCAAATCAGGTTGTTTCAGTTATCATTTATTTTGTGGCAGCTACAAACAGTCATTCACTCACTGGCCTGTTTTTCTCTCTCTTAAAAAAACAAAAGAAAAGAAAAAAATGTTACAAAAACAAGAAATTGCACACCCCTGTCCTGAAGACTTAAAAAAAAAAATTAAAACATGCTGACTTCTTCTATAACAGAAGAACATAAAAATCAAATGAAGACGAAGAAGCAATATAGATAACAGAAATGTACAAATCCTTGTGAGCTAGAAGGGCCGTCCATGTGAGTGTCTTTGTTGGAATTATTTCTGCTTGCAGCACAAAAATAATCTTCTAATAAAATGATTTGGCCATAATGTGTCCCAAATGTCAGTTACCTGATATTTATTTCATATTTATAAAACTATTATCGTGCCTATGGTCAAGTTATATTATTATTAATATTGATTTTGATACATTTTTCTTAGACCAAGATCATCACACAGGTCCTGGCAAGTTAGTTGTGACAGAACTTTTAAAGCATTTGAACAAGCACATTAATATAAGCCTGTGATTTGAGCTGTGACAGGATTTGCTGCTGCCATAAAAAAAAACACCTTATGACCAATCAGATTCAAGATCTAAACAATATAAAATATGAAATAAGATATGCTGAATCATTTAATCAGAATTAATCAAATGCTCACAAAACACTGTGAACTCGTGTGGAATCTAACTGTGACATATGACTTGTTAAAAATATTTTAAAAAACATATCAAATATCTTACTAGATGGTTTAGCAGAAAAAGGGCATGCAATTATTGCTACTAATGTGATGAGTGGTGATCCATTTCCCCCTGACAGTCTGTCACTGAACGCAGCAAGGTCACAAATTATCAGCCGGAAGCACATGTATGTCACTTGATGCTGGAACCTAAACTAAGATCCAGAGTATCTACATCTACGGAAGGGTCTCACTTAGGTGTGGTTCAGAGATTTGTCCTCATCTTGTCAGTAAACAACAGACAGCTAAATGCAGTTCTACAGAGCTCAAATGAATCCCAGTATAATTTTGCCTAACACTGTATTGTCATTGCTATTAAACTGTGTCAATTTCTAGTAGAAGTATTCCTAAAGAATGTTTTGCACAATTTCAGCAAGCACAATGAAATATGAAAATAAATGCACACATTGCATAAAGCTTTAGCATGGCAATTTTTTGTATATTATTTGTTGATTATCTTTATAATGTATTGTGGTGGTATAGAATTAGCATTTAGCATGCTCACATTTAACTCATGTTCATAGCTGTAAATCCAGTTCCTATAACTGCTGCGAGTGTTATTTTGGCTTCTTAACAACTTGCTCAGATGCCAATCAAGCTTGAAGTTTCCACTGCCTTGGTTTTTACGAGCACCTTGTGTTCATTGCTTCAGTGTATGAGAGAGAAATTGGTCTCAATATGTTCTCTGCATGTTTCTTCCTTTTAATAATGCATATCAGATGTTGAGTTAATCATGAAATCATTTCAGTTTCTTTGAACTTTGCTTGGGATACCAAGGAACCGTGCTTATACAATCAATATCAGGGTAAACATGATAGATAGCCCGGTTAGTAATGCTCACCCATACTTACTGCTTCATCTGCCTCACATACGGTTTGAAATGATGAGAATGAACTTATCCATATCTCACTGCCAGAACACAGCCACAACCCTGCCTTGATGAGATTGCATCAAACACAGAGGTTCATAAGATAAAATGCTAAACAAGTATTCCTTAAATTTGGTTCATTTTTGGCACAGATTTTAAAAGCAACTAATCACTTTCAGTACGGCTGCTGACATCTGGGGTACTTTTATAATAGTTCACTATGCACTTGTGGCTGCCATAAGTGTGCCTAAACCCAAAGAACTGTAGCTTGGAATCTTTTGGGTATGTGAACTGCTGATGGACACATAGCTGACCCGAGATTATTGTATAAGAACATAACATAATCAGATTATAAAAACAAAGTAAAAAGGAAAATTTCATGTCCTCAGAGCTTGTAGGTACTTAAACATCGAGAGCACCTGAACATCAAGGAAAAATTATTCCATCAGTGTCACTGTGGTCATTTCTGAAACCAGTGAACATACGATGATGATACCCAGTTCAAAATGCCCCTCTTCCATAAAATGCCTCAATCGGGTTTAGCATATTTGCCTTTTAAATATCTTAGCATGGGTTTTTTTATTTATTAAAAGCACCTGCAAAAACTGGCATCAAACTTAGCCTAATATCATTAGCAGCAAGTTTTCTAGTCTAACCTACTTTTGAGAAATAGTAATCAACCAGTTTTTCTTTCTATGATATTATCGGTTACACAGAACCACACTTATCAGAACACAGTTTCAGCTTCAGACCCTCATCGTCTCATTGCTATCTGCTGGTTTGCTTGCACTATTAAATCATTAAAGAATAAATACCAAGGTGACATGAATAGACTTCAATTAACCAAAATGTCTAATACTCTTAGACCATATCACACTTTTGGCACAGTTCAAGTAAGTTGTTCAGATCATTTGGAACTGCAGCACTCTCGCTGCTAAAAATGTCTTCGAACAACTGCATAAAATAGACAGCAGCATCAGTTGTAAATCACTGTAAATTATTCAATGTACAGTAAATGCAGCACAACAGAAAAGCAGTGTTGCTCATTTTGTTATAAAAGCACCATAAACATCTTTATATTTCCACCAAATGGCATTTAATTATCCCAGTCTTATTATTCTAATTTATTTATTTATTTATTTATTTGCTTTTACTACAGTTACTGCCTTCACTAACATTTTATTAATGACATTCTGCCTTGGGTAGCTAGGACACGCAGATTTATTGCTCAGTGACATGAGCATTTGTTTTTTTCCTAAAGAGCACAGCACCAGGAGTCAGATTGCCAATCGTAGTCAGGGTGGGTTTTGCTGTTTAAAGAGCACGAGATGAGCGACCCATCAGTATTGCCACGTGCACGCGCTGTCCGGTTAAGTCACTCACTCAGCAGTTCGGGGAAGTTTTCGATACTTTTCAAGCGTCATTCAACTCGGATCCTACAGAAATCAGTCACTTTATTTCCCCACACGGGTTTGTGCCATAAATCGTCAGGCTGGATTTGCCCGACCCTAGAAGCTGGTGGAGCGGGAAAAAATCGTGGAGGACCGAGAGGCGGTACGCACGAGGGGTCAGCATGACGGTGGATTCGGTTGAGCCCGTGCACACGTCTCGCTCTTACGCGGATGTAACCGAGCGGGACGGCAGCGAGCGGGTGTTCATCAACGTGTCCGGGCTGCGCTTCGAGACGCAGCTCAAGACACTCTCCCGCTTCCCGGACACACTGCTGGGTGACCCGTACAAACGCACCCGGTTTTTTGATCCGGTCCGGAACGAGTACTTCTTCGACCGGAACCGGCCGAGTTTCGACGCTATTCTGTACTACTACCAATCCGGAGGGAAGCTCCGCCGACCTCTGAACGTACCGGTAGAAATTTTCATGGACGAGATCAAGTTTTATGAAATCGACGAGACCGTGATACAGAGATTCATCGACGATGAAGGGCTCAGTAAAGAGGACGAGCGCCCGATGCCCACTAACGAGTTCCTGCGGCAGGTTTGGCTCCTGTTCGAATATCCCGACAGCTCGCGTGGGGCCAGATTGATCGCCATTGTGTCAGTGATGGTCATCTTAGTATCAATTATCATCTTCTGCTTGGAAACGTTACCAGAGTTCAGAGGGACCGGCGATGAGCTGAACAGACACGCAACAATTAACGGGACGACCGAAGAAGCTTGGAATGGCAACATGTTCACTGACCCGTTCTTCCTGCTCGAGACGCTGTGCATCGCCTGGTTTTCCTTCGAGATGTTCATGAGGTTCATATCGTGTCCATGCAAGTCCGCTTTCTACAAAGACATCATGAACACTATTGATATTATAGCAATCGTGCCGTACTTCATAACTCTTGGTTTGGAGCTCTCGGAGCACCAAGCGAACGCGCAGCAAGCCGCATCCTTGACCGTGCTCAGAGTCGTGCGCCTCGTGCGCGTCTTCCGCATATTTAAACTCTCGCGCCATTCGAAAGGACTACAAATCCTGGGCCAAACGCTGCATGCCAGCATGCGCGAACTGGCACTGCTCATCTTTTTCCTCATCATTGGCATCGTCCTGTTCTCCAGCGCGGTCTTCTTCGCTGAGGTGGACGACCCCGGATCGAGCTTCACCAGCATCCCGGAGTCGTTTTGGTGGGCTGTAGTTACCATGACCACGGTGGGATACGGGGACATGAGTCCCGTCACGGTCGGTGGTAAAATCGTTGGTTCAATGTGTGCCGTGGCCGGTGTGCTCACTATTGCCCTGCCCGTGCCTGTCATTGTGTCCAACTTCAGCTATTTCTACCACCGGGAAAATAACGAGGAGGATCGCAAAACGTACACGCATGTAACGTGCGGCCGCCCGGTGGCCTCGTTTGATGAAAACAGCGTCCATAAAGGCGGATACACAGTTAATAAATCAGAGTGCACGGGAAATAAAAAAGATGACGATAATTTCTCCATATATTGTAATTTAAATTTTGATGAATACACAGGGAAGCTGACAGATGTGTGAGACCCCCCACACACCCAAAACAAACAAACAAACAATCAAACAAACAAACAACTAAATAGCATTTCAAGAGTGGCTTTAGAGCACTGGTTCTCAAAGTGGGGTCTGGGTTTCCTAGGGGTCGATATTTGTATATAGGATTTATAATTCTTTGTTATTCATAGTGACAGAAATAAAAGTCCATTATAAAAACCTACCTAAATCCAGTATAGTCTGAAACAATTAGAAAATATTTTGAAAAACAAACATATATAGAGTACAGTATTAAAGAATGTGGAAAACAACTGTAAAGATGAATTACCAGTTTGTCAGCTCAGCATGTGTTTTGGTAACTTGTAGGTGGTCTGACTAATTATTAAGTTTTTAGAGTTATTAACCGATTTATCTGGTTCTTTTGAATTAAATGAGTTTAATAAAAACCTCAGTAACTCAAAAACATGTAGGCCTATAAATCTTGGACATAATGTGTTCTGTGGGTGGAAAGGTCAGAAATAAACAATGTATGACTCCAATAAATAGCCAAAACATTTCGTACACATTAAACTAATGAATATATTATTTAAGCAGTTGGATTATGTTCCTGAAATAAATCGAGATTTATGGGGTTTCTGGAATTGGTTTTACAGTTGAAGAAAGCCTAAAGTAATTAACATTCATCTGAAAAGAGTTAAAGAACCCTCTCAGAAAAAGGTACCACACTATTCCTTGATGAATGTTTTATAGTCTATGGTGTGGTACATTTAAGCATACAGTATTATATCTACAGATAGTAAAGTGTGGCTTTGAAGCTTTACTTTAAAGCTATTAAGGTACATTTATGCTTTTCCATAAGGTTCTTCCACCTTATGATTTTTACAAATAACACTTCCACATTACCTGGTGAAAGATATATATCAAAGGAACAAATGTTATCTTTATGGTTATTACCCTAGTGATAAAGAAGACATTTTTTTCTGAAACTACTTTTTGTATAGTTGGAATATTTTCATGAAATATATAGGTGCATATAGATTTTACAGTTTAAGGACTTCCTGGCTTGCATTAGAGGGCTGATTTATAAAGGCCAGTCTAAGGTTAAAATGATGAATGTTACTGAATTTGAGAACAAAGCAGTTCTATAAAAATCCTGGCTTACTTGGTAAATTAAACACCTTCCCATCAAATCCATGTGTGAAGCCGGTGTTACAGGAAATCTATGTGAATTCCAGGAATAAGTGTGAGAAATGAGCAGTTTCCATGAGAAACCAATGGAAATGTTTTTTATGTTTATGAAAAATGAGTGAGTTAACACATTTGATTTGTCTGCTGATATAAAGAAGATACTGTATATATATATATATATATATATATATATATATATATATATATATATATATATATATATATATATATATATATATATATATATATATGTATCTTAATACTTACATTTACTGGCTAGTTTATTCGGAACACCAGTATACCTGATTATTCATGCATATATCCAATCAGGTAATCTGGCCTGGGTTCTGGGCTGGGTTCTGCAGTTTATAGTTTACAGAAAATGGCATGAAAAGCAAAGGACCCTTATCAGGTTTCACTCCTATAAGCCTAGAAATCAGGAATGTGAGAATGCAGTGGACACAGGTTCACCTAAACAAGACAGCTAGAGTTTGCAAAAGTGAAGAAAGGAAGAACAAATGATATGCAGCATGAATGTGCAGCTGACACATCTGGAATCCATGGCATGAAGAACTCTGAGAGCAAATGAGAGCACATGTTACTTAGTATTAATATGGTGTTCCTAATAAAGTCACTGGAATACAACATATGAAGTACGAAATAGTCAAAGTAAAAAATTAAACCAAAAAAGTAACCAGAGAACTATAGTACATTATCTGGCGCCCTCTTGTGGTGTTACAGGAATGCTTCAGAATATCTATTCGCTTTTATTCATTATATATATTATATATAAGTGAATTAACAACTGAAGCATTTTGTTAGTAATTTTAGTCTATTTGCTGGATAGAAAAGATCAAAGTAAGACCATTGAAAATATTTTTGTGAGCTTTACCTTAAAAATAAGAAACTAAACACCACAGTTTGTCTTCTCAGGGCTGTTTTTTTATACTTAAACACTGAACCTGTAAAATAATGTATAGCTAATTTGTGTATTTGTAGATGATTTTCTGTTATGGCAGTAAAGCTTATAAACGTGTTAGCAAATAAAATATTTCGCCCTAGGAAATATTAACATTTATATCAGAATTATTATGATGTTTCAAAAATCTAATTCATGTTATAATTTGTGTAAAAAAAAAAAAAACAACAAAAAAAATCAGGTCAATTGTATTTAACTTTACAATGCATCACAATGAGGCTTGTGCACTTTTCTGTTTTATATTTGATAATAAAATGTATTTTTGATAAACATTGTATCACCGTTCATTTTGTTCAGCATTATATCCAGTTTCACAGACAGGCAGCAGTGAACATTATAAAATTGGCAACTATTTTTTATGTCTGTGATTATTCTAGATAACCATTAAATATAACTAAAATCTAAGAAATTGTGATACTTCATGGACTTATCAGTGGGTTATTTATTGTTCTTAGGGTTTGTAAGTATTCTAATTTTAGTACATCCAGATAGGAAACATTTTTTTAGGCTTCTACATAGAAGTATAAAAGCAATAGAATTACACAGCTTTAACGTACTCAATCAGGCACAATTAGATATACAACCAAATTAATGTGTGTTCCCAGTGTTTTTTGTGTTTTCATAAGATGTAGCATCCTTTCAAAGAATCTAAGAATGAATAATACTCTTCTCACCAAAAATGTGAAAACATTTTATTAATGCTGTACGTCAGGTGAGATCATCAACACTGTCATAGATAAATGGCTGAGTAGCCCTGCAAAGTGAAAGGACGAAAGGAGAGGAAGTGATTGGGATGCAAAGTGCAGAGTGGAAAAAGCCTGCCTATTTCTTATTTATGACATTCAGCAGTTAAGCGCTCACTCCTGCTGCTGCTGCTGACCAAACAGCATCTCATGGTGAAAACTGAAAGCCTTAACAGCTGAGAGATCGACATTGTTATGTTCCATGGTGTCAAGAAACTATTATCTCTTACTTACTCTTATGCTTTTATCTACTATTTAGGAGCCACAAATGTTCTCTGACTGGTATAGGGTTAAGTAGTTTGCATGTAATTTAATGAGTAAAAGTGTTATACTACTTGAATGGATATCTAAAATTCAATAATAACTGCACTTTGTACTATGACTAGCTGTCCAAGCAAAAGTGTTCATTCACTGAATTCATTTATATTGTTCATAATTTATATTGCTTGAACAAGCCATAGACATTGATCTGAAACATAGCACTTCTGATTAATTTAATGAAAAACTCTAACTCTCACATTAATACGGTAATATTAATGTACAAATGAAGCATATTAATGTTAGTGTATCATTAGTAGTCGTAGTAGTGATAGGAGTAGGAGTAGGAGAAAAATGATAATTAATATAATACTACTACTACTACTACTACTACTACTACTACTAATTATTATTATTATTATTATTATTATTATTATTATTATTATTATTATTATTATCATCAGTAGTAGTAGTAGTAGTAGTAGTAGTAGTATCCTTTTTCCACCATCAGTGTATGCATTGTATATCATTGCGAAATTAAAATGGCCTTAATTAAAGTCTATTGCATAGTTGATTAAGTTCACAGTATAGCATTGTAAGTGGTGCAGTGTAAGTAAAGTGTATCCAAATCTAAGGTTTTCCAAAGTCAGCTCAATGCACTCTGTACACATTTTCAGTGTGGAGTGCTAACATTTTAATTTTCTGGCACTGTTATTACAATTAGGAAATAGGGACTGTGATTTATTGTTTTTATTTTATTATTTTTAATTGTAAATTTGCTTCACACTCAGTAAGAGATTCAAAAATTACACACTTTTCCATAAAAAAAAAAAATACAGGGAAATATAACACAGACACTGCTTAAAAATAGACAATCACGGGGCCACATCTCTACCCATGCTGGCAATAAACTATACCAGTCCTTGATTAGGTTTATTTGGGAGTAGCTGCATGTAACTCTGACCTGGTCTCATCTGTGAAAACTGTATTACTCCTATAACCATCATGCAGATTCAATGAATCTCATCTAGTTCTTCATATCTAGTTGCTGGTATTCTGAACAGTTCTCTTGAGTAGGAGGAACTGCAGATAAACTCTGCAGTCAGTTCTGTTGTGTCATTGTGTGGTCATTTATTTTGCAGAGAGACATAAAATCATATGAATCATATCTAACCCCTGGGAATAAAAAGTGGAATTTTTTTAATGGTCTGGTTTAAAAACATTGGCCAAGCAGGGTATTTTGACATTGAATAACCTTAGGAAATGTAACTGCTCTTTAAATGTCTAATATTAACTATGCCATATCCTTCAGCTGATGGCAATTATGAGTAAAGTTTAAGTGGCTAACGGTGTCTGTCGTGTGATGTCCTGTTCACAACAGGGGAAGTGATAACACTTCATCATTTGCCTTGTGCATTGGCTTGCGTCACTGACCGGTTGTCCCAGAGTTGGAACTGTCCCATAGATGGCATGATAAACTATTTAGACTCTATGATCCTATGCGGTTTAAATCTATCCGTATGATCATGTGGTGTGTATGTGTCGGAGCGCTCGCGCCGCGGCAGCCTGCGTTATAGAGCCGGTCTGCATTGCGTCGAACTCCCTCCCCCACCCTCGCGCTCCTCTGCTTCCCCATGTGCACCGCTATACACTGTCTAGTATTAAGGAGTTACTCTCTATCCCCTCATTGATCTCTCACCTACACCTCCCTTTAAGCACTCTTCTACCTCGATTCCCCGGTGCTTGCGCGGACAGAGAAAGCAGACCTCTCGTCTACGCGGAAGAGGTGAAATTTCTGCTGATTCAGTGATGTCTGGAAATGGCATGAGCTTTGCGTTTGCCCCCCCTGCATTTCTCCTCTCCATCCAACCACCCACCCAACTTTAATGCATCCCCCCCACCCTTCCTCCGAGCTGCAGCAGTAGAGTCTCTCCTGCGGTATAAACCTTATTCACGCGCCGAGGTGCCGCCGCACGAGCATCGCGCGAGGAAGGCAGGCTGCGGCTTCCCGGCTTCTGTTTTTATCCCATTCTAGCACTTTATTTTCCATTTGCTAGGTCTGAGTCGTAATCTCACCTGTATTATTTCGTGTGTGCATTTTAAAGCACCCGTTTATAAATAACTCTTCAGCGTTTGCGACTTAAGATGGTCAGGTGTCCTATGGCCAAGGATAAAACATCTGCAGTTTCCTAAGGACTGTCAGCATACGACAAAACATGTGAAGTGTTAATGAATGAACCCAAGAAGGAAGAAGATCTTTACTGTTAGATGACAAGAGGGATTTCAACCTTTTCCAATATCGACAAGAGGTAAGCACCAGTAACTGGTGAATATGAAGATCATTTGCTTTACTCATGAAGATCTCATGAATATGAAGAGCATTTGCATTGCTTCTCTTTATTTACTTCCAGAAAGTACAGTCTGCGCTTTTTGTTTTTGGAGTGAGAGCTAGTGATCCAGAAGTAGTCTAGCCCTCGTGTGAGCTAAGAGTAAAAGTGACATGGTCATGTCAGATCATTTTCACTTGGAGCAGAATAGTGGTTGGGAATGTACACATTTAATGCAAGAAACATATACACAGCAAATAAGTAGATACATTTATAGACAGCTAGAGAGATACATGGGAAGATTGATAAATAATTAAATAAATAGTGTGGAAATTGCTGAGCTGGCAAATATCTCCACTGTTCGATCCATTTTTTCTCTGACTGGGTGGCAGAGGCAGCTGTAGCGGATGCAGTGGAAAGGAGCGATGGTGGAGTCAGCGGGAGCTGCAGTGGGTCCACACTGATGAAAACCAGTCTAGATCATAGCTGCACAACCGAGACAGCTGTGTGGGCACAAAATCAAAGCAGGACAGGGAAAGTGAGCTGAAGAGAATTTCAGGACAAGAACCTCATGTCTGTTCCATTACACTAACCACAGTCCCACATCTCCTGCAGTGCTTCGACTTGGACTTGCAGGATGACCGTAGTGGCCGGAGATAACATGGATGAAACATCAGCTGTCCCGGGGCATCCGCAGGATACGTATTCCCCTGACCACGATGACCATGAATGCTGTGAAAGGGTGGTTATCAACATCGCTGGGCTGCGCTTTGAAACACAACTCAAAACACTTGCTCAGTTTCCAGAGACACTGCTTGGGAACCCAAAGAAGAGAATGCGTTATTTTGATCCTTTGAGAAATGAGTATTTCTTTGACCGCAACCGTCCTAGTTTTGACGCAATCCTCTACTACTATCAGTCTGGGGGGCGGTTGAGGAGGCCAGTAAATGTCCCATTGGATATGTTCTCGGAAGAAATTAAGTTCTATGAACTTGGAGCTGAGGCAATGGAGAAGTTCCGTGAGGATGAGGGATTCATTCGAGAAGAAGAAAGACCCTTGCCTGAACGAGAGTTCCAACGGCAGATCTGGCTTCTGTTTGAGCACCCTGAGAGCTCAGGGCCAGCCAGAGGAATTGCCATAGTGTCTGTTATGGTCATTTTAATTTCCATTGTCATTTTCTGTTTAGAGACTTTGCCAGAACTGAAGGAGGACCCTGCAGGACGTATAAAGACAATAGGGAACACCACCTTTTACTACAAACCAAACATCCTTAAAGACCCCTTCTTCATTGTAGAGACCCTCTGCATAATCTGGTTCTCATTTGAACTTATAGTAAGGTTCCTTGCTTGTCCCAGCAAGGCAGCCTTCTTTAAGAACATGATGAACACCATAGATGTAGTAGCTATCATCCCTTACTTCATTACATTGGGCACAGAGTTGGCAGACGAATCGGGTAAGGAGGGCAAGGAGGGCAAGGGGGAACAGGCAACATCACTGGCCATTCTCAGGGTGATTCGTCTGGTCAGGGTGTTTAGGATCTTCAAGCTGTCCAGACATTCCAAAGGCCTGCAGATTTTAGGGCAGACCCTAAAAGCTAGTATGCGGGAGCTTGGATTGCTTATCTTCTTCCTCTTCATTGGTGTCATCTTGTTTTCGAGTGCCGTGTACTTTGCAGAAGCTGAAGAGGCAGAATCATACTTCAGCAGTATCCCTGATGCGTTCTGGTGGGCTGTTGTATCAATGACCACAGTTGGCTATGGTGACATGGTCCCTGTCACTATAGGGGGCAAAATTGTAGGCTCTCTTTGTGCAATCGCTGGTGTGCTGACCATTGCCCTACCAGTGCCTGTCATCGTATCCAACTTCAACTACTTCTACCACAGGGAAACTGAGGGTGAGGAGCAAGCACAACTTCTGAATGTGAGTAACCCCAATATCGCTTCTGACTCCGATTCCAGCCGCCGCAGTTCCTCAGTTGTCAGCAAGTCTGAGTATATGGAAATCGATGGAGACATGAACAACAGCATGGACAACTTCAGAGAGGCCAACCTTAGAACTGGCAACTGCACAATGCCTAACCAAAATTGTGTTAACAAAAGTAAGCTGCTAACTGATGTTTAGAGTCCAAATATGTACCACAGGACTGTCACCATTCAGTAGTCGAATACTTTATTAAACTCCCTAGTGCACTCCTGCATTACACCTATTATTCTCTTCCTCAGACGAAAGGAGAACAGACGAAAACATACAATATGCTTTTAGAATATGAGATAAAGTTAGCTAGTTAGTTTAATGAATTTCTGACAGGGCAATGCACATAGGCTATGCATAGGAAAAACATCCCTCTATAGAATGAATGTATAGGAACACTTCAACAAAAGGCCATGGAGAGGACTCTGGATCACTGTTCTGAGATGAAGTGAAGTGATGTTGAAACATTATGCATGGATTACAGATTACATATCAGCAAGTTGCACAGTGCATCCAAAACACAAAAAGCATAAAATTACTCAGTTTCACAAGGACAAGCCAAGCCATCTGCAGTGTTTGGCCTATATTTGGTCCTCCCTACAGTACTCCAGACCTACTGACCAGCAAAGCACCTTATACGAACAAAACTGATCTCCTGGTGGGATGCTGTGGGAGAAAAAAGACATTTCCTCATGGACATCCGCAATGCTGCTATTCTCCAGCAGAAGCTGTAATAGATATCACCAAGTGATTTGATGCCATGCCCTTTAGATGCAAGACAGCACAATGACGGGAAAAATAGCTTATTAATAAGCATGTTTAGACTCATTTTGATATCAGCATGTGTGAGATGTTACCTCATTCTATATGATATCTTTTTTCCTTGCCATTTATTCCCTATAGTTCGTTTCCATGAAAAGTGCACTGGTTTGATATGATTTGAAATGCTGCTCATTTAAGCATATCTTAAGGACTGAATGTTTAAACTTAAGGGAAACAGGATCTTGATGGGATCATAGCATGTTAAAATAACTTGCATTATGGCCTATTCAGACTAAGGTACTGTGTATCCTAGTATATTTAATGCATGACAGCAGTATTATACAGCTTGTTGCTATTTAGACACTCCTCGAGAGTGTTTTTGTTACTATCAGGAAAATTACGGACTTTGAGTCCTGACATTTTCTGAAATGTGACAAAAAAAAACAACTTAGGCAAGCCCCGGCACAGGGATGCAAACTTTCTAATCTAAAAAGTAGTCAAAGAAGCAAAGAAAACAAAACAAATAATAACACAAAATTGCATATACTCATACTAAGTACCTGTTAAAATCAATATAACTTAAATAATGCTGTGCATGGGCCTTTGATCAAAAGAAAAAAAAAAACACACAGCGAGCAAAATATAATTCATGCTTCCATTTTTTGCAGTCAAATTTTTAAATGTCAAGGATTTCATTCAGTAGGATGCAACAGAAAAAAACAGCAGAATTATTTTTTTTAGTTTATAGTGCCTTTTGACCCTCTCAACAACAGGATAGGTGAAAGTGCCTCAGTACGACAGATTTCATGGAATTAGGGCAGCCCCATGCCACATGTTGAGGATGAGCACTAGTGTGTGTATGTGTAAAAAGAAAAAACAAAACAAAAAAAACAAAGGTACAAAATCTAACTATCGACACATGGTTGTCAGGCACAACATAACAGTTTCTGTTGTCATGCACTTAAGGCCCTGCCTGCATAATTTAAATTGGGCCACATTTGAAGGGCAGGGAGATGCGTAGGATTACTTAGAGCTTCAAATCTGCCTTGCATTGTAGTTTTCACTTGTGATGTGCCATAATGAGTCTACCTCAGTGAGGTGATCACTGTGGGTCCTGCCATTGAGTGAAATAGCTCTTTGGTGTTGAACCTGTCCATGTGGCAGTATATGGCCAGTAATACTCCAATAAAGGCCAGTGATACTCCAGTAAATACATTTAGGAGTTCCCCAACAAATAGCCTTTAGAGAAGCACTTAAAACAAATGCAACAATGCAACCACTCCCTGACCCTCCTCGCTACGCACAATCAAATCTCATTCATTCTTGTTTTACATTTTAATTCAGTTTTAATCCTTATAGCTATATCATAAGAAAGATCTGCAGCCTGACCTGCAAAGCATAAAATACAGAGCAGTGTCTTAAACTACAGGGTTAAAATTAGAATCAGGTTAAATCCTTGTAAACTGGGATCTAATATATGTCTTCCATGTGTTATTAATGAAATCAAATGATCCCAGAATATCCATCATTAGTGTAGGTTACACTTGCTAAACCGGAAGGTTACCGTATGTAGAAAAGGATTACTACATTAAGTTGGACATACCCATGTTATTTCCTATATTAATATAAATACCTAATAAACAATACCTAATAAACAATAACATAAAATATAGATAGCAATGTACTAACTTGTAACATTGAGGATTTGCAGAGCCCCTCAGTATCTTATATATGCATTGACAATAAGGCAAAAAAATGGTTTTAGGCTAACTAATGAAGGGTCTGTTAACCAAACATATTGATTATGTAAGCTTAGAAAGCATTTTAATGTTACAAAACATAGGACAGGACAAAGCTACAAAGAGTTAGCGTGTAGAAATGTCTGTGTTAGAGGGAATCGGCGTGGTACAGTGGTACATCAAAAGCGATTGAGCCATATGGTGCTATGCAGATATTAAACACCAACATACACTATGACAGCAATAGAGATTAGAGCTCCATATTACATGTTACTATTTACAACGGGTCTCTTAGGAATGCAACATTTAAGGGCTGTGGTAATTTTAGCTGTTAAAGGCTTGATTTTTTTTTTATTTTTTTTTTTTTAATTATGTCCAGGATGCAAGAGAAAACGTTGAAATACCAGTTTCTGTTAATATGCTAGGTATAGCAATATCTAATGTTGAAGAAAGAGCTTTTATTCTGTGACAGGAAGGTTAAACAAATAGCTGCTACTCACTGTTTGTTAGGTTTTGTGCTGTTGTGCTGTTTGTGCGTTTCTTGTAATTATTGACCTAAATGCTCTGGTTAGGTTCAGAGCCCAAATAATAGGACATTTCATTTGGAGTGATACTGCTCAGTGTGTAATCCAGAGTAAAAGGCACTGTGTTTTATTGCTTTACTTAAGATGTTCATTAAGAAAAAGTCAACTAACCTAACTTCTTGAGATTTTTCTACAGAGTGAAAAATGACACACCATCCTGTAAGTGCAGTTTCTCTTAATGCTCTAAATGAATTCCTATACAGCAGGGTGTCAGATTCTGGACTTCAGTCATAGAGATTTGTGTTTTTATGTCTTTTAAAACACCACATTCAGACCATGAGGGCTTTTATAATTTGTGTACGAGTTGAACGGATGTGTTCAGCACAAATGCTTAACTCTGGAGTCTGACACTCATGCTATAAAGCCAAAGTAAACGGCGTAGTCGATAGGCAGTACATGACTATTCAGAGGACGCAGTTACAGTACAGGATATCATGTTGCTATTAACCATCTGAGCTATGTGGCAATATGATTTGGAAAAAACTTAGAAGACTTGATCTTTTGTCTATCTGGAAAGCCATGACTGGGAAGATTATAGCCACTATTATCTCTACCACCAAATGGAATTGTAAAACAGCATTAGCATCCAAAATGTACTGTCAGCTCTTTTCTTTTTATTACTTTGTCGACATCATGCAAGCATACCAAACTCCAATCCCATTTTGAAATTGTACTGTAAAGTTACATATCCCAAATGCAATGGTTCGCCAAAAAAATGCATGAGTCTATGACTGCATGAGCTTAAGCCTTTCAAAACGGATCGACTATATTCTAGTTGCACCATATTTAAAGCCCTTGCTCTGGTGTACACCCGAGCTTGTCTCAGTCTTATACTTTCCATTTTGGGGAATTCTTTTCTGTTCACGATTAATCCAGTCAAACATGTGTTTTGTCACATAGTACAGATTATCATGTGAGGATGCAGAGAAACGAGGCTTCAGATTTTTACATTAGCCGAGCGTTGGATCAGTTTGATCTGAAATTGCAGGAAGCAAGTTCAAAATACTTAGAGAAGTTACTTTTGAACTTAACAGCTGCAAGTTAAACAAATGATGGTTCAAGTTCCATGTTTGTCGCATTTAAAACAATCTCATGCTTGTTCCTTGTAACACTCATGTAGTTGTTTTTTGAGGGGGGGATTTTTATTTTTATTTTCTATTTTTCTTAATAAGGATTGCGCTACAATGCTTTTATTTGTCAGATGCTGACAAAGGCATGGTCTGCGATCTATGCAAGGGTATTTTTTGTTTCTTCCTGTCATTTATAATTTAACCATATAATTAAATCAATAAATTTTTAAGGATCAGTTCTCTGGCTTATGTGTATTAATCATTATTATTCTTACAGTGCTCGACAGTGCAGGACACATTTTGTGTCTTGGTTGTGAATGTTGAAGGACAGTGGAAAACCTAGATTGAACCTGACCGCCCTGTTACAGTGAAGTCACCTTTTGTCCTTAGTAAAAAACTTTTGCCTTACTCATGGGTAATTAGAGTAGCAGCATACAGCAATCTAAGAGGAAATAACGAATGAAAAGAGCAAAAAAAGGAAAAGAAGACATGTCTGTGTGCGCATAGTCCTAAAGAAAAGATGTATGTATCTTTGAAAGTCCTCTAACTGTTCTACTTTTATATCCTATAATGTTATTGCATTTTTATAGTTAATTACAGAATAATTTCCATAACTTCCATCAACGTTTCTGTCTTTATATTGTGTGTTTGCATCTTATAAACCATCTTATTAAGCTGAATCTACGTTACACAGAGAAGATCTCAGGGAGGGGATGTTATAAATGTAGCTTCATTTGTTTTTACTCATGCTAATGCTTTTTTTTATTTGTTTTCCTTTCAGTATTCAACCTTTTATTAGCATGTCTTAAAATTCATGCTGTATTCAACAGAGTTAGACAAAACTATGTATACACTCAGGTAAAATAAAGAAGACCAAGGAATCTACTTAAATGAACAAGTTTAAACAAACGTTTAGTGTGTTAAAAAGTAATCGGTGTGGCAAATTAAAATGAGTTATGAAATTTGTGTCTCCCTTTCTGCATGTGATCTAAAATTTAATAACAATAACCACCTCAGCTGTTGTTCATATCTTCTGACAATTGTAATATTCACATTTATTCATTAGATCTGTTCAAATCTCAGCAGTCAGCTAGCCAAAAGCTACTTTACTATTTTCAATTTTATTGATATATATCACTAAATATATTATACACCTATAATATATTATAAACGGTTATACACCTTTGAAAATGTAACGATGAAAATGCATATTTCCAGAGTAACATTCATTCATTTGTTCATTCCTTCAACCATTCATTCATTCATTTGTTTGTTTGTTCGTTCGTTCGTTCGTTCATTGTCATAGCTAATGATTTTGGGTCTTTTGATGAAGGAGAGTGTGATTGGTGCTAAATGTTTCCTTACTGTAAAAATCCACTGCACTCTTCTACTCATTTCTCATTTGCAGCTCTGCAGCTTGTCTCTTTTCTTCTCTCTGCTGCAGCCTTGGGTGTGGGTTGAGCTGGAATCAGGCCGAGTGCATCTTCCTCAGGAAAATACAGAGAGAGAGAGAGAGAGAGAGAGAGAGAGAGAGAGAGAACAGACAGAGGAATGTATCTCATCTCAGTTCTGCCTTGGGTTGACATATCCATATGTGGGATCTATTGTGATCTTTCTGCTCTGTTGCTCAGTCTCTTTAGAGTGACATACAGCCCTGAGGTAATGCCAGACCGACCGTGTAGGCTAGCAGCTCTAAGGCAGCATACGCCTTTTAATTCAGCTATATCTACATTACAGAACCAGTCACATTAGACTGACAAACAGACAATGACAGACAATGACAGAGTTGATGCTTCTAAACCAGTTTAATATTTAAGTTTACTGGGCTGAGAGAGAGTTTTTACTTTTGACAATGATTATGCCAAAAATGTACAGCTCCACTGTTTAGTTTTTTAACGCCCCATAAAAACACACACACGATTTGCCTGAGCAAGAAAACCTGCATGGAGGTCCATCTTGAAGTGATGCAGCCCGATATGGGACATACAAATGCAAATGTAAGTCATTTGTTCTGTCCACTGTATATAGTGAAGTGACCAGACACTGTTGGACAGTCCTGAGAATCTTTGTGCTGTTGGTCAAATCAAGCAATAATTTTACTTGATGTTACTGTAATGGTTGGATGAATGGACTCTTTAGTTCATGCATTCATTCATTTTTATTTATCATATGTAAACTTTATCCTTGTCAGGGCTGCGATGGTTCCACAGACTATCCTGGGAACAATATGAATGAGGTAAGTATCCAATTTGAATGGGTCAATCCTAGGAAAATCTTTGAGCTCTAATGACAGAAATTTCCAAAAGATTTAAAAGCATAATAAATGATGTTGGCGCAAGTTAGCTAAAGCTAGCTGCTTAGTGTTCTTTTCAGAGCCATGTCATCAAAACATAGTTGTGTGTTGCCTCTGCTAGAACTCCTGTGATGCAGTCCATTTTGAAGTGATGTCCATTATGAAGTCCATTTAGTACACTTGTAGGACATCAATCCTCTTGTCAAAAATCTTTATTTTGCTTTCATTTGAAATGTAAAAATTGTAACAACAGCAGCATATAATTTAATAGATTATTTTACTATACATGTAATGACTCTCCGGTTTATATTGTTATGTTAAGTGTGTATTAGGTAAAGCCTATAGCTCATATAGTACATCTGTATGTATTTGTGTTATACATTATCCTACTTTACAAAACAAGATTCTGATTGCTGTGTAGGGAAAGTTTTACTGCTTACTCTATCTGTTTATTCATAAGTGTTTTTAATGGTAGAACACCAGCTATGGTTCATTAAAAAAACAGATAAAGTGAATTCCCAAAAGCTGTTACTACTTTCGATTACTAAGGGCAACTTAACTGTGTACTGTGAACTTTAAATAGACCTCAGTCAGGACTGCTAGTGCATGGAAAAGAGCTTTCTGAATTGGCCAACGTGATGAACAGACAAGTTCATCCTCATTGGCTGGATGTTTTGCCACATCATTTGTTCTTTCTCCAGTTTACAGCCTGCAACACAAAAACTAGATGATCTTGAAAGCTGAGCAAATGTGCTGCCAAATATTACACAAAGTATTTTGAATTTTTTCAAAATTACAGATGTTTAACTCACAAAAAACAAATCCAAAAAAACAAAACAAAAAAACAAGTATGTAAACACATACACTTGCATTAAATACAAAGATATTATTGTGTTAATTGTTTATATAATGCATTATATATTTCATAATGCAGTACCAACAAAAGTTTATATTGCACATCCAAATTCACATATTAATGCGTCCCTCCCATCATCTACATCATCTATTTATTCTCTTTTGGTCCACTTTATGGCCTTCTTCCTCTTTACATTATCTTCATAATGCTGCTGTCAGCCATGGTTAATAATTAAGACCGTAGCCATCATTTCATCCATCTTGAGTAAATGCGCAGAGCTCATTGTCAGATGAAGGCCAGTAAACGTCAGTTCATGGATAGCTAACATCACTGAACAGACACAGTCCATTTGTGTAACTTGAATTGTTTCTGTGAAGGTGAAATAGTCCAGAAAAGAAAACAGTCGATAAGTGATAAATTGCAAAGCTGTGCACAAAAAAGTCCAAACATACCAGAGCGTCACAGCTGTGGCTTTGCCATGTAAGCATTTGCAGAGATGTACATGTGAGGTGTATGTTTTAAATGCTGATATAAACACTCATTATGGTGGAATACGGAATCTGTGTGTCTTGAGCCAGAACCACTCATTGCATCTGCAGTTTCCTGTTTCACTCATTCTGTCTGTCCATCTGTCTGTTCTCTGTACTCCTCCCATCATGGGTACCTGAGCTGGGCTTGACCTTGCTGATTGCGGGGATATGATCTCACCTTACAGACTGTGTCTCCTCTCCGCACTGCCGCATCAGCCTGCGGCACTGAGGAGGAACACACACTTTCACTCATTACACACCACAGCGCCATACCGTGCAGTTCACACTAAAACGATCGATGTTACTTAGGTTAAAATATATGGCTCATCAATCATGGATGGACAATCATGCTTGTGAGCTGAGACACTGAACATCTCATGGGTACACTGGGAAACTTTTCTGTTTACCTTATGAGACTTGAGTCTTCCTGTTTACTCAGTGTTTAAGTGATGAGAATATATTCATGTAAATGGTCAATGAAAAGAATCTTGTTAAAATGTTAACGTGAAAATGAAAACATCCAGCATTTATGCTTGTATTGAGTGGGAAGGATGATAATCCATGACCTCCAATTATGGTAATTAAGAAGATTTTGCAGAAGTGTGAGGAAAGGTAAAAGTATGAATAGTTCATATTAGCTATGAGTAAAACTTCTCTTAACTAAAATGATATTAAGAAACAGAGCTTTACTTTTCTCACTATGGGTAATCATTTGATTCTCTACAACTCAGCAGTTCTCTAAGCTCTAACATGAACACAATGATAAATCGAATTGCTGTCTGGTTAAATTATCTAGAAACATGATATCTTGCACACACTGTACTGCTTCACCAAGCATTTCCAATGTAGAGTCTGTCTTCATTTTTCATTTAAAATTTGAGTTGTCACGCTCTGGCCTGTCTGCTGTGACTCCAGCCATCTGGATCACATGCTATCTGGTGGCATAGACAGGGAATTGTTAGTGCTGTTGTGAAAGTCACACTTCTAAGTGCTCTTATCTGATATTGATTGATTGTAAGATGAGCCAGCAGTGACAAGTAAATGGTAAATTTAATTTAATGCATGCACTGCACCAGCACCAGACTGCAGCAGAGAAATCATTTAAATACTCTCTCACAATCGGAAAAATGACTAAATTAAACGAGTGCATTTATGCAGACAGCGTCATCTCTGTCGAGTTACACTATATTTTATCTGTTTATTTATCTGCAAACTATCTTTCTCCATTTCTGCTAAGAGCGGTCAAGGTCAGAAGGCTCTGCCTCCCTCAGGCTCCTGCAGTCTTCCACAAAACACAGAATTCAGCAGTTTATGGTGCCTGCGTGAGTGAGTGTGGGAGATAGAGATGCATACAGCAGAGACGAGTGCACTCATTACTCATTCAGCATGAACTGTAGCGTTACATTATGCTAGCACTGAGATAAGCACACTAAACAATGCAAACAGCTGAGTTGATTGTTAGAGCTGATTGGTGGAAAAGCCATTTAAAGCATATGCTTGCTAAAAGGTTTGATAGCTTGGAAAGACTCAAGATTCAAACTGAGAATCACAATGAGGAGAAACTCAGTAACTTGTTAGGAAAATACGGACTATATTAATACAGATGTATCTTTCACTGCATTAAAGATATGTTTATATAAAGAACTGAAGCTGAAATATATCAAATATATTACAGAGCTGTAGTTCCTTTCATTCTGTATTTTTTTATTATTATTTATTTACTTTTTAAGATTTACTTGTAGAAACATATCCCATTATAAAAGCTTTTGTCAGGTTGAAACAGTTGATTGAACATCCTACAGCAGCCTGCACTAATGTCCTCAGCATAGCACTGCTGCAGAATCTGCTGCAGGATGCACTGGGATGCACAGGTGCGGCATAGATTGTGTGTGTGTGTGTGTGTGTGTGTGTGTGTGTGTGTGTGTGTGTGTGCAGAAAATATACTGCATAGTCTAAAAACTATCTTGTGTAATAATATAGGTACATTTTAGACTAGCTGTGAGCAATGCCACCCCCATAGCTCTTTTACTCTTTTACTCTCTCTCTCTCTCACCCCAGCTGCTGACTCACTGCCACTGGCCCGGAATATGCTGCCTTCCTGCATTACACACATGCTCACCTTCCTCCATTAGTGCCAAATCAGCATGTTTGTGTACGATTCATTGTTAAGGTGCTTTTCAGCAAAGACTCACATTATATCATATCATATCATATCATATCATATCATATCATATCATATCATATCTCATGCAAAGGAATAATCAAGGAATCTGATTATCATTATAAATGAAATGACAATTATCATGTTAAAGAGGGGAATTTTTATTTTATATACTGGGTAAGTGTGTGACATTAGTGCTACAAATTATCAGTCACCAGTGTGAATTTACGTCTGTTTTGTTGTTTACCCAAAGCAGCAGTTTGTCATTTTTAGAGCCCTCTGCTGACTGTTCTATATCATGCTCATTTCTGGGCCAGAAAAAATAAAGTCTTTAATCTGTCCAGCTCTTACACCTCTTTATCTGCACACAACTCAAACAGACTTAAATTTTCATGCTAATATCACTGTAAGGTCATTAGTCAGCCAAGCCAGATCTCCGTGCACCACTTATACATTGGATTTTTCATTCAAATGTTTCTCCTTAGTAGGAATATTGTGTGTCATATTGTCAAGAATGTCACTGAAGATGGTGAGTGAGAAAACAAGCTTTTGCATTTTTGTTTTAAAGAGAGGGAAATCTGACCATTAGCCATTATATATATATATGTGTGTAAGAGCTGGATATATATATGTGGTCTGGATATATACATATATATATGTGTGTGTATATATATATATATATATATATATATATAAAGTGACATTTTAACTGCATTAGTAAACATGACATGCAAGCACTAATTTTTCACAGAAGTCAAAAAATTACAAAAATATTTCTGGGTGTTACTGGGTGGAGTTTTTCTATAAATAAAAGTGACCCTTGTCATTCACTTCTACACATTGCAGTCAGTTAGTCGACTCTGCAGTGATGTAAGGGCAGATGGAGAACATTGCAGGGATGAGCTCACCACATGCTGTATTACACACAACACCAGCAGTGTATATCATCTAAATAACACTTTTGGCTCTACGGAGCAGCCTGTAAAATAGATCAGGGTTTTTTTTTCACAAGGGGAAAACACATTCTGTGGCTAATCAGCAATGTTAGAGACAATGTTAGTGTAATTATTCTCCACTATTTCAGAGAGTAGTGTTTCAAATCTGAAAAGATACCAAAAAAACATTTGATGCAACATGTTTCAGTAGCATTTGTATTCAATGTATTGAATACAAATAAAAGAATAAATGATTTGTTATTTTGCTTAAATGCTTATATTTACAGTATTAGCTAGACTTCATCCTGAGTGGGTGCTATGGACTGAGGCTGTGGCTGAGGGTAAGTACAGTGCTGCCATCTTGTGGACATAAGTGGAACTCCATAACATTATAAAAGTAAATATGGGCAGTCATATACTTATTGTTAGTTCAGCTGTGTGACTCTATCTGTATGGAAAGTATGAATGACGAAAAATTTGATAAAATTGACCTTTTATTCTATAGGATGTAATTATTCATTAGCAATATGAAATGAAAATCGAATCCTAGCTCAATTGTGAAGTTATTATTTGCCCAAAGCCCTGGAGTCGATTCTCTTGTCCCAGTCACTGGGAAGAGAGTCGATTCATAGGCTTTGGCTTGAAAAAAAAAAAAAAATTGAGGCAAATTTTCAAATAAAAATAGAACCAAACTCAGTATTCATGTATTCAAAACATTTTAACACTGATTATAAAATAACTTCCCAATGCAGTAAATTCAAATCATTTTGGCGCGAAATTGAACCAATCAGAAACAAGCCGGTGGTTAGCGGCTATGACGTAACCGAGGTATATAAGCGAACGCAGCTAGCAGCTCAGGTCCAGAGAGTACGATTCCTAACCCTAGGTCAGTTGTTACTTCCTGTCCGGTGTGATTACTGTTTTGTCTCCAGCTTTCAGTAAGTAACAGGAAGTTTCCCCATGGCGCTCCGGTAGTGTTAAAGATGTAAAAAAAGGAAAAAAAGCTTGGAGCACGCTCTCTGGAGCTCGGTGGCTCCGGTTTGAGCGCGCCGTGTTGTGGACAGTCCTGCTGCCGCTAAGAGGTCTCCCCTCTGCCGCAGTGCGCTCGAGCCCGGGGAATGTCACGCACTGAGCAGAGCAAACTGAGCGCGGCTACACTGCACATCTCTGTGATCATGCAGAAGCAGCCTTTGCTCAAACACATGCTTTCGTAAGCAATGTAAGCTTGGTCTTTCATCTTTTCAGTGCTGACTTCATTTATTATTTATATATATATATAGTGATTTTAAAGCCTGCTTTATGCTCATCCAGAAGCCCGGGGCCGCAAACGTGGAGTTTAGAAGAAAAAGGTACACGTTGTTCTAACGAGGTCACCAGTTTTACCAACCTTAGCATTTGTTTCAGAAGTCTGTACTGTTAATGGGGCGTTTGACGAACCTTATTTTTTTTATTCCACAACGCCCACCCCACCCCCAGGTGGTGTTATGTTATATAAATAAAATTCTCCAAAGGTTGTTTTCTAGAGACTAGAATTGAAACTTCTGGGTAATTTCCCTCAGCGTGGTTTGTTAAAGCAGATCTATAATGCACCTAGAACATAAACTACCTTGTGTTCATTACACTTAGATTTTCCACTTCTGCATAGTCATTTTATAACTTGTGTATTTTTTATATATATATATATATATATGTGTGTGTATAGATTTTTTTTATATATAATTTTTTTAAATATAATTTTTATATATAATGTGAAATTAAGTTATTTTTAATATAATTAAAATAATTTGTGTATGAGTGAGTGACTGATGCTGGAAATGCCTTAAAAAAATATCTATCTCTATCTATCTATCTATCTGTATATCTATCTATCTCTATATCTGTCTATCTCTGTCTATCATAATCTATCTCTAATTGCATTCAAGTAAAATTATCAGCCAAAATAAATAAATCGTGTTTGGATTGGTGATGCATTTTTCTCTCTAAACTAACTTGAGAGAAACTTGATGACTGATTGAGAAAGTTGATGCATCACAATGACACATTTACAAGTTTCGGTGTTTAAGTTTAAGCCCTCGAATTATTCATTTCTAAACAATTGATTTCCTGTGTTTTTAATTAAACTCCAGTCCTTATGCCAGCTTGATTTAGCTTGTATGGCTTAATCTTAGTATCAGTGAAATGTAGGACTGTCTGCTCTAAATACATTAATGACGAACCACCAAGGTTGCCAGGGGTTGGTGTAAGGATCTGCTAAACTCCACATGCACAGAATTAATTTGCTTTGTCTGGATTAAATGTTTTTTACTGGATATTTTACCTGATCTAGTCTCCTTTGGTGTGACTCTTGCTCGAGTTGCTCGAAATGATGCATTAAATAAAGTTATTCTGTAATCTGTTTTTTTTTTTTTTTTTTTTTTTTTTTTTTATAAAATCTTTAATAATTTACCCCTTTCCTCTTTGTTGGTTCTCTTTTAGAAGTCATTAAATACTTAACATGCATTTCATATTTAGTTATTGATTAAAACCCGATTTCCTTTTTTTAATAAGCTAATTTATCTTGCAAAGATTGACTTGTAAATGGATGACTGAATCTGGTGTATAATAACACAAGTTTTACCTGTATTAAGTGCCTAATATTCTGTCCAGTGCATTTCCTCTCCATCAGTTAAATGTCTACTTGAGATTAGAATATAGGTCTAAACCAAATAAACAAACTTGTGTTTTGCTTAAGTCTTTAAGCCCTATGAGTACACACTGGTGTAAAGGTTATTTATTTTTTCAAACCCTGGAACACTTATGGCTTTGGGTAATTTATAATGCATGACAAAATAGAAATGTGTGCACAATCCTATGTATGTAATGCACAAGCATAATTTTGCATTTACTGTATAAACAAGGTAAACAGCAGAGATGGGGGACTCGAGTCATATGACTTGACTCGAGTCGGATTTAAGTCGCAGATTTGAGACTTGCTTGACAAATATTTAAAAAAAGACTCGACCTTGACTTGACATTCATGAATTGAGACTTGACTCGGACTTGAGTTAAATGACTCGAAATGACTTGTTTTTTGTTTTATCTTTTTTGCCTATTTCGTTTTTAAATCTGTTTTAAACGCACATCATAGCGTAATCTAACCACGTGACGCAGCAGGCAAGCAGAGGGCGCGCGCGCACGAATTAATAAACCTTAACAGTCGTGACGAAACATGAAAGGCGCCACACCAAAAATTATTAAGTTCAGGTACCGGGATTTTGTGCAAGATGAGACGAGAAGAACAGCAGTATGCGACCACATCGCTCATAATGGAATGACAAAGTTCTATTAAGCTAATTTTTTGCAAGCTCAATGTAATGTAAATGGTTGGTCACTGTTCATGTGGAAATGTCAGCTTTTTTGCAATAGCACTTATAATTGGTCTTCAGTGTTAGGCTTTGAGTGAAAAGCGTATATATCGTTTATGGGGATGCACATATATATATAAAAAACATAAATATAAAAATAAACTTCAGAGTTGCAAGCAGAGCCATATTCTTGCCTCGCATGCACACGCACACACACTCAATTTAAAGGGATAGTTCACCCAAAAATAAAAAAATTATTTTTCACCCAAAAATACAATTTTTTTCTCACCCTCATGATGTTACAAACCTGTATAAATTTCTTTGTTCTGATGAACACGGAGGAAGATATTTTAAGGAATGTTTGTAACCAAACCATTCATGAGCCCCATTCACTTCTATAGTATTCTTTTTTTCCCGCTATGGAAGTGAATGGGGCTCGTGAATGGGTCTACATGTGTGTTCATCAAAACAAAGAAATGTTTTTCAGGAAACTTATTCACTTACTTATTCAGGAAACACTTCAACTAGCACTTCTTTCATTATCTTTTGCATTTAAAAAAAAAAAAAAAAAAAAAAAAAAAAAAAAAAAAAACACACCTTTGACACTTTCATTGTAACTTTGAACAAATGTTTTAAACTCATGGTATCTTAAGTATGTAACTTAGTGATCCAGCATTAATGTATTCAATGTTAGAGATTTAAGCACTTATGTACGTCGCTCTGGATAAGGGCGTCTGCCAAATGCTGTAAATGTAAAATGTAAAATGTAAAATGTATACAGGTTTGTAACATCATGAGGGTGAGAAAAAATAACAATTTTCATTTTTAGGTGAACTATCCCTTTAATTAATAAATTACACTTACTCCAATAATCCCCCCCCCCCCCCCCCAAATAGTTAATTCACTTCAAGGTTTGTGGGATTCAATAATTTACATTTTTTGATTGACGTGATTGATTGCTGTTGTTATTCTGTTGTTAAAAAGGATCTCATTTAAGGATGTGTTCATGTCCCATTAAAAGGGAATGCCTGTTCAAAAAATGGTCTTCCTTTCCATGGTCTTCTGCCATGTTTGAGGCATATTGAAGCTTTTCATGCTTTTATGTTGGCCTTATTTCAGCTACATTTACATCTTATTCTTTGTAGTTTTGATTTTTATTCATTTTTAGATTTTTATTGTATTTACAACTCACCTGTATGTGGACACCTTTTTACAGTGGCCGGGAAGTGCAAAACACATTAACAAATCCGAAAACACATTAACAAATCCGAAAACAAATTAACAAATCCGAAAACACATTAACAAATCCTAAAACAAAATACCAAATCCCAAAACAAATGATCAAATCCCAAAACAAATTAACAAATCCCTAAACACATTAACAAATCAAAAAACAAATTAACAAATCCCAAAACAAATTAACAAATCCGAAAACACATTAACAAATCCCAAAACAAATTAACAAATCCGAAAACACATTAACAAATCCCAAAACAAATTAACAAATCCGAAAACACATTAACAAATCCGAAAACAAATTAACAAATCCCAAAACACATTAACAAATCCGAAAACAAATTAACAAATCTGAAAACACATTAACAAATCCTAAAACAAAATACCAAATCCCAAAACAAATGATCAAATCACAAAACAAATTAACAAATCCCAAAACACATTAACAAATCCCAAAACAAATTAACAAATCCGAAAACACATTAACAAATCAAAAAACAAATTAACAAATCCCAAAACAAATGAACAAATCCGAAAACACATTAACAAATCCGAAAACAAATTAACAAATCCCAAAACACATTAACAAATCCCAAAACAAATTAACAAATCCGAAAACACATTAACAAATCCTAAAACAAAATACCAAATCCCAAAACAAATGATCAAATCACAAAACAAATTAACAAATCCCAAAACACTAACAAATCCCAAAACAAATTAACAAATCCCAAAACACATTAACAAATCAAAAAACAAATTAACAAATCCCAAAACAAATTAACAAATCCAAAAACACTAACAAATCCGAAAACAAATTAACAAATCCCAAAACACATTAACAAATCCCAAAACAAATTAACAAATCCCAAAACAAATTAACAAATAGATTTGTTAATTTGTTTTCAGATTTGTTAATTTGTTTTCAGATTTGTTCATTTGTTTTCGGATTTGTTAATGTGTTTTGGGATTTGTTAATTTGTTTTGGGATTTGTTAATGTGTTTTGGGATTTGCTCATTTGTTTTGGGATTTGATAATTTGTTTTGGGATTTGGTAATTTGTTTTCGAATTTGGTAATGTGTTTTGGGATTTGTTAATTTGTTTTCGGATTTGTTAATGTGTTTTCGGATCTGTTAATGTGTTTTGCACTTCCCGGCCACCGTACCTTTTAAAAATAAATGCATATAATCATTTTTGTTGCAAATAAAACTCTCATAGTCCATAAATACTGTAGATTTAACTTTGTTTAATATATACATTTAGTTAAATCATCAAACATCTGTATGACTTGCCAGTGACTTGCTTGACTCAAGCTACGACTTGACTTGACTTGCTTGACATAAAGCAGTGACTTGGCTTGACTTGACTTGACTCTCACAAAAAATGACTCGGACTTGCTTGAGACTTGAAGGTTAAGACTTGAGACTTACTTGTGACTTGCACGTGTGACTTACTCCCACCTTTGGTAAACAGTCTAAAATGATAAATAATATTTAAATATAATGCACCCTGATGTCATAGACCCTGATCTACACTAGTAGTTTATCCGTTAATGAAGCATTATGTTTGTACTGAACTACAGCTAGGGTTTTTTTCCCCCACCATAATAAAATATTTGCCCGATTGCCATAAGTCAGTGGATGCAGTTGAAGGAAGAGCGGAAGGTTGGATGTGATTCACCGGAACCTCGTGCAGACGGTGGATTAAAACTGAGCAGCCGCTTGTATAATAACTCGAAACCGCGTATTTGCATGTGCAGATTATTTAATTGTCGGAGTATGCTGTGGTGGTGTTGATCTGATGGAGCTGCTGGTGGTGCTGGGCTGCTGATGCGGCCTGAGCGGATACGGTGCTGTGATGGCGATGGGTAAATGGCTGCTGTACGCCGGTCTTGCGCTTTCTTTGCTCGCTTTGTGCTTCCTCACGGTCGCAATATCCTCCGATCACTGGTACGAAACGGACGCCAGGAGGTACAAAGAGCGCTGTCGGGCTTTCTCTAGCCGTCGTACCGACCCGGGCTTCATCTACATCCCGAGCCACAGCCTCCCGTTGCGCGAGCCGCGGCCACTGATGATGCGCGAGCGGAGGGAGCTGTTCGGTGCGAGCGCGGCAGACGAGTGCAAGCGCCGCTATAATTCCACCACCGTGGGTCTATGGAGTAAATGCTACCGTCTCGGATTCGACCGGAACATCGAGGAGCTCATTAAAAAAGGTGAGCACCTTCATCAGCCATTTTCATAAGCATTTCCTCCAGCAGACCTTCAGTACTGATGTTTTAATGCATGGCTAATAAATCAGATGAAGCCATTACACTGGTGACACTAATGTTTTTTTAGGCCACATCACTTCACAGATATAACACCTACTGTATAACTGAGATAGTTCCCAATCTAAAACATGCTGAGATGTGACGCTGTCAACCTTCCAGGTCCTGAAAGCAGATCTATTTGTCCTCACACCTAAATTGCTGCATACAATATCTCCTTGCTACTGCTCATAAAGTGGATGATAAACGTACACAGCTGATAGTTTTATAACATGCATACATACATACATATATGTATACATACATATATACATACATATATATATATATATATATATCTACTTATGTGTTAATATATTAGTTTGAAAATGATCTTGATTTTACATGTCAGTGATGGGCTTTTCCCTGAATGCCACATATATGGATTAGTTAAATATGGATCATATCAAAGGCTGTACAGGCAAAAGCAGCCTGTGTAGCTGACTCATGCTAAGGCTCATTATAAACACCACTGACTTTTTTTTCTTGCAACTTGTGCCACATAAAACTTGAACTTTCCTTTAAAATACACTTAGGAACTATTGAGAGGTGCTCCTACATCAAGTACTACTATGCTTCCTCGACTCTGGTGCAAAAGGATATCTCTTATAATATCACCAAGACCATTCAGCAGGATGACTGGCATGCTTTGCGTAAGTGAGACATGCTCTATATTAAGAGAATATGCTGAGATTGTACTGTTGTTTACTGAATCTTTGCCACCAAAGACCCCTTACAGTGTCAAATAGATTCCATGGTCACCCATAGTCATGATTCATATATTTACTTAGTCCAACTATTCATATATATTGGCATGTTAGATTGTACTTGCATTATTTATATGCCTACTATGAACAGGGCTTTCTACCCAAGTAAACAAGGCAAGCAGGTTTGCAGTAGGAAATTATGGACCAAAAACTCCTATGCTGCTTATGCTGCTATAGCGTTTTGTAGATTGTAATAATATATTCAGACATATATTCAGTTCATTTGTAGTCCCCAGCATTCCATTTCCACATTTCACCCCTCTATTAATGACCAGGTAAAAATATGCACCTAATTCAAACTGTTAACCAGTAATAAATGAAGATGACAAGATTAGGAGACTCCAGAAAATGAAGCCATTGTGAATAAGAGGTGAAATGTCTTTAAGATTATACCCCAAGTGTCACTGATACAAATATCTGGTAATCTTTGATGGACATCTGATGTAGAACTTGTTCTTCAGATCTGCGCAGAATGACGGCGGCCTTCATGGGCATGGCTTTGTCCATCATCCTGTTTGGCTGGACAATAGGACTGCTGGGCTGCTGCTGGGATCAGGGCCTCATGCACTATGTTGCTGGCCTGCTTTTCCTCATGGGAGGTAAGACTTGTAACATCAACCATTGCACATCAAATAATCTGCCCTGATGTTATTTTCCGTTTTAAGATTTTTTGCTTTAGCATTAAACAAATTTTTTTTATCATAGGTACGTTTTGCATCATTGCCCTTTGTACTTGCGTGGCTGGCATAAATTTTGAACTTTCCCGCTACCCACGTTACTTATTCAGCCTTCCGGATGACATAAGCCACGGTTACGGCTGGTCCATGTTCAGCGCCTGGTGTGGTTTGGGACTGACGCTTATTGCTGGTTTCTTCTGCACTCTGGCACCTTCTATTCAACCTCCACCACCACCTAGCCGTACTCCCTACCCTAAATCCCGCATGGAGAACGGCACAGTGTGCTAAACTACTATGGAAAGGGCAAGAGACAGGAAAGAATACACACGTTAACTATGTGACATTCTGAACATTTTGAAGGGAGTGAACACTCCACATGATGTAAGCGTCGACAGCCTGTGTGTGGATCTCTGCTGTAAAAGCAGTTGTACAGACGTATAAAAGTGGTTGTCTTCACGTGATCAGAATATCGTCGATGGAGCAGTTTGTGTTCTGTTTGTGTGCATTGTGCATTTTTGATTTGAGAAAAGACTTAACATTTCACAAGACACATTCACAAAGATGTCAAGGTTAAATATATAAATATAACTGATGAAAATGATGTGTAATAACATTACGTGCTGTTGTGATGAACTAATTAGATAATAAAAAATCTTATTATAGGTGTTGTACATCATTTCTTTACTTGATGACTCCAAAAATAAAAGGAGGAAAAACAGATTAAAACAGAGGCACTGAGTATTCAATATTTATTTAGGTTGTTGTTCCAGATCTGCAGAAAAGTCAATAATTTTATTTTTTTAGCTCTTTAATTTGTATTAAATGTGTTATTTCAGCAGCATGTTTAAAAACAAAGGTTGTAGTATATAGAATTTCTTTCCTGAATGAATGGAGTGTGTCTGATAAATACTGTTTAGTATGGGCCACACAGCAGAGACCAAAACAAAAAAGAGAAATGATTAGGAGGGCCTGAATTGGCCAGGTGTTGTTACTAAAACATCAGTCATTACTAAAGCTCACATTATCATGTTTACCTGTCATTTTGCTACCCTTCCTTAGCTTTATCACAATGTATTTATTTATGATAGTCATGTTCAGCAACATTGCACTGTAGTCTTAATACTTCTCATGTGGTGTGGAGTGACAAAGTGCCACATGGTGGCATCTTGCACCCACTGTAGGTCATGTGGTAGTGAGATAGGCCCCAAACCCTCAGCCATCTGCAGGGCAGCGCTCCACCCTCTGATACAGAGGTACAGCAGTGACTCCCCACACACTGGCTGGGGGGGCATCAGGGGTCTCTATCGATGCTTTGTGGCATTAAGACTCGCATGTGCATTTACACCGTGCTTCCTCAATGGTGACAGGCTGTTTTCATAACCTCCTATTTCTGTGAGCTTCACTGACTTCGACAAGTATTTCCTTTGAAATGACTGTTCAAATGACCTCACTGATTAACTAGTCATTAAGATCCCTGTCATTAAGTAACACATTCACAGTATTAGATCAAAATTGGTGCCTAGAATGGATGAGTACTGTATGAGTTTTTAACCATTATTAATTGTGTGCGCAACAAATGTTCCTCAAACCCTCCTTGATTGCTTATGTATGAACGATGGCCTGCCCCCACCAAACCAAACCGTTTGTTAATGTTTGCCTCAAAATACAGGAAAGAGGAGCAGGATAATTGAGAGGGACAGGGTTTCAGACAAATAAGAGCTTATGTTATTAATGATCAGGATATTTGCGCATCGTTACAGTTAAGTTAACAGGGATGGAGAAAGAGATGAGGTTCTGTCCCTAGTGGCGCTCCATTGCGGCGCTCTGTAGGAGGTCTGTTGTCATCTGTGCTGGCGGTCTGAAGGCTGTCTGGAAGCCTGGGGGAGGAGAGTGGAAGTGGCTGGGAGCGACTGATGGAGGAGGGAGGTAGGGTGCCCAGCTGCCTCTGTGCAGAGGAAGCCGAACTGTGGAGTCCAGCACACCTGAGTGACGAGGCTGAGAAACCACTGAACCGCCGGGCCCATCTATCTCAGTCAGAGTTTGTAGAGACTTGAGCCAGTGCGGAGGGTTCTCGTCCTGCACACAGTCCAAACTGCTGCCGGTGGATGCTGGCATACCTGCAGCAGCAAAAGCATGAAAAATTGAAAATTAAACCAGTGTCGATATTCCAGTGAATGTTTGGTATTTGGAGTGTCTTTGCTATGAAAAGCTAATTTTTTTTATTATTTTTTTTTTTTAAGACATTTTGCTTCCATGACCTGATGCCATTCATAGAGTATTTCTACTTGAGAAAATTCTGCTTGGAGGGTCAATACTTTGTCTGTACCCATGTCTGAGGTGGCGTTCAAATATCAGATGTTTAGAAACATTTCGATGTGAGATGATGGAGAAATGAGCTTTTTTGTATTGATAGTCACCCGAGACAAAACAGGGTTATTTCTGATGTCAGGCTGTATTTTAAATGGAGTCTGATGAGTGAATAAAGGCATGATATAAAAATCCTAACAATAGAGAAAGATTTAGAAGAATTAGCTAATAAATAACATCTCTTCCTTCCTTGGTCTGCTGAGTTCTGATTTTTTCCACTAATATTTTTAGAAAGAGTTGATGTTATAGAGATGGAATGACTCTGCTCCTAAACTCCTGACGTCACAATTTACTCAAGAACTGGCTCTGGGTTTACAGTTTGAAAATAAATAAAATAAGAAAAAAAAAAAAAAAGAAAAAAAGAAAAAAAAGAAGCCCTACGCAATAGGCACCTGTCCTGAATCAGCTCTGGCACTTCACCAGTACAAAGTCCCAACTGGAAATGTGCCTAGCCCAGCTGTTATATTTTCAGAACACAAAGATCTTTAGTAAGTCAGCTGTGTCTAAAAATATTAATAACGTTCAAAAATCCTTTGGGTATGGAATTTACATTTTACAATTAATAAAGTTCTGTACTTATGTAATAATGTGTATTTTAAAGTACCAGTGATGATGGCTGGATCCATCCAGCTTGTTGTGCCGTCCCAGCTCAGGCTGTGCGAAAGACCCACTGGACCTGCTGGGACCCCCATGTGGTTCATACTGGAGGTGGAAGAAGACGAGGAAGAGGAAGATGATGATGTGGAATTTGGGATGCCTCCGAAATTGATGTTGATGTTTGGAAGGAGTGCTCTCAGGCCGTCCTGCCACTCTTTCACGTTTATGCTTTCCACTGAACCGCTGTTTTCTGCTGAAGAAGAAAAATTCATCTTAATGTGAAGTAAGGGATAACTGCAGTGCATCTAAAGTGAAGGTCCTAAGCACAAAGAATAGGGAGTGAGTTCAAAAACATGGTATATGGATCACCAGGTTACAGCTGGACATGTGGACAGCTGCGATTAGCCCAGGTGCAACTATTTATCATGTGAAGTATAATGCAGTTATATATTTAGGAGTTTAAATAAGCTGGTGTGTGTGTGTGCACCTGATATAGTTATTCCCCCGAGGCCTGTGCTGTGGTGTTGTGGTGGGCAGCTTGGGTCTAGGAAGTGGTGGTGTGTGATGTGGTTTAAGTGTGCGAGGTTGTTGCGAGTGGGAAGGCCCATCCAGGGCTGGCGTGCAGGTGAGGCATGGGCGTTTGAAGGCAGGCTGAAGGAGTTGTAGAGACCACGGTGCTGCAGGGAGGGTAAGCGTGGTTGGCCATTAGGGAGGAGTGACGGAGAATGTGGCAAGGCTTCCTGTACCGACAGTTCCTTCTCAATGAGGTCAGCTAGTGCTTTCCTTGTCACATCAAACGGGTCAAAACCCAGATCGTCCTCCTGTTGCTGCTGCTTGGCCGACGAGCCGAAGCCGAAAGCCGCTTGCCAGTCTGTGGATGAGGACACAGGGATGGTGTCTGGAAATAGACAGACGTGGTGTTAATATTCAAACTGGAACACACGCGCTTTGCTTCTCTAGTGTGACTTACAGGGCAAATGTTTCCATCTGGACATTTATTAAAATGTTTTTTAATAACTTTAAGGCAAAAGGATATGTGAATCTCTTTGCTCATGAACTAGTTTGACAAATATTTGATAGAGACAGAGAGTTCTCTCAGAATCCTGAACGTGATACAGTTTCAGTCCTAGTCTTGCATACATGTTCAGGTTAATGCTCATGTTATCTATTACATTATAATTAAATTGTAGTAATTAACTGTTGTAATTAAAATTACAAATTGTAGATGTTGACTGCAGATGAAAGTCGCATCAGGAATTGAGCACTGTTTTTTGTGTGCAGCCTAAATAAGGACACAGCCTGAATAAAGAGTATAATAATATATAGCCTATTTACCGGAGCCATAGAACTGTTTCTTCCTGAATTTTCGGACACATATTTATTAACATTTTCCTCAGGTTTATTTAAGCCTAGTTCAACAGAATGATTAAAGTTTGTATTAAAACAAATAAAAAAGTATGATAATGTGGGATTTGTAGAATGTAGAAGCTTTTATTTTGTCACATATACATTTCAGCACAGTGAATTTTTTTTCACATATCCCCAACTTTGGAGGTTGGGGTCAAAGTGCAGGGACAGCCATGTTACAGCTCCCCTGGAGCAGAGAGAGTTAAGGGCCTTGCTCAAGGGACCAACAGTGACAGAACCCTGATTGTCCTATCAACAACCTAGAGCCTCGAACACTTGAGCCTCCACTGCCCCGTATAGACATTTTTTTAATCATCAGAACCATTGGCCTAATCAATAATGAGCTGGCACTACATTTCTGTCCAAACAGACCATGCACTCCTTCTACAAGACGATCTTATGCAATCTTAGTCGACGAAATGGTATTTCCACAATGTAGTAGATTAATCACAAACTGTTAGCACTTACAGCAAAAATGTTGAGAGATTACGATTCTGCACCCTTAATGGAGAAAACAATAAACATGCTGGTCTTGAGCAGACTGACAGCTTTTCAGGGTTTAACATCGTCACTGACGGAACACGACATTGACATTTTATAGGTCAGAGATAATGAACGAGGGTATTTGAATTCAACACGATTATGGGTAACTAGTACAAAAGCAAAGACTCTTTCTCTTACACATATAGTTATGCATATGTACATTAAAGCCATCCACTTTATTAGGAACACCAGCTCATTTCTGTAGTTATCTTATTAGCCAGTCATGTGACAGCAGGTGTCATGGTTAAATTCACATTATTTTCCCCATTTTAATGTGAAGTGAATTAAAGATTTTGACACGTGTCTGCATGAAACGTTACATATGTTGGGCTGCTGCCTAATGACTGGCTGATTAGATAACATAACAGGTGTACCTAATAATCTGTCAGACACACACACACACAGACACACACACACACAGACACACACACACACACACACACAGACACACACAGACACACACAGACACACACAGACACAGACAGACACACACAGACAGACAGACACACAGAGACAGACACACACACAGACAGACACACAGACAGACAGACACACACACAGACAGACACACACAGACAGACACACACACAGACAGACACACAGACAGACAGACAGACACACACAGACAGACAGACACACAGACAGACACACACACACACACACACACACAGACACAGATAGGAGATAAAACAAATATCAGCAAAGTGCATAGATCGATCATGATTGTGTTGTATTCACTACACTAGTGAATCATGGTTTTTGTGAGATGCCTAACAATGGTACATAAACACGGAAAGACTATTAGTTACTCTGAGTGTGACTGTTAAGGTTCAGTTGGTCATATGGATAGTCATATGGTCCAATCCCCCTGCTGCAAGGCTGTCTTCTGGGCTCACCTGTTTACTAGATCATCTAAGATGCACTTATTACACAATCATGTAAACACAGAGTCAGTAAATATACCTGAGGTAAAGAGGCTCTGAGGTTCAGGGGTCATGGGCCAGTCAGAGCCACTCTGTGGGGAGTTAGGGAAAGAGGGCAGGCTGCTGGGGATGGGGTTCGGATGTCTGAAGTTACTGTTGTCTGAGAAGAGGGACTGAGACTCAGCAGGTGCTCCCTCAAAGGGTGAGCGTACTGTAAGTTCTGCCACACTGATGGGCACTGCCAGGCTTGGCTTAGAAAACCCAGGAGGAGGAGAAGGCGAGTCACTGCTGACCTGAGAAAGTACAAAAACAACCAAAAAACAAACAAAATAAGAAACGTTACGTAATAACCCCATAAGTATATCCAAACTATAGTGTAATGAATAGTTCTTACCTGTGCTATAATCTCTCCATTCCCTATACTTACAGGTTCTGTTGGTTTATCAACAGGACTAAAAGAAAATCAAGATATTTATCAGAACAAATGAATTCACATAAACAAAAACACTGATATGCCATACAGCATTTTAATAGCAGACAAGTTTCCATCTACCAATTTAAATGAAATACTGATTTACTGATATATAAAACATTTTTCAGTTAAATGACACCATAAGTATTTTGCTTTCTTCATCAAGGACACTAAATCATAGGTCTCTGGCCCCAGGTTCAAATCTTTAGTAAACAGACCAGGATGGAAGTTCCTAAAAATGTCATTTTTTTAATCTTTTGAAGTATATAAAACAAAAAAGCAGCTTGTCATGATACTAAAAACTATAAAATGTTACTGTTAAAAGAATATTGGAAACTCATTTTACAAAAAAAAACATCTCCTTATAGAAAGCTTACCCATATTAAAAATATTTTTTTCTTGGTTAATTAACACATTTTCTAAATCTTCTGCCTATTACACTTGGGTCATATGGGGGCAGCCCATAGGGTTAGCAGAAACTATAGAAAATGTAAAGAATGAGCACATTAATAATTATTAATAATTAATTGCCCTGTACCTAGAAAAACCTGGAAAATAAATCGATGTCTAGTGACCAGTCAGATTTGACAATTCAACAGTGCTGTTATAGTGTAAGTATATTTTCTGGCCATGATTAAATTGCACACTATCTGACATTATTGTTAAGTGTGTGGTTTTAATGTGGCATTTAGCTCTTCTGATCATGTGATCCTGTGACATTTATTTCAGAGTATGAATTAAAACATCTGGATGAAAAGCATCTGTGGTATGTACAAGTGTGTGAGGTGGTGTGTACCTGGTAGGTTCTAAGACTGAGGGAAAGTGTGAGAGTCCTGTGTTTTGATCTGCTCCTAACTCAGGGTCTGGCTCTTCTGGGGTCATGTGATCGGAGTCTGTCAAACAGTCTAAAAGGGGTGGGGACTTCCGGTGTTCTGTAGGTAAACCATTCACTAGTTTACTGTAACCCTGTAATAACGGCCAACCCTCTTTACCGCCGCTGTTCTGTCTGTGGAGGAGAAAAAAAGATGCGGTTTGTTTACACAGTGATTTTAAGTCATATAATGAACTAAAATCTTTAAAATTGTATGAAAAAGCCCACCTTTGTGTAGTGTTTGCTTTGTTTTTAGTCTTTTCTCCTCCACATGTTGAAGTTTGTAGAAAGTTGGGATTTGCTTTGTAAAGATCTTGGAGTAGTTTTTGTTCATATTCCTGGTGTTTCCCAGCCTACATGAACAAAACAACACATTACCAATATATTACAACTTTTACAAGATGACCATCAAACTTTTACAAGATGACCATTTTTTTTCAAAAAAACAAAACAAAACAAAAAAAAAAGAAATCATGGATCTGAACTCACCTGCATCTCTTCTTTAGTAAAGCTAGCTGCCTCATCTCCCAGTTCATGCAGATACATGCAGTCCGGCTTAGGGCATTGCATACTTTTTAGAAAATAGCTGCAGTACTTTGTCGTGCCTAAAGAAGCCTATTAGACAAAAGACAGCTCAATAAAATAACTTAATTAAGTGCCATCTATCCAATATATTCAGCATGTTCAACAATGTTTACGGCAGATGCACGTATCCTGCGCGACTAGATTTTATCTCATTTTTTAATACAACTGAGGAATTAAGGGAAAGGGCCTTGCTCAGGGGCCCAACAGTGAGAGTTTGATGGACCAGGGATTTAAACTCAAGACCTTCTGATCAGTGAGCCAACAGCTTAACCACTGAGCTATCACTTCCTCTAATACTGACTACAATAACAAGATATCGTTATTGTAGTCAATATGGCAAACACATGATATCGCCACATTTCAAATCACAAGCCTTCATTCATCAAGTTGTTTATAGTCCAAAACGGATTATTGAACAAATGTATCATCTTTGGCATATGTGTATGATCACGCTCATGTCACTCAACTTACATCTGAGTAAAAAAAGAAATCAAGCAATGATCAGGATTTTGAATTGAAATTTATGAAATTATATGAAATGTGTTTCAGTATTGTGCTCACCTTGAGTGTTCTACCGTCGACTACCACATTATTAACACACTGTATTGCTCTTAGAGCATCTTCTGAGCGGATGTATGTAACATAGGCACTGGCACTAGGACCCTGCAGAATAAATGAGTATATTGTTTATTTATAGATAGACATTTAAGTTTACATGCCAAACCATTTCTCTGGTTCAGGTTACTCTCACCTGTGAGCCCGCATACGACGTACTGTTATTGATGACCACTTTATGTATTTTGCCGAACTTTCCGAAATACTCTGGCCTCTTAAGGACCTGCAAAATGGACATATACTAACTACCGAGTTCATATTATCAGAATAGACTATGCACAACACACCAAAACAATAAAGCAGCAATCAGGCTATGACACATATAAGAAGTGGTGTATTTTAGTTCTAGTTCATGAACTGAAAAATGAGAAACTACACTGACTCATTTCTGCACTGACCAGGTAAGTTCTACTTACTCCAGTACTGGACTCAGGGTTAAGAGTTAGAAAAAATCCAGTTAGAAAACGTTTAACAAACATTAACAATATAACAATGTCATCTGGAGAATATAACAATGAACTTTACAGTTTTTTAAAACCTGTACATCAAATATCTATATGATAGGTACAGAGATATGGCAAACATTACAAATTCAGCATAAGCACACAAACACAACCCATCACATAACTATAACGTTACTCATATGCTAGGCATGGTGCTTTTTTTGGTTAGTTCAGCATCTGAAAGCAAACTGAGCATCCAGCTATTTTTACTTTGCTGTGGGTTTTAAAATCCCAAATTAGTATTGAACATCCCTTTTTTTTAATCACACTACTGGTCCATGAAAGTGGCTGGAAATTCAAGGTACAGTGATGATTCACCCAATCTGTTAGCAGCAGTACAATGGCACATATTGTATCCACATACTAAACTTAGACCAGTAAGACAATTCGGCTTTTTTTTTTTTTTTTTTTTTTACAGGTACAGCATAAGACATTTCATTCTAATGATATTCCTTACAGAATTTTCACAGATGTTATATGCTGTCAGTGTGCAGTGATGAAACATTTTCATGTCACTACTACTGCCAATTACCATAAGAGATACTATTATATTCATTATATTACATTATAATATTCATGTTAAATGATGATTAAGTCATGTTAGCATGAGACATAGACTGGCACAGACAATGCTGATACCACTGACAAAAATCTCTTCAGATCTAAACAGCTATGACCATCAATGACACAATGCACTCACCATGAGATATTAAAAAATATCTCGTCTTAACAAAATATTCTAATAAATATTATGAGGTTAAAGGTTAAAGTTCATGTTCTTTTCCAACCATTAAATAGTGTCATAATATTCCAGGTTGTATCCCAAAAGTGAACACAGGTGAAAACATGAGCATGATTAATAGCACATGATCAGTAACAATAGTGTGTCTTAATCATTATAATTAAAAGCAGCTCTCTCTTGTTACAAATATGAAAGAAGCAAAGGATGACATTAGAAAATGCCTGAGATACATTGCTAACAATAGCTGCTGCTGGTGCTCTTACCTCAGGGTCCGCAAGCCTCTGAGAGAGACCCACTACGAACACCAGGTTCCGCTGCACCACACGCACGCTGGCCAGGTGCTTCCGGTTCTCAGTCACCTTCTGCTTCTTCTCGTTCTGCTTTTGCTTCTTCTCGTTCTTTATCCTCTGGATCTCCTCCTGTGAGAGGGGCTTGTACACAGCCGGATCCTCTGGGTACGGCTACAACACACATAGTGAGATGAATTAGACGCTGCTGTGCGCTTTCATGCTATGAAACACTGCACATGGCCTCGTAAAAAAAAAAAGGCACAATGTTCCATTCGGCAGGGTGAACTGGTCCGGGGAAATATTTAATGTGTAAAAAAAAATGGATGTAAAAATCGTTTACATTACACAATATTATGTTTGGAAAAGTGATGAGCCTTTCCCCATTGGTGTAAACAGAAGCCTGCTCTTGTATGACTGGAAATAACTTCCCGGGAGTGTAGCCAAAATGACCGCCTTTGTGGTGGTCAGACTTTACCATAGCCTTAGCATTGTTGTCGCTATGGTTACCACATGAGAGAAGCAAGCGATTTTCATCTGCCGCATCAATTGCTATGCTGAGTGGGAACTCTGACTAGAACTCATACAGGAAGTAGAGAAAGACAGTCAGAGAGAGGGAGAGAGAGGGAGAGAGAGGGAGCGAGAGAGAGAGAGAGAGAGAGAGAGAGAGAGAGAGAGAGATAGAGATTTATCACCCGCTGTGTCAGAATCTGTGGGCTTGCTGGCAATTACGTCTTCTAATTTACTGAACAACACTATAGAGAAAAAAATTAAACAGGAAATAAGTCAGTGCAAGCAGAGCACCACTAGCGGCATACCTTTCTGCAGGCTGGGCAGAGGCCGTTCTCGTCTGTCCGGATGCGATGCCAGCAGAAACGGCAGATTTGGTAGCCGCAGGTACATGGGAAGAAGTTGACATCGTCAATCTCCAGGGGCTCCATACACAGAGGGCACTCCATGGGGTCTTCCTTCAGCTCAGGGCTACGGGACATCTTATTGCACTGGTACAAGTCTGATCACGGCAACTCACCACAGTGAGACACAGCCAAGCTGGAAGGAGACGGGAGACACAGAGAGGAGAGAGTTGAGGCATGAGTATGATGACAAGAAGGGATTTGTGAGGACCGTTGGAGCAAAAAAACAGAGACTGTTCTTAATTGGAACGTCTTTAAATCATTACAACGACGACCAACCGTGATATAAATTGACAGCATACAGTAACAAGATCATAGTTGAAGTTACACAAGACTCAATGTACTTTCCCAAACAGGGAAAAAGAGTCATTTAGCCACCTAATCCAATTTCCCTTAACCGCTCATCTTAATGTCACGCACAATCACTAACACAACAATATTGATGTCAATATAAAACAAATGAGGTTGAAGTGATTTTTTCAATACAGTACAGATATCAGAGTGCTTAGTATTACCTTACATCAGTATTACTCCATACTGATTTAATTCTGAAATCCTCTTAGTAACCCAGTCGATTACCTATGAGCAAGTTATGAGAAACATCAGAGGACTCATGGAGGCATGTGTCATGACAATGTCTGCTCTATGTTCAGGTGCCTCTGTAACAGGCAGAAGAGCGAATTCTCCTAACCGAATATAATCCTAACGCTCTTAATTCTATATATACTATATTCTTAATCACACAGAAAACAGAAGAAGTTCATTAAATCTTTATAGTCAGTGAGTTTTCAGTGACAGGAAACTCTGCAGGACAGAGGTCACTGCACTTCTGCTGTTTCTCTGTAAGCAGCTATTTTGTGCTAAATTGAGAAGAGAGGAAAAAACAAGCACAGTGAAAGAATGACTGTATAACATAACATAACATAACATAACATAACTGCTATAACATAAATGATAACAGGAACTGCATAACCGTAAATGTATCTATAAACGGATAAAAAGTTAAAGATAAATCTTTCCCATCAAGACGCATCACACCACCCTGTTGTTGATTAGGTCTCTATAATCACACACCCTGTTAAGATTTATCCTTCAATACTATTGACAGCAGGAGATGATTAAAGGTTGTTTTGGGTATTGGAGGAAAATCAGTAAGGAGCTACCACCTAATAACTAGTCAACACAGTGACATAAAAACAAGATTCTGAAAACAGTCTGAAGCCACTGTAAAGTCAAATACAAACTGACTGAGCTCACAAAAATCACAGATCAATCAAAGAGGTGATGTGCATTCAGTACCGAGTATTAACCCCCACAAATCGAACACTGAGCACAGGACACAATTTGTCCTAAAGACCAGTGCTAACACCCTTGTAATATCTTATGGCCTGAGTAGCTCACCAAAAGGTGCCTGGTTATCGTGAAGATGTCCACATCAGATCAGGTCAGAAATTTCAGCTCTTGTATCAAAAACGCAAAAGCCGGCATGCAGTAAATCCTGGTGGGAATTGTTTAATGTGTTGGCAGATTCGTTTGTTGATAATAACAGCTTATCTGTGAGAATATGTTAACATATAGAGGAGTTTTAGTATTCAGCGACTTGTAACACCCAGTTTTCATTAGGAAGCATTAGGAAAGACCTTAGGACACAAGACTTGTGCTTTGTGGTTTTTGGTAATGTGGTAGGCTGCAAATCGTATTGCAATATGTCTTAATGACTTTGAAATAAAAAAAGAGAAGCTGGTGACAAACACTGCTTAATGGGCTTATAACATAAATGATAACACAAACCTGTTCTATACAACATTAAATCTAATTGTTAAAACAAATGATACTCCACGGTAACAAATGATACTATACACACAGACACAAACACACATTATATATATATTTGTGTGTGTGTTTGTGTATATATATATATATAGCTGTTTTATGAATTAACACACTTTATGGTGAGAACACTAACAAGGGTTTGTATCAGTGAAACATCAGTCAGTTGTTGATTGTTTTCCCATAATAGCATGTTTAATAACATTATGTCCATTCATTATGTCCATTTATTACCAATTATTTTAAAAGATAACTCAAATACAGCTAAAAACAACTGTATAATAAATACAATAATTGTACCTACGGTGATGTACGTATCGTTTTAAAGCTATCGTATCTAAAAGCTAGCTAGTGTTATTTACACCTCGCTCATCTCATCGTGACATGATTCGGCGGTAACAGATCGCAGAGTGACGCCGGTCAGGTGCGTCCACAGCTGGGACACAGCTCGAAGTGACGAGGGGCAACCAAAACACACCACCACATTTCAATTCATACACCACCTTAAGTCTCCCCTCGGGCACATGAACATATATGAAAATCTGGGAATCACAGTTTTGCCTAAACACTCGTCTGTTTCTGACCGGCTGAGTGTGTTTGAGACTGCGGCCTACACTGGCCCGAAGCCTGCGCCTCTCCCACTGCTCACTCCGGTTCTGACCAAAGGGACGCCGGGTGTCAACCTTTGACTTTTCCCCTTCGTTCCCACTTAGACTCCCAGCTACTACCACGAGGTGTGTCGTATATAAGAATCAAAAGTCCATTAAAACATCATATATTCAGCACAACTGTGGTGAGAACATTTACGGCAAGCGGTAGGTAGTTTTTGTATACTCACTTTAGCCGGGATTCCTCTCCGGAGATATTTCTACAAATATCGAGGCACAAACTGTTTTCTCAAAGCAGCTGGAATTTCTCTACTATCCTGTCCGGCTCTGTTTTGGTTTTAAATGTTGGTTATAATATTTAGTCTAGTCTAACTAGTTCCTTAGGCAGCAGCGTCTTACTACCATCTTACATTAAAATGAGGAGGAGGGAATACAGTATCTGCTCACTGCGCACACTGTTTGCGCACACAGGGTCGAAATGCATTTTGGGGGATGTAGTTCGTTACACATGGAGCCTTACAGTACAAAACATAAATTATTCATTCATTTTCTACCGCTTATCCGAACTACCTCGGGTCACGGGGAGCCTGTGCCTATCTCAGGCGTCATCGGGCATCAAGGCAGGATACACCCTGGACGGAGTGCCAAACCATCGCAGGGCACAAACACACCCTCATTCACTCACGCAATCGCACACTACGGACAATTTTCCAGAGATGCCAATCAACCTACCATGCATGTCTTTGGACCGGGGGAGGAAACCGGAGTACCCAGAGGAAACCCCCGAGGCACAGGGAGAACATGCAAACTCCACACACACAAGGTGGAGGCGGGAATCAAACCCCGACCCTGGAGGTGTGAGGCGAACGTGCTAACCACTAAGCCACCGTGCCCCTAAAACATACATTAAGTAGTTCTTATTATTATTATAAAAAAAAAATACAGCAGAACTGTTGGATTATTAGACCAATTTTTTTTTACAAGATTTACGTATATAAGTAATTCAAATCACATGGTTATATCCGTTTGTTTGTTTCTTATACTGTAATATTTTTGTATTATCACGTCATATGCAGGTATTTGTATAGTCAAACGTCTTTTTATTTTATATCCTGTTATATTTCTGGTATATCCTGTTTATTATGACTCCATCCACATGCAGGTTGGCTTGGACCAGGGCTGTGAGTGCACCCTGTCTGGGAGAATGGCATCTGCAGTCAGAGATGGAGCGATGGGGTGAGGAGAGAATAAAGATAGACGTGCAGCAAGGAGACCCATTCGTATACAGGTGTCTGTGTCTTTTCCCTGTAGGATCCCTGCCATTATTGCACCTGCAAGACTGAAAGAGTGAGACAGACAGACAGACAGACAGACAGAGAGAGAGAGAGAGAGAGAGAGAGAGAGAGGTTAGGAGACAGAGAGTAACAGAGAAATGTACAGAAGGGGGGGTTGCAGAGCGATAGAGAGAGGGGATGCAGAGAGACCATAAAGGTCAAAAAAAGTACAAAACGTTGACCTATGTTCTAAAAAGTGGTCGTTTTATTGTTGTGTACCTGTCTCCTGCTCCAGAGACGTTGACTGTTTCGTCAGAATGTACTGAAAGTGCAGGGTAGTACACAGCACACAGTCTTCCTTTCTGCACAAGAACATTCTTTTCAGTGCTATAGCTCACAGCAAACATATAATGACCAGTAACAGTATGAGTGTTTGTGTGTGTGTGTGTGTGTGTGTGTGTTATTGTGGCTGGAAGAAACTAAATTAGATACTGCTACATAGTACAGTTTCTTTACTAGGCAGTGCTTACTCAGTAGAGTGTATTAGGAACATAACACTTAACATGGGGGGATGTGGTACCCTAGTGGTTAAGGTGTTGGTCTGCAATCGGAAGGTTAAGAATTTAAATCTCAGGTCCACCAAGCTGCCACTGCTGGGCCCCTGAGCAAGGCCCTTAACCCTCAATTGCTTAGTTGTATAAAATGAGATGTAAGTCGCTCTGGATAAGGGTGTCTGCTAAATGCTGTAAATATAAATGTTAACAGTCATTTTATCATTTAAACCTCCCATATATCTGGAGTTAGAGGTGGACAGATCATAGATTAATTTTAACTTGTGTTAAAATAAAAAGTAATGAAAATAAATGTTTACCACATGCAAAAAAAAAAAAACTACTATACTATACAGTAAACAGTAATAAGCTTATCCAGGACAACATTTGCTGTGACAACCCATGACTTTTGTAACTGAATCAGTAGTCTGAGGAACATTTTGTAGATTTTTGTACGGAAATTGGATGCCAGGTTTTACTGAGCATCTTGGAGAATCTGTCACAGTTCCTCTGGAGACTCCGGTTGTCACACTCGCTTCTGTTTCTGCAGGTAAATCCTGACAGCTTTCGTTATAGTTTTTTTGTCAGAAAAGTGGTCTATTATATAACATGTTTGTTTCTTTTCAGACTTTCAAACATTTTTCTGCAACAATATGAGTTTTCTTAAGTCATTTTTGGAAATCTAGTTTTACTAACTTAATAATGACTTAATAATAATAGCTATATATAAAATAAAGAGGGTGGCTAGGACTTGAGTGGTGTACTGTCCTTCAAGTGTCACACACCAGGATGCACCCACATGCACATCTGTATGGTAGTTACCTGATAAAGTAGCCAAAGCATGTGTTACGACACAGTGGTAATAAATATTCAACCGATCGATCAAACTAAGAATACATCATAATGTGTTATTAAGACAAATCACTCTAAAGTGATGTTAAGTTCTAAAAGCACTCCATCGTACCAGTTTGTGCTTTCGGGGTCGTAGACTGACTGTTCCAGCCTCATGCTCTCCACAGACCAACACTCCCAGTGCTCCCAGTGTCACTACCACGCACTGCAGGTGCTCCAGCAGGGGGCGAGAAAGAGCTGCTGCACACCCCAACACGTCCTCCAGAGAGCTTGGCAACACTGAAAACACCATACTCTGTTTTAACATGGCACATGGGCATCCTGATTTAAAAAATGAATAAAACACTTATGCTGTTATAGCGAAATACTAAGCGATGTAATGCAGTTATAACTAATAATATATATATATATATATATATATATATATATATATATATATATATATATATATATATATATAAAAAGTGAATTATATTCCTAAAATAACAGTATTTCCTAAAGCCTCCTGGGGGTCCAGTGGCAGGTACCACTAGAAGGAAGGCTGCGTCAGGAACTGCATCTGGCATAGAAACTGTGCTGTACATCCAATATTGAATGGCATGTCGTAAAATGTATATTTATATATGTTATGTTATATATTATATCTAATGTATAATATAAATTAATGTCATCAAACATATGCAAGCCATAGTTTTTTAACAAGTATTCCAAGCTTATCGTCTTACCAAGACACCAGAAATGAGCATTTCAAACCTTCAAACATTTCAAATATCTTCCTTAAACGTTGCTATACAGAAATGTTGCTATATTAATAATGGTACATTTTTCCCTTTTCAAAAATATCTTGTATTTATAATGTTTTAAAGATTATGTGAAGTGTCCATCGTATAAGTCCCTGTGAATGAGTTGTATGAGAAGAAATGAGAAAGTATCAGCTCATTTATAGTTTGAAATTCAGCCAGCATTACTGTCTGAGATGTGCTGATATAGAGAAAAAACCTCTTCTGACCAATCAAATTTGAGAACTTCAACTTGGCTAAGTGAATTTGATTGAACATTGTGGTTCTTGCTACCATTGTTCTTGTTAAAAATTTTTTTGTCCTTTTGTGGATAATACGAGCGTTTCCCGTTATCATACCTCACTCAACTGATACTGATACTGCACAGGATTCAGAAATAATCAGAACTCACAGAATGTGTTTGATTAACTCTCCATCTCTACAGGAAATGAGTCATCACTTGCTTTTTTGTGCTTTTTTCCTTATCTGTGATCCTGAGTGTGAGTCAAGAGCAGTTTGATGAGGTACAAGCAGCAAACACTTCATCAGTTATCAGTGATCATTTGTGGTTGATAGCAGGATGTACCCTGTGGAGTAGGTAGAAGAAGAGTCCGGTTCATGGTGCACAGCTCTGCCAGGTTGGGAGAGGTGTAAGAGAGTGCCTTCCAGCTTTCAGAAACAAATGGCTTACAGGCCTTCTCAGCATCCGTGGGCTCATACCAAACTGAAACACACACACACACACACACACACACACACACACACACACACACACACACACACACACACACACCTTAAAGTTGTGTCTTGAAGTATCTCGATTAAGCCAAAGCTGTTTTTAGAGCTCTTGATATACCTGGAACTGAATGTTTCTTAGCAAGGCTGCATAAGTAGTTGATAGTAGAAACTGGAATGTTGCCATCAAGAACCACAAGAGATGCAGAGGAGAGCTGGTCCTCGTACTGTGAAACCTGTTCAGCGTTCACAAATCAGCCATCATTTTCCATGATTCTAGGTTATGCTATATATCCACTTAACTTACAATTAGCCCTTAATTGTAGCTAATTAGACTAATTCTGGTGTCAGTCATTCAAAGAAAGCTCATATTACACACTCAGTCAACATACTCAGTGGCACTCACATACTGCTCTTTGATTTCCTGGTGGATATCCATGTCCCCAAGTCCTAGACTCAGCTCTCCACTCTCTGTTATAACAGCGCAGTAGGTGGCCGTTCGCTGACCCTGCAATCTCGCAACTGCATGAGTGTCCTGTTGAACATACAGCAAAGATCCGGGGTCTCGTTTGTTAAGGTCTAATTCTGAGCGTACACTCAAGTTCATATGGAACTGAGCGTACACAACAGGACCCTGATAAAGCCTAGATATTCTAAATTGCTTTGCTTGTGCATGGCCACACACATTTACACAAAGACATCACCATATATGGTAAATAACTTCTTTTTAAACCTGTGTGTACTGTCTTTATTGCCTACACCATTTAGAAAATGTCCAAGGGTATCATTATTGTTTTTTTACTCTGCTGTATTTGAAAAATGTAATGTAGTGCTACAGGAGTGCTATGAATACATGTAAGACATGTGTCATTATCTGGGTCATGGCTAGTTGGGAAATGCCAGACCTGTCTCCAGTTTCTTGGTGAAATGCACCTGTGACCTAAGACCCCATGCTAGCTACAATATTACTGCATTATTTTAACTAAAGTGCTTTGCTGGTAGAGATGTCTGGGACAGACCTGACTATCAAGCATTTATTTTAAAATGCAATATATGACTTTATATTAAATCAATGTCATCTGTTGAGAGCAGCACAGTCAGCAATTACTCTTTCAGTTATTCTGACATGTTAACAAGTCACAAGTGATGCAATTACTGCCACTTTTCTTTCCCCGGGGGTTTCTGCATACACAAGAAACAGTTCTAAATGTATGTACATTCATGCATATCCTCATGCACAAGAGTAACTTGATAAATCACATTCTATGCATAGAATCATCGGTGTTCACAATTTACACACAAAACTACTTGGAGTAGTTGGAGTTTGTATTTTATGTTACACACAGTAGCCATTAAAGTGTGTGGAAGTGTTGGGTTTTTAGTTGCTGATTTTTTTCTGCCATTATTCACAAGCTGGTTTCATTTAGGCAGGACTACATTGGAAGGAGGTGATGTGGAAAGTCTACATACAAATCTGAATAAGCCACCTGTGTAAAGCACAGAAACTAAACTGCCTTTATGAACCATGAGTGACCATGATCTATACAGAACCTCGACAGCTGTAGTATATACAACACTGAAATGTATCTAGATGCTGTGTAATCTAAAATCTATTATTTGTAAAATGGGGTAGTGTTGGCTCAAGTGGTTAAAGCTCTGAGTTGGTAATCAGAGGATCAGGGTTCAAGCTACCATTGTTGAGCCCTTGACCAAGGCCCTTAACCCTCTCTGCTACAATGGCACAGTATCATGGCTGACCTTGAGCTCTGACCCCAACCGCCAAAGTCGGGATATGCAAATAAAGAATTTCACTGTGCTGTAATGTATATGTGAATGATATGTGTATATTACTTCCTCTTTTCTTTAAAATGACCTTTCATCTGTACAAGGTGCTACAGACATTTTTTGCTGCTGATTATTATGGAGGGCAGCTTTTTTTTGGCAGGGCTTTTCCTCTACTCCAACTCTTCCACTACCACTTTGGTAACCCAAGGTTTCATGAAGCTTGCTCTATGCACAGGGGAATTGTCATACTGGAACAGGTTTGAGCCTCCTAGTTCCAGTAAAGGGAAATGGTAAAATTGTTAAAGTACACAAAGACATCCTATACAATTGTGAGGTTCCAAATGTGCCAACAGTTTGAGTTAAAACACATATGGGTCAGATGGTCAGGTCTTAACAAACCATTAAATGACCATTTGGCCATTAAGTGTACTCTCAGTAAAAGCCCTCAAACTCACAGCAGATAGCTCCACATGCTGTACATATGTATGAAGCATGAAGATGAAAGATGGCTGTATGAAAGCAATGTTTATGTATGTAAAGGATATATCCAAGTGTTAAAAAGGGTGATGCGGTATTACAGTTTTATTAAATGTAAATGTATAACAGTGTGGTGGCTGATCTTATGAATCAGAAGCTAAAGAAAACTCATCCTTGCTGAATTTATCAGTGTTATTCAGTACTTACCATATGTTTACAGTAGTTGAGCACAGCATCACTATGAGAATCTGCTCCAACAGCTGAGATAAACAGAACTTTTTGACCCAGTCTACTCAAACAGTCTTTGTGGAAAAGTGTAAACAGAAAGAAAACAATTTATGGACTTTGGATCTCTAGCTAATTCATACATTTAAATATAATTAATTTGTTCCTGAGAAGTCAGACTAAAGAACATGGTGTTTTACCTGCAATATTCCTTCCCACTCCACCAAAGGACTGGCAGACACTTCCTGGGTTTGTCTGTCCAAACTTGAATGTGACATGAAACAGTTTGTTGAACAAAAGTTTAGTGAATTCATTTAAAAAGCTTAAAAATGTGGTTACCCTTACCAATAACGTCTTGCTTGCTCCTTTAGCAATGAAATCAACATTTACACCTCCAACAACTATCTGCAGAAGATTAGAAATGTTAGCTGAGGCTGACTAAAAACTGTAAACACTTTTCTTCACATGCTTAAACAAGCGTACTGTAACATCTAAGCATCTAAGAAACCAACACTTGGTATGTTTTCATACAGCCAAATAACCCAAATTTGGATCCAAATCTAATGATCCCAATCATATTGAAAAGCTTTCATATAAACACTTCAATCAAGCCGACTGAGCTTGACTCAAATTTCATTTTGATTGATGAAATAATGCAGTAAACTGGAAAAAATAGCCAGATTAAAAAATACCTAGTGCAATGGTGTGTATGTATATTTTATTCACAATCTCTGTAAAATGTTCAGGATAAATATAAACAATATTTTTGGAATCTGTGATCAGATTAAATTCATTCAGACCAACAAGAATGGCATGAGTGTCTATGTACGTGTGTAAGATGGTACTTTAAATATTACATACAGTTTTAGGTTTTGATGCCTGTTTCTCATCCTTCTGCCTCCTACAGCCTCCTCGGGAACGATGTGTGCGCTCAGCAAGGGCACGTGCTATCTGACTGCCGACCCTGGCATTATTATGAATTAGATCTATGTCTAGGAGAAAGATGTGATAAGGAATGAAATGAAAACTGCAATACAAGCAAAAGTAAATAAGTGAGGTAAATAAGAATGATTATTCTCTGTGAGAGATCAAGACTGATGGATACTGGCTCGGAGAGATTGTCCCTCAGTGAGCTCATTGACTCTGTGTAGGATGAAGGGGGTCACATCTCTTCCTCTGATTCCTTTTAGCCTGTGGATATTCAGAACTTGCTGTTGAAAATGGGAAGAATATTGCTTTGTGTAATAACAATGTCCTGTTATGAACCAGTTATGATTAGCCATAATAACAACTTTAAAAGTTATTTTTGGGAAAAAAAAACAAAAACAAAAAACTTAAATACTCTATAGGATGTGTGGATTAAAATCACCTGATAATCATATGAAAAAATGCTTTAGGTTTACTTCAACCATAATGTCTCCATAATCAAACCATAATCTCCTAAACTACACATGCTACCCGCATCCCTTCGGTCTCCATTTCTTTTAATTTATTAACATGATTCCTGTCAGAATTTCAACTCAAATATTTCAGTTCAATTTTTAATTCCCCATTACTACATAAAATAGTATAACAAAACAGCAGTGATAACATTTTTAAAACTTTAACCAGCTTGGGCACTTGAATGAATTTTCCCTGAAGATTCATTCATTCATTCATTCATCTTCTACCGCTTATCCGAACTACCTCGGGTCACGGGGAGCCTGTGCCTATCTCAGGCGTCATCGGGCATCAAGGCAGGATACACCCTGTACGGAGTGCCAACCCATCGCAGGGCACACACACACTCTCATTCACTCACACAATCACACACTACGGACAATTTTCCAGAGATGCCAATCAACCTACCATGCATGCCTTTGGACCGGGGGAGGAAACCGGAGTACCCGGAGGAAACCCCCGAGGCACGGGGAGAACATGCAAACTCCACACACACAAGGTGGAGGCGGGAATCGAACCCCCAACCCTGGAGGTGTGAGGCGAACGTGCTAACCACTAAGCCACCGTGCCCCCCTTTTCCCTGAATATATTTATATAAAACATATAGTTTATAGATATTTAACCATGGCCATTTTATGTTAAGGTTTATAGGAAAACAGTCACCAAAATAAACAGGATTCGGCATAATGCAATTTATCCTTATTACAGACAGCCTTGGATTAGGAACTAAGAAAGAAAAAATATATGAAAAATATAATAATAATAATAATAATAATAATAATAATAATAATAATAATAATAATAAGCTTACAACGGATTTCAGAATGTTGGCTACAGCAAGTCCTGCTGTCTGCGTTACCTGGCTTCAGTCACAGCAGCTTGTATGGCATCTTCTATCTGCTGTCCAGCAGCAGCATGTTCATCTGGAAGAGGAACAGCAATCAGGAGTCCACTCTGAAGGCCCAGAAACAGTGTACTCGCTGTGCAAGAGAAACAGTATCACATCCACTTAGGATAAACAATCTGCTACCATAAATACAACTTGTGTTCCTCAGATAATTGTAACTGATTTAGCAGATGATTAAAAAAGCTCTTGACTTAATTTATTCTCTACAACAAATATGCCACATGATAATTATTTTAAACTTACCAATAAGCTCAGCTGCTTCTTCAGCGTTGTGGACATTGTAAGGAGATGTGTATCCACTTTTATGAGAAAAGAAAGCTGGAAAACTCTTTGACTCTCCATAAGTGGCTACACAGACCCCTTGAGTCTCCTAGGATTATAACATAATAAATAAAGTATACAGTGCATTCAGAAAGTATTCAGAGTGCAGAGCTAAGGGTGGGTATTTTTTTCCACATTTTGTTATTGTATTGGATTTTTTCCATGTTTTGTTAAAACCCTTTGATTTTTAAACTCTCCGTAACCCATAATGACAAATCATAAACAAGATTTTGATAACCTTGTAAATTTATTAAAAAGGAAAATAACTGGAATATCAAATTGACTTCAGATGCTTTGCTTTAACACTTGAAATTTAGCTCAGGTCCATTAAAATTTTTTGGATCATCTTTGATTGAAGTCCAGTTTATCACAAATAGGGTTTTTGCTACATCATTATGGTGTATGGAGGGTAGACTGACATGTGAAAAGGAACTCTGCATTTTAGCATAAGGCTCCAACAAAACAAAATGTGGAATAAATGAAAAGATGTGAATTCTTATCTCACTGTATGTATGCACTATACAGTATGTATCAGAACTTGCTGCTGATTTAATAACTGATTAATAAACTACTTCCTTCGTTGCGCTCCTTGATTACTGACCAGGAACTCCAGGGTTCGGCCAATGTCCAGGATGGACTTCACTCCAGCAGACACAACAGCAATTGGAGTGCGGCCCAGTTCAGTCAGATCTGCGCTGATATCCAGGGCTGTGAGGAATATTCACTTATTGCTCTTTATTTATAAAAATAAAGACCACTACTGCTATCCATAATCTCATACAGCAAAATGATTCAATTCTATCATTCTAATCATTTACACAGTTTAAATCTAAAATTCTAAATGTTCACAATATATATTGTTTCTCATTAAATATTTGAGTTTGTGTAAAATGTCAAAAATTTGACAATAATCAAACTGAATCTGACATTTGAAAGGTAGACTATATGCCAAAAAGTATTTAGATAATTGAAAAATACCCCATATGTGAATCTTGCCCAGACTTGTGGTGGCACGTGATTGTCTATTACGTCTTTGGATGCTGTAACATTGATGTACAATTTCCCTTCACAGGAGGTAAGCACTCCAAACAAATAAATGCACATGTACGCAAATCGCCAAGCAGCAGTCCAGTGAAAAGCCACTAGATATTTCCACATGGAATCCACCAACAGTGTAATTGTTCATGCATCATAAAATATGAGCCATTTAAGTTAAGAAGTACACAACATGCAACACTTTAGAAAGATAGCAGGTGTGACTGGATGCCAAAGGACCAAAAGCAGCCATGTTCTCTATACAGTCTCTCACCTGTCAATTACAGTGACTCAAGCCAGGTATCTCTATGCTCATGTATACTGAAATGGACAGATATTGCTTTTCTCAGAATGTTTCATGCTGTCATTTGATGCGCCATAAGAAGCAGGTTGATAACTGGCTTCATGCGTCTCACATGTGTTGTGCCTGAAACCTTCCTGGTTTGGTAGCTGTCGTATAATAGACAAGAGCCAACTGGTGGGTAACTGGACAGGCAATAAAATAATTCTATTGTCTATTATAGTTTAGTAATGCTCATTGTGACTTACTATTTTCTCCATCTCTGTGTACGCCGCCAACACCTCCAGTCACAAAAACAGGAATTCCCGCCTTTTGAGCTGCGATCATCGTACCCGAGACAGTAGTTCCTCCAGACAAACCCTACTGATTCAATCACTCACATCTCATTCATATTCCTAATAAAGGTCTTTTTTATGATCATTAAAGAAGCACTATGAATGTTTCTACCTTGCTGATAACATAAGGCAAGTCTCTCCTGGACACCTTGAGGGTCGTTTTACTTCGGGCAAGGGAGTCCAGCTCATCTGAAGACAAGCCCACATGCACCTTTCCATCCAGAATAGCCACCGTGGCAGGAGTCACACCCTCAGCTCTCACAATGTCCTCCACCTCTTTGGCTGTGCTAGAAATTAAGTGTTCATTCGATTGTAACACAAATGATATTTGCACTCAAGATGGTTATGCGTACATGGACTCTTGCTTTCTATATCTGTCAGAAAATGGAAATAGAAACACAACAGGCTGTTGGCTTCCTCAATGATCAAATGGACATTATCTACCTCAGGTTTTGAGGGTATGGCATTCCATGTGTGATGATGGTGCTCTCCAAAGCCACAACAGGCCGGTGATCAGACAGAGCCTCAACCACAGTGGGGTGAATTTTAAACAGCGCATCTGGGGAAAATTCACAATTACACATCACCGTGTCAGGCTGCTTTTGTTACAATGACACATTGGTAAGTAATAGGAACTATTATAGTTATATGTATTTGGACATACAGATGAGTGACAAATTAAAAGTAAAAACTACATAAAGTATCTCAGTAAGGGAAAAAACAAATAAACACTGGAAGTTGCCATAAAAGCTACAAGTCTTTAGATCTGTAATGGAGCAATGACCACTGCTGTTTATAACATACATTTCCTCAGCTGTATGTTTTAACCATGGTGATGATGAGCTTTATCTAATATGTTGTTCCTAAATCTTTCACATGATTCACATGATTCACATGAGTTGCATTTACATTACATTTCATCCTCCTCAAACTATTAAATGACACCTCATGTCATGTGGACAAGATCATAGCCATCCCAGAACAGGCATCTCCCATCAGGTAGAAATGTTGAAGGTGATTTGTAGAATAAGGATAAATGTGATCTGTCTTCAAGATCAAGAACATAGGAATGATTTGCAATGACACTTCTCTCTGAAAGGTGACAAATGAAGGCAAACCTGTTTCTCACAGCACCTCAGAGCCATAGTTTCCTTTAATTTGTCACCTCTCTATGTGTTTGGAACATCTGGCATATACAGTAGGTTACTAAAATATGTAGTAAAAGCTTTACCAGATCTGTATGAAGTTGCTGATATGTAGCGCTGCAGGGTGGATGACAGTTTCCCAAGCATTTTTATACCAAAGGAATCTTAGTGATGGAAAAATAATGCAAAAGCAATCAGCCACCACTCATACAGCAGTCATTATAATTAAGATAATATAGCAATAAGTTACAGGTGTAAAAAGCATTAAAAGTGAAGAAGTCAATTAAGTATTATAGTAAAACTGCAGCATAGGCCTAGATTTAAAGGAGCTCGTGTACTTTGGCTCAAACTCTCAGTCAGATCACTTACTTGCAAATAGTAGGCTCGAGTCTTAAGGCTCCTGTTACAGCAGGGCTGTCAAAGTCTTGGGTGCTAAAAACACCACAAATACACATCTAGCACTGTTTTAACATATAGATTAGCAAACATGCTAAAGAGGAGTAAGTGAACTTTGACCAGAGCTGCGGTCTGTTTGTTTTTGACCAAAGGCCATAAGCAGTTTAACTGGGTCCATTTTAGTTAACTAAATAGCACAAAACAATGACTTTAACTAAAACGATGGTACTGGATAGAATCAAGTGATTCACTGAAACGAATCATAAAATGTATTTGTCGTTTGATTGATGCCTAAAGTTTTGAATACATGAATCAGTAATCAATCATTTGTTTGGTTGCTTGTTCGAACTTTATTAAAGATTAAACTGAAACACTTATAAAATGACCTTTATACATTATACAATACAATCAGTTACAATGCAAATCTAAAAATATACTAAAATATAAACATACCTTATCTTAACAAAAAAATACAAGAAAGTCTCTTTATTAGTAAAAATGTATATATTTGTATAATAATAATAATAATAATAATAATAACAACAACAACAACAACAACAATAAAAATGTTACCCAAAATGGTTCCTGAGCACTGCCTTCACCTCTAATATTTATTTATTTATTTATAGCATGCTTGCAGAATATTATGTGCCTAAATATTCCAATATGTACATTTATATTTTTAATTTAATAGACTTTAATATATTTCTTTCAGCATGATTACTTAGTGCTGAAAACCGTTCCAATTTATAATTTATAGGAGTAAATACATTAACATATTTTTTGGGGGGTGTATATTTTTATGACACTAATATGATGTTTTATCCCAGGGTCATTATTATTAGCCACAAAATCAGCAACTCTTAATGAAAAAAAAAATATTCACAATATTAATATTAATCATTTGCATTGCTATGCAAATTAAATGCATATTAATGTAAGTTAAAGTAAGATCATTTTGTACATTTGGAATATGTAGAATATGAATATGAAACTGATTATTTGTTCTATCACTGATTATAAACCACTATTTGTGTAATTTCCCCAAAAATTCCTGTAGGAATCAATAAAGTACATCTAGCCAGCTATCTTTTATAACCTTCAGTGATTCATATCCTGTTAATACAGAAAAAGCTGATACAACAAAACAATCTGTTTTTCTTTTCTCTTTGTTTTATTTTGTAGATCTGACTACTCAATTTGCCTCTGGAATTAGAACATTAGATTAGATTTCAGCTGTCATTCTATTCAACTTCTTCATGTACATCTAAAAGCTCCAATTCAAACCAGTTTGGGTTTGATAGATGGTATGCCTGAAATGCCCTAATGGCATCTCTTAAGGCTCTGCCAGATGGACAGATGTGGTAGTCGTCGATTCCAAGTCCATCAACGTGTTTAATTCTTCCAGGTTCGTACTTCTCCTTGTTCAGGAGTCTGAAGAAAAGCTCTTCAAATTGCTTCATCAGCTGGTATTTTACAGCCACATGAAACAGAGCAGGCACATCCTTCTCACTGCACACGTCATTGAAATATGCTACAGCATACTTCCCAAATGATGGAGCGCACACAAATTCTGGTACGATCAGGCTGAGAGCAGGGGTCAGCATATCCCCCATGGGTGAGCGGGCATCCTCCCGGGTCATCACCCTGCGCCCTCTGCACATGGCATTCCATTTGGCACACACTCCCGGAGAACACAGGATGAGTATTTTATCAGTAGACTTGGTAAGGCTCTTATTCTGCATGTCCAGCCACTGGATGCTACCTATACTGCCCAGGCATGTAGAGTCCAGCAGGTCAAGTGTGACTTCAGTTCCACATTTGGACCTAAGGAAAGCACACAGCTTTAGGACGATGTCTGTGTACATAGGATGGTCCTGAGAGTAGATGATCAGGACTTTACTGCGCTCGTGCACTGAAACAACTTCCGGGTTGCTCTTGTCCGTGGTGTTATGAGAGGAAGAATTTGGATCTGTCATAGATGGAAGATCAGAGAGAAATTAAGTAAATATAATTTCATTTACATTTAAAAATTAAATAAATGCCTCTGAAATAGTCAATCATCCTAAAAATTTATTTGAACAATTAACCATCAACTAAAAGACATTAGTGGGGGAAAAAAACGTTTAACACATATATGTACACATATATCTCAGCAATGTTGAATTCTCAAACTAATTGGAAGTTGATAATTTTCCCCAAAATGTCATCCAACTGCAAACAAGAGGGTTACATTATTGTACTCATTCTAATAAGTTATTGTTTTTATAGTACCATCTAAATGATATAGCAGATGCTCCACATCTAATAAGAGATGGCTAATATGAAATTGATTAAAAACATGTTATTTAAAAAGGAATATTTGATATAGTGAACTTTCTATAAGGAGATGTTTATATAACATTTATGTAATGAGTCTTTGGTGTCTGTGCTTTCTAAATTTTAGTGAGTTTTCCACCACAATCTTCGTTTATTTTTATTTATTTATTTATTTATTTTTACTATTTTACTGTCTTTTGAACGTAACTAAATTGATACTTTTATTATATGTCAATTTTAAGAAATGTAAACGTTGGCAAATTGTGGTGGTGTAAGTGCAATAAAAACTCTTCAGGACATGCTGTTATTGAAAAATAATCAATAGCTTTGTTGATTTGACTTTTTATATCAGAAAAAACACAACCATAAACTGTTTTTTTTTTCTTATTTAATTTATACCTGTGTGAATGGCACGAATTCTCTTGTGCAGCAAAACAGCTATAAAAGCACAGAATATCAGTGCTGCTTGGGCTAAAAGTGCCCAAACCATGTGCTGTCTCTTGGTGGAAGGAATGGAATAATCTGAAATGAACAAGAACATTGCTGATTACTGAAAAAGTCATAGTCTTGTAGCCACATGAATAGGAAACTATGAAACAGTGTATTGAAATACTTACAGGAGCAAATATTAACCTTTTGTTGGTGATGTGAACACTTTTGCATGCATCGTATAAAGAAGGGTTTAATCTGTTAAAAAAAAATAAAAATAATTTGTGTTATTAGCACTGCATTTATGTCTAACTCTAAATTTGTCTGTTGGAATTATTTTAGAACTCACCCCAAAGAAGATCTCACAGCGTTTTATCTGCCAAGGGTTCAGAGAGAAATTGACGCTGATTGAAGTACGATTGTCCTTGGAAATCAAAATGTTTTGAATCATTTCAGTATAAAAGGGTATAAAAATGTTATGTTAAATGAAGAATAATAAATGCTACAAAAGCAGGCAGTAAACGCACAGTACCTTTGAGACTGTATGTGACAGCTCGTTGTGGAAATCAGCTGAAAAAATGTATACTTTGTACATGTCTGAGAACTCTGCTGTGTTAAATATGAGATCAATCGTGACCCTGTTTCCTCCGTCATCTCTCACTGACCATGTCATGTTTGGATCCCAGTGGCTTCCTGTTCAATGTTACACCACATTTCACATTTGCACATAAACACCTAATATAACCATAAAAATTGGGCAGTTTCTAAAGCCCTGAATAAACACATCTCACCGTTCTCCAAGCAGACACGGAGGCTTCTGTATTTACGACGTTCACAACCTTTACAGAAGACAAATACTGTTAACTATCTGACATACACTCACTGTCCACTTTATTAGGAACCTAGACATTTATGAATTTTGTACTAAGATCCAATCATGTACAGTAGCAACAGTACAATAAAGCACAATATAAACAGGTCAAGAGCTTTAGTCAATGTTCAAATCAAACATCAGAATGAGGAAATTGAAGAGGAAAAAAATGTGATCTCAATGAATTTGACCACGGAGTGGATGTTAGAGGTTCGAATATTTAAGAATCTGCTGTTACTTTCACACACAACAACCTCTAAAGTTTACACACAATGGTGAAAATGGAGAATGATCAGACCGAGCTATTTGAGCTAGAAGTCAGTAACAACTCAAATATCCACTGTTTACAACTGTGGTGAAGAGAAAATCTCAGAACATGAATAACTGCATAAGCATGCAGGAATACATGTGTTCCTAATAAAGGATGATGAATGTATAAATTATATATTTTAAAAGATTATTGAATATTTGGATCTATAATAAAATATCCAAATAAAAGATAAAGTGTAAGCAATTAGTGACGATAATCTGTTACTTACCTGGAATTGTTATATTGAGAAGTTTTGCATGTCCCCCGATATCTGGCTTTGGTAAATTAGACACTGTAACCTGATATGTCATTCCTGGATCAACGACAATTTGATCCAGTGCAAAAGACCACTACAAATGTAATACAACAATCATTTAGAACAAGTTCTATAACTCATTACTCAAAGCATGTAGTTCATTCATATATTGAACAAGCACGACTACACGTCAGATATGATCTTACTGCCTCAAAGTCTGGCCGCTGGATCCTGGAGAAGTTGAAGATATAACAAAAACACAAACTGTTGTTTGTGGTGAATTCATGCACTTGCACCTTCATCCCCTGAAGGCTGTATATGTTTGCTGCAGGAAGAATTTTGAAAAGAAGAAAAATTATCTCTGAACTCAGTGCTTGTCATATGAATGTCATATAAAGTCCCTGATGTGGTTATTAGTTTTAACCTCTTTATCTTACCATCAGAATACTGTGTCAGTGTAAGAGACAACACAGGGACAGTTTCATTCTTCTCATCTTCTTTGGATTTCACCTGGAAGGCTACAATAGGGTGCGGATTTGGAGCCTCGGATCTCGGCTTCACCCAGTCTTTTACTGAACAGTTTGACCTGCCTGAGTTCAGCACAGAAAGATTAATGGTGATATATCAAGTAACTGATGTGTACTTACTGTAGTTGTTCCACATGTAGTAAAACATTGCAGTATGGTTTAGATGGATGTTTTGACTGAATCAATGCTTTCACCTCTTAAAGAATCACTTTCATTGCATAGCTGATGAAGGACTTCAATTTCAATGTTTCACATCTTACAGAAAAAAGTTTTGTTTTTGTTTTGTTTTTTATTTACAGTTTACTTTTTTCCCTTTATTTAACTGCTATGAAAACGAAACTTTTTTTACCCTCAAATATTAAAATAAATAAATAAATAAAAACATCAGATTCTGCCAGGATTATAAATGAGTGCTTTTTTAAAGGCACTTGTCTGGCCATACATCGCTGTGCTATATGGGCCTAATTAAAATGAGCCAGATTAGACTTGTTAGATCTAAACATTTATCCAATAATATAAAACTACCATACATTTATCAGGTAATTTATACTTATAAACTGTCCAAGTCTACAGTATCATTATCTATACAGTATATTTGTGTCTTCCCTGTTAAATTTGCACAAATAAATGAAAGCTTTCCATCCCCACAGTTCTAAAAGCTTCAATAAATAAAAATGTCATACAATGAAATGTGATACTTACTTACTTGGACACTACAGGATAAGCCCTAACAAAGAAACAGGAGTGCAGTTAGTTAGATAAGTCAGATTCAGATTTTATAACATAGACATTATGAATTAAAAAGCCTTCTCACTTCCTGAGAGCACTGCAGTGGAGGCTGCTCTATCAACCCAAGCGAAGAAATCTGTACAATTACACATGAGAGCAACAAACATTCAAAAATCATCTTTTGAAAATGTAAGACTAATGCAGCACAGGTAGAATAAACTATCCTGAAGATGACGGCTCACAACTGAACAGCTTTTTCACAGGGTAAACAGGAAATGTGAAAATCAGATAACTGCAGCAGTGAAACATTTAACATTGCATGTGACATGTACCTTGTATATATGTCTATATCTATTTCTATATATCTGTATATATATATATATATATATATATATATATATATATATATATATATATATATATATATATATACACACACACACACACACACACACACACACACACACACACACACACACATTATATATATTAATTAAGTATTGAGTAATTGACAAGTAACATGGCATAAATAATTTCACTAATTCTATATTAGAAATTCACATGATATAGATATCCTTCTCAATCACATTTTATACCTTATATGTATATCTAGATACTCACTAGAGGGCAGCAGGCAATAGAATATCTTCAATAAATTTGGCAATATATATTTTATACTTTGTGAAAGCACATAATGTACTTCATTTATTATTATGGCTTATTTCATATTTCAACACATAACCTCATGCTCATATCTCACCTTATTTAATATAAACTGCTATAAAATCACTAAGCACTTACAGACAAGTGTTGCAAATATAAAAGATTATACCAGAGGTCCTACTTCTGTGTAGCTGGACTTATAGAAAGGTTTATAGAATGTGAATTTACAAAACTGATTAAAATAAATCTAATTAATTAGGGGGCACGGTGCCTCGCACCTCCAGGGTTGGGGGTTCGATTCCCGCCTCCGCCTTGTGTGTGTGGAGTTTGCATGTTCTCCCCGTGCCTCGGGGGTTTCCTCCAGGTACTCCGGTTTCCTCCCCCGGTCCAAAGACATGCATGGTAGGTTGACTGGCATCTCTGGAAAATTGTCCGTAGTGTGTGAGTGTGTGAGTGAATGAGTGTGTGTGTGCCCTGCGATTGGTTGGCACTCCGTCCAGGGTGTATCCTGCCTTGATGCCCAGTGACGCCTGAGATAGGCACAGGCCTAACCTGAGGTAGTTCGGATAAGCGGTAGAAGATGAGTGAATGAATAATTAATTTAATGAACCTATTTAAATTCCATCCCAGTCAAATTCACAGACGCCCTGTTGTCACTGGTTTTACACACAGCTAGCACCAAGGCAGTACATGAAACGTTATATCAGCTTCAATCTATAAGGACAAATTGAAGTAGTTTTGGATAAAAGGTAAAGAAAACACATGGTAGATCCATTGATCTTGGAAGCTGCTGGGATTCAACATCATTAGTAACAAAGAGCAGCCAAACCGTTAAATGAATAAATTATACATTAAATTTGACATTTCTTATTATTGCAGGTGGTGATAAAGTACTGTTGAATATTTATTAAAAATCTCATATAAAATTGCATATGAATTATATAGAAATTATTCAATTTCGGGTCTGTGTTTGCAAAATTAAATTTACATTCAATATCAAAGGTGTTCCCTTTTTTATGAAAAGAGTCTTTTCCAGTCTTGCTGAGGCCATCAGGGTATGTGCCATGGGACCTGAAAGTAACAGTTTGCTGATAACAATATAGAATCCATGTGAATGAATGAAATCTGACAATAATAACCGATAAGTCTAGTCAGCAAACCCGTTGTGTTAAATCAATTAACTTGACTCAACAATTAACATGCTGCTTATTTGAATTTAAAATGATTTATTGAAAAATATGACTGTTCAATATTGTCCTTTTTAAAGTTAACACAAAAATAGCTTGTTTGTTTTGGTTCATGGCAATAAGCTATGTAAATAAATGTTACTAATTATTACACTAATTACACGAGTAGCTATTGGCCATATTATTTTTTGTCAAAGTAGCTCTCTGAGGAAAAATGGTTGGAGACGCATGGATTAAAGTCGGCAGTATTGCATAAGAAGCTCTGAGAAGCCTCATCAACTCATACTGTCACTCACGCTAATGCTCACCATAAGATTATTACACATTACACTTCGTGTCTGTCAGGCAGCTACAGATAACGACTGCAATGCTCATCAAGATAAATACTTCTACACATATACACATGATACACATCTTACACATGATAGTAGGATCACCAATTACACTAATGTGGATCATAAATGTAGTAGTTGTTCTATCTTGAATCAGGAGAAGCTACAGGGGTTTTAATAAACCTGCATACTGTCATACTAAGTCGGGAAATTTAGGCACTGGCTATGGTCAGAAGCTAGTTTGAGAGCACTTAACTTTCTCAGGAAGTTATGATGTTGGCTGACTGAAACATTACAGAGTGACAAATATATCTTTTTTTTTTTTTTTTTACCTTTGTGGAACCAAGAACAACAACACCAGCAATGGTTGTAAGTACAAACTCACCAAATGGTATGAAGTAAAGGCTGGGGCTGATTTCTTTCTAGACCAGACTTTCAGACTGCAGTTACACAGTCTATTAATTTACACGTGGATAATGTCTCTCAGATTTCATGTAATTTGGGACTAATTTCTATTAAGTCCTTTCGCTGACACATCCTTAACACATCATCAGTGGTCAATGAGTGATTGAGTAATTGTATGGTAATTGTTTTGAGTTTTGTGATAACTTTTTTACAGAATAATTAGTAAATATGTTCTCAATCCATGTTAAAGTCCACAAGTGAGCAGGTAAGGGTCCTTGAGCTATATCTTGAGCTATATCTATATCCTCACCCCATTTTTACAGCAATGCGGGGCACATACCAGCTGAATACCTTCAGAATTTATGGTCTTCAGAGGCTGATCATAACAGTCACCTCTTCATTCCTCAGTATTTACAAGGAGGTCATTCAATTTACAAGCTTTGGTGATAACGACTGCTAAGTATTGACATGGATTTGTGTTACGATAACAATATATAGTTATATGATTCGATCTTTTCTGCTTGAATGTTTACAAAATGTTAAACAGTAGATGTTTACAAGGATGGCCTTCTTTTTAAACATTTATGATGATTTTTATGTACATCCTGGAGTTAAATACCAAAGATGCCCTAGTCTATGTGTGTGTGTTTGTGTGTGTGTGTGTGTGTGTTTTAGTGTCCCATATGAATGCCACACTAAATGGAGGAGTCAGAGATGAAGGACACATGCTATGTGAAAGGGACACAAACGCATAACAGAAATAATTTAGGTGCTCTATTTTGGTGAGCCATTCACAAGACAACATTCAAATCATAAATCTCTCATCCAAAAATCATAAAATGCCTTTTCTTCTCTGGCCCGACCATCCAGCTCACTCTCCCTCTCTCTCGTCTACATCAAGGTAGGTTTGGATCATGACTTAGCTAATGAGGTAGACATGTCAAATAATATTAGCTGCCTGTTGATTGTGACTAAGTGACTGAACTTACAAAAAATTCGAAGACTTTTGGTGGATAATATAATTTGTCTTGAAACCTCACATTCTTAGAAAAATTAAGTACTAAACTGGATTGTTCACTGTTGTTGGGATGGTACTAGTATGTATTTACATATACAGTGTAGATAACTGGATTTCAAGGATGACTGAAATCTTTACTCTATAAATGTAATTCTAAAAACAAATTAACTTAACCATCCATGCTCCTTCTTAGATAAAAAATACATAATAAAGAAAAAAGTAATATTAAGGAAATGACAAGGAAAATTTCAGTTCCTGTATTTCTAAGAGTGTATGTATCAGTTGTACAAGGATTGTAAAGAACACATGAGACCTGATCAAACTGCTGAGGCTAATTTTTAAATGAAATGTTTTATTCAGTTCTAAAGGTAGTTTCTTCGGTGCTAGTCAGCAATCCTGAATTCAGGGATTGTAATTATAGATCCACACATGTGCTTAGTGTGAGGCGCAAACTGATGTTTAGGAACCGCTGTCAAATGGAAATGAGAGAACTAAAGAGGAAATGCACACTCATGGGAAAAAGATAAATGTGGTTACAAAGTGCAGTTAGTCCGTATAAGATGCTATCTAACGGAATATGCGCTCAACAAACGCCATTCATCTAATCAACTAATGAACTCTTATATATATATATATACGTGTATATATACTTGTATATAATGAACTCTCAGAACCAGGTTTGCTTGCATGTCCGGGATTCATGTATTTCTGTACAGTAAATGTCCATTGTTAAAACAAGTATAGAAATAATATTGAATTGAAATTAAACAAAATGAATGCTTGACCTCAGACCCAGTGCTGCTTTGGACGAGTGTCAACAGGAGACCTTGAGGAGTCACCTTAAAGCCCTTTATTAGCTCTGATTTTATGTGCTGGAATAATTACATAAATGTCACTCACTGAATGAAACGTGTTGGCACGGGGCCATTTTCTCTATATGCCTGACCAAGATTATGCAAGACTTGTGCTGGACTATTTAAAAAAAATAAAAGCCTTGTATGACAACCTTCTTGGGTGACAAGGACAAAATAAAGACAGGCGTGTATGCTGTTGTGTGGTTGCCTCAATGAAGATTTCAGTCCTGGCCAAGATTTTATGGGAGCCCTGGTTGCCATCAGGCAGCTTCAAGGCTGCAGCTGCTGGTGTATCTGGGAGAGAGAAAGGAACGGTAGCAATGTTCAAATATAGCCAGGAGCACTTATAGCACCACCTGACCTTCAATTAAGCAGCTACGATATAACATGTACTGTACAAATACACAGAACAGGACAGAGAACATCATGTACTAAATTACAGATCTATATCTATATACAGTCTGTTGGAATTCAGATAAAGGCATCGGTGTAAGGAAAGGTTTCCAAATGATTACCGACCGAGTTGGACACACTTTCCAACTATGTCAGGACTGAATTAATTAATTATTTATTTTTGTATTTATTTAGCATCAGTAACACTGTGCTTACCTGTTTTTTTTAAAGGGCACAAAGAGAACCATGTCGGAAGGGTAATGTGACAACCTCTTGCTGTTTATATAATAGTACAATTTAATGCTTATTAATCAAAGAGCGGTTTATTCAATTAATGTATATTTGCTGTGTTTTTTTCTTCTCCTGTATTTAACAACACAGACCGGTAAGTTGAACCATAATTTCTTCTCCTTCACTGTTTTTTTCACAATATACAATGCAATTCAACTCTAAAAATGGCTTTTAACCCCTTTAACTCCCAGGACCCCTTGAATTGTGGATCCAATTTTACTTTTAATTTCTCTCATAGCTGCATTTTATGCATTTTGTATTAGTTGAACTGCGGTTCATCGGTACTTCATGATAGGATAGTAATTCAGCTGGGAGGTTAATAATGAAATTCAGTTATGTTTCATTTTCAGTAATATACTTTATACTTTTTTTTCACTTTCAGAAAAAGAACAAAATCACGGCCACACGCCGGCTACAACTAAAAGTGAGCCCCATTCTTATATTACATCAGCGATAAAACTTGATGGGTTGTGCATGCTGTTAAATTGGTTTTCAAAACCAATACTTCATAAAGAGTTTTATTCATTTTATATCCCAGCAAATTGTCAACTAGTATAATTCTTAACATTATCGAATGGTGCATGATGCTTTTTATCCATTTATAGTTACATTTAATGTTGTCTCATTTAGTATTGTGTACATTATAACAGCTATAAACAGTCGTTCCCTCACCAACCCTTCTCTTTTCAATTATTATTATTATTTAGTGATGTTGTAACAGAAGGTTAATCAAGAGCTATATGACCAATCAGAATTGAGAATTCAGCCTGCCTGGTCTAGTGGAGCTCTTTTTGTTCAGTTTTACTGTCTCATTTTTGAATCCTTTCTCAAAAGGGCAAGCTGCTAAAGAAGGCAGCATCTATGCTTGTAGCTGAGAAAGAGCAGAACAAGCGTGACAGGGAAAGTGCCCTGAACGAGAGAGTCCCACCACTCAAACTCTCTGGACTGTCTGGACAGGAGCTGCAGGTAGAAAGTGAATCGCACTGCTGTGAGTAGTGTATGAGATGGACCTCTATAAGATAATAATTTCTCAAACATTTTATCACAGGAGCTCTGCAAAGAACTTCACCGCAAAATAGACACCACTGATGAAGCGCGATATGACCTTGAAGTTAAAGTGGCCAAAAATGAAACAGAGGTACTGTATTGTGCTCACATGTCAGTTTTTGCTAGCAGGACTAAACCCCTAGCAAATTTGCTAGCAGGACTAAACCCCTTTGTCTTTCAAAGATAGAAAGACACCAGCATAATGTTTCATATTGTCTTGAAATGGATTATTTTGGATTTTTGTCAGTCTAACGCAACAGCACCACCAAATGATTGTAAGACAATATACACAGAGTGGTATGAAGAAGCAAGTTGGGTCTGATTTCTTCCCAGCCCAGACTTTAGATTTACAGTATGAAGCCTGTCAGTGACAGACGTATCAGGTGATAACACTGAGTAAAACACTTCCTAACTTAAATCTGATCATCTGGGCTGATATTATACACAAGCCATAAATAGTGCATGAAAAGCACACATGAGTAAAATAGTCATGGGTGGAATGAAGGTGGATTATTTAGTCCATTTTTATTATAATCCCTTTATCCCCCCAAAAAAATAATTAAAAAAATTAAAAGTTTTTTATTTTTTTTTTGGTTTGTACTAAAGGAATATGAAAATCAAGGCATGATGCCAGTGTGGATTCAGATCACTTAAAATCATGAATTTAACTGCTTGTGCTCTAAATCATTCTAATAATACCTTCAATTAAATCTTGTGATGTAATATAATATATTGTTCAACACTAATAATTTCACTGTCAATCTGTTGATCTATATTAGATTTTAGCCTTCATTTAAATTCACCACCAGACATCAGTGTAGAAGACTAATGAATATAGAATGAATATATATATTAAATTATGGTTTGTTATGTTATGAAATATTGGAGTGTTTGCATTTTTGACATTTTATTCCTATATTTAAATCAAGAGTATATATATATATATATATATATATATATATATATATATATATATATATATATATATATATATATATATAGCAGATATAATATGTAAAATAGAAGTTTTCTTAACTTCATAGTTGTGTGTGCATGATGAAAGATGAAAGCAGATACACATTACATGTCTGATGATTACATGTCATTGACATTCTTGCAGACACTGACTGTAAAATCCTGCCATTGTATTATTTACAGTGAAGAAAACTAACACGTACGAGCAATACTAAGAAGGACACAGATGTGCTAGGCAATTAGATCATTCATTCAAAACAAAATTAACCCTTTAATATCCTAGGATACACTCAGTGGGTCTAAACACACACATCTCCACTCTTCTAATGACACACTGTTCCTAATATAGTCACTGTAATGAATAAATCATTTATAGTAGTTCTGAAATAATAAAATATCTGGTGGGATTTGTGTTAATGAGGTTTAGATCTTCAATTACACAAATGTCGTTTTACTGCAGATTCAATCACTGACACAGAAGATTGGAGAGATAAAGGGCACCATGAACAGAACCAAACTGAAGAGGGTAAAGAAATCTGCTGACGCTATGCTTGGTGCTCTGACTGAATCCAAAATGTCATCGAAGGCAGACTTTAAAGCCAACCTGAAGACAGTCAAGAAAGAGGAGGAGAAGGTAAGCTTCAAGGTGACGCTACATCAGGAGATCGCAGTTATGAGCATTCATTTCTCATGAAATGTTTTTTTTCCATAGAAGGAAGAGGTGACTGACTGGCGTAAGAACGTGGAGGCCATGTCTGGTATGGAAGGCAGAAAGAAGATCTTTAATGCCGGTCAATAAAAGGTTTAGATGCAGAATAGTCAGCTGGAAACATTGTGTGTAACATTCTGTCATAATTAAGCAACAATAATTAATTACAAATGCATAGATGGCATAATCGATAACATGGTGCCACAAGAGGAGTGGACATCTTTGTGGAAATGGAAAAAACATTCAAAAAATATTCATTTTGCTTTATCTGTGACCTTCCATGGATTCATGACTGTAGATAAACTGTTTGTGTCCCAAAGTTTTGTTGAGTTTCAGAACTCACTGAGCCTTGTGTCAAACCTGGCTGTTGTCAGCATCTAACTTTGTGTCTTTGTGTTTTGCATAGAAATACACTGTGTGTGTTGATCTGACCCACAGGTAAAATAAATCTGACTAGAGATGGATGAACTGTGATTGAACTTTTGTGGTGTAAACCATGTTACGTTGTATGATGGTAGATTCTGCAAATTTTTCTAGTCACTTGGAAATGCAACTTACAGTGTAACAGCATTCCACAATTAAATATGATGCAATGTTTTAAAGAAATATGCGTGTGTGTGATTGTTTCCATCCAATGTTGCTGTTTAGCTACTGAAATATAGCATAGTTTAATATACTAAAATATATAAGGGTTTGGCGTTCCATATGTTGTTTCACTAAGACACTATTTACATTCATCGAAATCAAACTATGCTTAGAAATCCAATGCAAGTTTAAAGCACAGGTTGTGATTTGCATGGTTGAATCACTTATTCATTCTGGCAGGCTTCACCCCTTGTAGGGTCAAACAATGAGAAAGTCGTTGACCGAGGTAGTGGGCAGGCTAAGTGAAGGGAGCTTCAAGGGGTCTAGTCTATTTTAGATCTCCACTCACAAGAGGCCACTGAAGCCATAAAATCTGAACCGGCATTGTTGCATTGTCACACACTCCTCACTCTCTTGAGCTTTTCCTGCACACATCAGGTATGATTCCACAACTTTATTGAATTATTTAATGAGTAAGAATCAAGTTTGGTGTATGAAATGAAATAATTTGACCAGTAGAATCTGAGCTTGTAGAGGTCTCATGTAAATGCTCTGCCAAGTTTAAGTTTAAGTTTAAAACTTTAAGTAAATTTCCATTTCAAAATTCTTACTTGGAGATGGAAGAAGGATACTGTATATCGCTTGTATTGAAGTCATAGAAGGGCATTTTTACTTGGAAAAGATAACAAATGTCTTGGACACAACCTTAAAATTGTTCTGTTCTCTAAAAAAACATTTTTAAATTCCATTAGAAATGATTACTGCTTAGTCACACAGAATTTTTATATATCTTTTTAACAGGAAGTCAAAATGTCTGAGGCGTAAGTACCTTTCAGTTATGTCAAATTTTTCCTCATGTATGTCATTCATTTTTGATCAACATTTGATCAGGTTCTTTTATTTTTCTCACCATTAATCTACATCTCAAGACCGGTAAGTGAGAAAAAACAATTGCTAAGAGACTTTAGTTGAATACAAAAGCAGTGAAGAATGCAGTATTAGTATGTTTAGTCCGCTAGTAATACTTTATTTATTCTATTACTATTACTAATACTAATAAGACAACTAATATTCTTTATTTAGCACAAAGAGAAAAGAAAATTAACTCCTTAAACTCCCTAAAACATATTTTCATTCCTTTCTATTAATTTTTTTCTATTAAATGCTCTACATCTACTGAATTGTTACTAGTGTAGTATTTGTAGTAGTTACTGAATACTAATTGAATAATATGGCAGGAGTTTAAGTGATTAATATATTTTACTAGTAAGAGTCTGTGCAAGTTCAAGAGCTATATGACCAATCAGAATCGAGAATTCGGCAATAATGAAGCCGTATTCCCATATTTTTAGAAACAGAAACCCAAGATTTCGGCATCCCGAAGGTTGTTCCTGAAGGTTTGTCTTTACATTCCTTACTTCCAGAAGTGGCAAGAATTTCCCACTGGTGCATCTTTGAACAAACTGACAGAAAATATGTTGCAGTAAAATTCGCAGTGATAGTAAGAGCTGCTTCTCTTTTCAGACTAAAATACTAAAGAAAGCAAGTTCACTCCTCGCAGCTGAGAAGGAAGAGAAACAGAGTGAGAGAGAAAGAGTCCTGAGTGAGAGAATTCCCCATCTGCAACTCTCAGGATTGTCCTTACAAGAGCTACAGGTTGGGTTTGAGGATCGATCATATGACAGCTTTTCTATCCTTGTGCTAATAATTAAAAAGCCACTTATTTTATGTGTAAATGTATTTCAGGTAAATAAAGATGTTTAGGATTCTTGCTGATGTTTGAAAATGATTTGAGATATCCTGTTTGTCTGCCTCCATAAAGAATTTTCATTTTCCTTAATGTTAATTCTGGCTGCAAGGAAAATCACGGACCGATGGAAGGAGTCTCCAGTACCAGTGCTTTGTAATCGTCTGTAGGTTTTCCATTATGGGAAAGTCTCCAGGAAAGAGAAGTCTAGACCTCTTTCTGGTTTCTTGGCAACATGACAAGCTGTGTATTTTAATCTTATTGACTATAAAAGATGGTGAGCTGGTGAGGGAACACTTACTGTCATTACAGATGCTTCACAAATGTTACAGATCATTATATGTAATTATAAATGATCAAAAAGTTATAATAAATAATATGTGCAGTTATTAGAAAATAATCCCACGGCTGAAAATATACAGTATATTTTTCTTAAATATAGTCCATTGTAAAAGCTTAATGACACAATCATGTATTTCTTTGTGATTGGTCCTCAGGCACTATGTAGAGAAATCCTTCAAAAGACTGACAGGATAGATGAAGAGCGATATGACATTGAAGTCAAAGTGGGCAAAAATGACAAAGAGGTACAAAGTATTATAAAGAGTTGAATCACACATCTGAACTTTCCATGTTCTTTAGTAGCACATTATTCATGTAATCAACATGCTTACATTTTCTTGTTAAAAAAAAAAAAAATTTCTTCAGATTGCAGAGCTGTCCCATAAAATCTCTGAACTCAAAGGGAAGATGAAGAGACCTGCCCTGAAGAGGGTAAAGATTTCAGCTGATGCTATGCTTGGTGCTCTTCTGGGAGCCAAAATCAGAGAGTCTGTTGACTTTAAGGCCAACCTCAAAACAGTCAAGAAAGAGGAAGAGAAGGTAAACTGCAGGAAAAGGGTCATACAACAATATAAATAATAAGTAAATGCAACTTACAGTAAGAGATTCTGCATAACACACCTAATAATCTAATAATTTTAGAAGATTATTTACTAAACCTTTGGGATTTTTACTGACTATTTGGTCAAAATGGTGCACAACTACATATACTTTATACTTAATATATACTGTACAGTAGATCGATGTGCAAAATTTCTGGGGGAAATTAATTAAGTTATATAAAAAGCAAATGTCAAATGAAATCATCTAAAAAAACTAACTAACTAACTAACTAACTAACTAACTAAATAAATAAATAAATAAATAAATCCTTAATGGAACACTCTCCAGGTCCCTCCTGACCAAATCCTCAGAAAACAGAAGAATAAAAATGATCATTTGAATTATCATTATCACTGAACGCTAGTCAGTCAGAGAAAAGATTGTTACTCACAAATCAGTAGACGTCAAATGACCTGTATCCTTTGACCATATTTGTGTTGGAAAGTGTAGGTATAATGATTCATTTCTGTCTGGTTTCAAGTATTCTTTCCTTTGCTTTCTTTTTTCTCTTTTAGAAAGAGGAGGTGACTGATTGGCGTAAAAATGTGGAGGCCATGTCTGGTATGGAGGGCAGAAAGAAACTGTTTGCCGCTTGACAATAAAACCTGTACTGCTGTGTTTCAGCATCGAAATAAATAAAAAGAGCAAATCAACACTGATGTTAATCATTTCTGTAATCATTTATTCACATGGCTGTATAAATTGACTCGATTGTCAATATTTATAATTAAAATGTGATCATGTAAACATGTTGGTCTATTTTCACTTTGGTTTCACACGGGAATTCATCATCACCTAAACAGAGCAATACAGCAGCACTTTAGTGAACTAGTCTGTAATCTCTCTCTATAAACAGGTCAATTTTCAAAGTTTCAAACTTCATGGTAATATGTCTGTCAACACCATTGTGCTCAGCAGCTCATAGATCACTAACCAGTGAAGTTGAATCCCTGCTTTAACTCCATTTTATAGTTCAATTCAATTCAATTCAATTCAATTCAATTCAATTCAATCTTTTTTGTATATCGCTTTTAACAATGGACTCATAGCAGTTTTACAGAACATAAGAAATATAAAACAAAAAGTTACTTACACAAAGATTAATATTATACAAAAGCTCATTATTAGACATAATTAATTGTATTGTATTTATATTTATCCCCAATGTGCACTGCTTTCTTAAACACTGAGCCCAGCATTTGCTTTTGTAATAAATATAACATTCACATTTTCTGGAAAACAGTAAGTGAGAAAAGAAGCTTGTTGTCTTTTGATTTTTGAAGCTACCTGGAAAAACGTGAATACTCCAAAAATTGACAGTTATCCTATATGTCTAAGTTACATTTTTTATCCTATCAAACTCCATTATCAATAATCAGCATTAACTAACCAATTAAATCCAGTCCAAACTCAAATTATTAAACCCATTGCAAATCAAAGATATATCCATATAAACATATTTATTGTGCTTCAGGGTGAAATTTACTACATCTACAGGTATGTTACTGCTAAGTTGTTACATCAAGGATGGCTTGTGGTGAGAAAAAAAATTAGGTCTCGAAATAGTCTCCTACTTCTCTAATGAGGCATGCTAGTCTGATCTTCACATGTTTGTGTCGTTTAATGAGAATGTTTTTAACAAATATTCGACACAATAATGCAATTGTATAGATACGTAAACCAAATGTGTGTTGTGAATCAGAAATATGTTCTGGTTGATGACTGATCAAACACACTGTGTATATTTCTGTGTCTGAAACCTTATAACAGAATTATTTGATACAACACCAAAGCTCATTAAAACCGCATGATCAGATTTAGGCCAACACAGCATATGAACATTGTATTGTTTGATATTTGAACCAGTGACATAAGGACAAAACCTCTGCTAGGATCCGCTGTCAGTTTGATAGTTTAACGAGATCACAGCACAAAGCCTTTTTAAGTAAAAGGACTTGTTGCATTTGTCCAAATGTTATCAGTGGACATTAGGACTAAAAATAAATCAGAGTCAAAAGGCTGGTGATAATTCTTGACACCTCTGTCATGGACACAGTCCACACAGTGAGCTCATGTTACAATAAGACAAAGTTTCCACCTGCTTCCAAACGTCTAAATAAACCTCAGTGATTTATTTTGATCCCAGATGAGCTGCTTGTCTGTGGTGCTTGGAAGTTCATGCGATTCTGAATAATTAGTCTAATTGGGGAGTTATTTCATGTAATCTCATTCAGGTTAGCCACTAAAACTCCAGATTTTGTCTGTTTATCTTTTTTCTGCATAATTAATTTGTTTACACTGAATTACTGTGTTATAAACTGAAAAGTTCAGAAAGAATTTGAATTTGAATTTGAAGAACTGAGCAGCACTTTGGATTGACTTTCCAAACCAGTTTCCTATCACTCAACAATGATATCTATCTGCAGAACGTGTGTAAAACATACAATTTTTCTCATCGTATGTATAGCATGTGTATAGCATGTGTATAGCATGTGTGTAACTTGCTGAGTTTGTCAGTGTATGAACCCTCATCATGCACCTCAATGAACCTAATTTTATCTCCTACCACCAACAGGCGGCGTCCAAACTCAACAACTGCTGCCTGTGCATGTTCCAAGGCCAATAAAAGTTGTTTTATTACACCACTTAACTTAGTGAATAGTGTTTGGAAGCTATTTGGAATGACCAGTAGAATGTCACAGGCAGAGGTCTATTTTAGTGAGGCACTCACATGGGCGTTAAAAACTATAAATCTGAACGATTTTCCTCTACCCACCTTCAGCCAGTTTGAACACTGCCTGAATTTTCTTCCTCAAAAAAAAGGTACGTCTCCTTTCAGGGATTATCTGGGGGTAAATTTCATTCTTACATGGTCTGATGCCAAATCCTATATGCTTTGAATAATTCTCAAGAGCGCTGCACTGAGGTTATTGGCACTTCTTTGTTGAAACCTTGTTCATCGTTACATTGCTGGACAACAGAGATGGACTCGACCAGAGATGGACTTCACTTATTCAGATGCCACTGAAATTGGTCGCAATCCATGCCAATTTTAAACTATGCTGAAACTCCAAAGTGCTATGTGCAGGAGCAGACGTCTTCCACTGAAGACAAAGACATTGATAAAATGTCACAACGGTTTAAATATCAAAATACAGTCCACAGTCATCTACAGTAATACATTCGAGGGTTTGAGTAATTTCTCATTTGGTAAAAGAGTTGTTTCATCATCATACAGCATTATTCTATACATGTGAAATTTAGTGAAATGTTGTTTGATGTGGAATTTCATCTCTCTTTGTTTTTCTGTCTAAAGTATGTGACTAGGATATTAGAAGAACTGCAACCTATCTATCTTCAGTTTACTTTCATCTGAATGACATAATGTGCTACAGTGCTTGACAACAACAGACATTTAATGCAGTATTGGCTTGTTTGTGATAAAAAAAATGTTTGTGATGTTTTAGCACCATGTGTTTTTAAAAAATGTCATTCAAATGCATTTAAAACTAAGAGGTTATTTACGTAAATTATTTTTCTTGCTTTGTTTAGAAACAGGACTCGCGAGGAGAAATGGCTGATGCGTAAGTGATGCTACAAATGAAACAAATATGAACTTATATCACAATTCTATCAAAATCGTTTTAACTTTTAAGTAACATCCTGCCTTCTTTCTTTATTTCCTCCTCACGCAGACCGGTAAGTTTTAAAATATTCAAATGACAGCAAATGAACCATGATGTCAATATTATGAGTTTCTATCTGGATTAAGATTGAACTTTATAATGCAAAGCTTAGAAAACGTATGTGTGTATTAGATGCGACATATAAAATATCATGCACGTGTTAAACATTGAAATTAACAGCTGTTTTTTTATAGTTACTCTTTCAGAGACACAAACATGTCAAAACAAAACAAAAACCTTAATGGAGTTAAGTTCTAATGGCGCTAAGTTCTTTTAACTTAATGTAAAATAAATCACATTAAATTAGTACTTTTCCAATACAGAGATAAAAATTCCTCAATTACAAGAAACATAGCAATGTGTCATGACGTTGGCAGGGCAGGGCAGACACGTGACGAGGAACGGAAACAGATGCACGTGGCCAAAGTCCGGGCTGAGTCCTGACACAAAGCCAGAATAAACACTTTTTTAATATAAAGAAATCAATTACTGAAAAAGGATTGAAGTTAGACTTGGAAACGTTGTTAACAACATTCCTCCTGGACATGCTTGTACATTGATACACTGATACACTGATACCATTACCTCTTAAAGATCCAAGGGAGGTAATGCATTGGATGAAGCATAAGTATGTGAAATCAAGACAAGATAACTTTAGTTATAGAAGACCTTTAACACAGCAGAAGATAAAAGATGTGTTATAAAGCAATAACAGTAAGAAACATACTACATGACAACAAAAACAGCAATAACAACAGTACAGAATTCATAAAAAAATGTATAAAAAATTATAGAATAATAATAAAGTCTGAATAATAGCTCTAAGAACGCTCGGTGTTAGAGCATCTGATGTTAAAAGGTACAGTAGGATACTTCATAGTTTATGGCTGCTACAGAAAAACATCATCTTAATTTTACAGCATGAACAAGAATGCATAAAAGAAGTTGACTACATGAACTCATCGTATATGGATGAAGAAGATACGGGGTAGTCAGGAGCCATGCAAGAACGGATGTAATACTCACTAACTCCTGAGCAACTAAAACTGCTAACTAGCATAAGGCGCTCAGCTGAAAAACTCATAGGAGCTCATTATGATAGTGTATTTATAGTTTGGTGACTTTAATATCAAGCAGTTGAATTAGCCAGTGCACAAAGCCTAAAAAACAAACATCACAACATCATCATCCATTTAATCAGGTCTATCCTAAGTGCTAACCTTAGCCACCATTGATTCTGGGCGGTGTGCCTTGGTGTACATGAACTGTAATAGGAGGCTGGTTCAGTAAGGTTCACTTTTGTTATACTTCATCAACTTGAGCAATAAAGAACCAGTCTTTACTAAACAGGTAAATGAGGTGGAAAGTTATTGTGACATTTCCTCACATTTAATATCATATTGACTTTGTGTTTTATGAATCCCTCAGAGGAAGTCCAAGATTTCATCAGGACGTCGGCTTGGGTTGAAGGTGAGAATAAATAGTTACACACACAGTCCGTTTACACTCGGTGGTTTTTACTGAATCTGATAATCTTATAGATCAAGATGCTAAACGTAGCGCAGGACATGCTCATGGCAGAGAAAGAAGAAAAGAAGAAAGAGAGGGAGGTCGCACTGAGTGAGAGGATTCCACCTTTAAAGCTCACGGGTCTGTCTGTGAAGGAACTGCAGGTAAACCTACAGTCATTGTAAAGCTCCAAAGTTGATCATCTCATAAAATTTTTTTTCTTCTTCCCTAAACACATGTGTGTGTTTGTTTGATTTTTTCTTTTGGTTCAGGATCTTTGCAGGGATTTGCATCACAAGATTGATGTAATTGATGAGGAGCGCTATGATATTGATGTTAAGGTGTCCAAGAATGAGAAAGAGGTACGAGTATGAGGAATTATTCATGTTGGTTCAGTATTGACCGTTTTATCCTTAGCTCTCAACTGAGAAGAGTTTTTTGATTTTGGAATGGAGAAATAAGATATTTTTCATAATAATAGCATATCCAGGTGGGAAAACAGTGCAGGATGGCAGTCCAGTTCCTGTAGTGAAACAGACGACAGGGAGAGCACATCTAATGGCTCCATCCATCAGTTTACTTTAACACTGCTGCTATCTTTTAAAATAAAAATAGCCTAAAAGTTCACATTTAGGGTGTTTTCTGGAACAGATCGAAGAAATGACCCGGAAAATTATCGAGTTGAAGGGCAAGATGAAGAGGCCTATTCTGAAGAGAGTGAAGATCTCAGCTGAGGCTATGCTCAGCGTCCTCCTGGGTTCCAAACACAAAGAGTCCATCGACTTCAAAGCCAATCTGAAGACAGTAAAGAAGGAGGAGGAGAAGGTAAGACCATTTAACTCTCTTACCTTCTAGTCTGTAATCTCTCTCTATAAACAGGTCAATTTTCAAAGTTTCAAACTTCATGGTAATATGTCTGTCAACACCATTGTGCTCAGCAGCTCACTACATTTCTATTACTAAGAACTATATTCTTAATCTGCACTGATGCCCTGCTAAGAAGCAGTGCCAATTCTGCCCCATGTTCCCAGGGTCTTGTATTTCAGCCCCATGTTGCCTTAATTCCATATTTCACTGAGGTGAGGAAGTCAGTAGCTGCACTGACTACTCCAGTCCATGGAGTGATTATCCTTTAACCTGCAGTTTTTTTTAACTTGCACTATAGCCACAGATTACATTTTTAAATGTATTACAAAAAGACAGTCATATTTTTTATCCATTTATAGATAAATCGAAGTAGTTTCTGGAATTACAGAATAAGAATATAGTCGAACACCCAGACGCCTCTCTTTTTCTCTCTCTGTCTTGAAGTTAATATAGCAAACAATTCAAAAATACAGTCATGAAGGTTGTCCTGTGTTTGAAAACGTATTGTTACAAATGTGCTGACAGTATAAACACTATGTATTCTATAAATGCTATGTACAGGTCTACGTACAGAAAGTTTCCTCATATCAACAATTACAGTTTTTTAGTTTGCTTATTATTAGCCCCATATTATGTGAAGTGTCCACCACATAAATCCCTGTGTTCGACTTTGTGTAAGTTTGTTGTTAACTCAGTTAACACAAAGCCGAGAATTGAGAACAGCAACATCTTCAACACCTTCTGACCAATCAGAATATAGAGCTCAAAATCATTGTAGGATAATCATAAAAGAAACAGCATTAGCCACAAAAGCTGTGAGGACATAGAAATCATGCAATAACAACAACCAGAAAAATACATTCAATAAAAATGAAATATAAAAAAAGGTTGAGACACTACAGGCATTTTTGTCACTGTACTGCTTTGGCTATATCAGAAAGAGGAGGTGACTGACTGGCGTAAGAACGTGGAGGCCATGTCTGGTATGGAGGGCAGGAAGAAGCTGTTTAATGCTAGTCACTAAAAGGTAAGTACTGATTAAGATCTGGTGTAAGAGGCTGAGAGGGGAATGTCTTCAGAGCTCATAATACATAAAAATATGAAAATTATGCCATTTAATTTGCTCCATTATAAAGATTCAGTCTGTTTTGTATGTTGGAGTCTTTTCATTTCTGCACTTTTCAGGTCATCTCAACAATGACCTGGATATTTAGTGAGAGCTGACCGAGAGCTACGTGAAGATGATGATAAAAAGACTAGATGAAAAGTTTGAAGACAGTGACGAGCTTAAGTACTGACTTCTATTGTGATGTGAAATAAAGTTATGAATATTTTCTTGTCTTATTTTTTAAGGCAGGCTTTGGTTGAGAATAGCACGCTTTTATAATTATTTGTGTACACATGCTGTATAATTAAGTGGAATTGGAATCCAGTATAGAGACCTCTTAAAAGTAGAAATTCATGTGTGTGCTGCTATTCTGTAGCATCTGATGTTCTCGTACTCTGTAAAAACTAGACACTGCAGTTCCAGTTTCAACCTAATGATGGTGGCCTAAACCCACTGAGTAAGTCCTGCAGCCTGTTAGAGTCTGAGGTCTATTACTGTTCTGTTAAGACGTTAAAATAATAGTAACTGAACAGTTTGAGCTTTACGTGTTAGAAATTGTAATACTTCTCATAACATTGATTGTAATGTTCAAGACTAAAGTGAACTGTGTAACTAACCATGCAATTAAAATCTCGTGCTTTTACATTTGTCCCCTACATTTTATTTACTCTTTAATATCTACAAACTCTGGTTATGTCTATCTATCTATCTATCTATCTACCTATACTGTGTGAAGATCTATGTTCTGATTAGTTGATTCAAGCTACTTTGCTGACCCTTCCTCCAGTGAACTACTGTCCAGGTCATTGTTCATGAGGCAGGACATTCACAGTCAAGGCGCTGCAGAATGTCTGAACTAGAACAGGAGGTACAAAGGCTATTTTAGTGGCCACTCACAAACACTTCAGACTCTATAAATATGCCTCCTTTCTTTGTTCGCCACACTGAAGTCATCCGTCTGTCCTCTGGAAGGTAAGTTTGATTTTATTTTCATGTCCCAGACAGATCTTAACTGCAGCAGGGTTAAGCATCTGCAATGTGATCTGTTATAAATGGCACTGTTTGCTTTCTGATTAATAAAAATTCTATGCTATATTCTGATAATACAGTAAATATACACTCAATAAATTTGATTATTATCCCCACATAAATACAAGTTGTTGTGGACCACAATTTTACCAACGAGATTTGATTAAACAGGATGTAAGGATGTCATGTGATTGAAGAGACACAGAATGTTAAATAAATAAATAAAATAAAGAAATAAATTTGTTTTAAAATGACCTGCTTTATATGTTGACAGTGAATTTAAAACGACAAGAGATAGACATCATGTCTGAGACTGGGTGAGTAAATCCAAATTAAAAACTTTTTATTTATTTTATTTATTTTTTATGTCTTTAAGTCATCTTTATTTATTTATTTATTTATTTGTTCATTCATGACTGTTCACATCAAATGGATTAAGAGTGGTGAGTATAAAATGCAATTAAAAAAATCATTATTATTCTCTGGATGCTTTTTAAACACAAACTTGACATTAGTTTGGTCACATATCTACATCTAAGACAGACAGAAAGTTTATTCAGAGTCTATCATTTTTTTATATGAATTACTTTTATACTGTATTCTTTATTTCAGAAGAAACAAAAGCCAAAGATTTCTGCATCACGGCGTTTATACTTAAAGGTTGGTATTATGTAACATTTCTAATGTAGCACACATTTAGGGATAGTTTGAAAACTGTATATCACTGTTATTAATATTAGTATATTAATATTAGTAGTGGAGGCAGTTATGGACCCCAAAATTCCCAGAAAATTCAATTTTTTTTGAAAGAAAGAACACATACTTGCAGTTTTGGCCACTAGGTAGCTTGACGTATGCTTACAATGTACACCAAGGCACACCGCCCAGATTCAACGGTTGCTACAGTGTTTTTCCCCCAGAGATTTTGGTGATTTTCTCATAGCAAATGTTATATAGCAAATAAAGAATTTGAATTAGAATAGAATTTGGGACATTTTTTTTCCTTGATCAAATTAGAGCATATTCACTACTCAGTGTCCAAAACAGAAAAAAACAAAAAACATTGGGCCAAACCTTTGATCTTTGTGTCATGTTCATTGAGAGTTTTTTTGCCCTCAGTTTGTTAATCAGCAATTAGTGCTTAGAAGTCTGATGACACTTTCAATTTCGTTGACAAAATGAAGCCACAAGAACGATAACCACATTGTTCCTGGTTTAAAAAAAACTAAACAACTCCTTGATTGACAACGCAAAGTACACAGGACAGGTGAATGATCCAGTTCTGACTGCACCTCCCCTCTGTTTTATATCCCTGATGTTTTCCCCCTAGACGAGTCAGAACCTATGTAAACCAGAGCTATACTTGGCAAACTAGAAAAACAAGGAACCGTAACTGAACAGGGTCACAGTGCTGAGAAATGCAATGCAATGCAACGACGTTAAAAATGACGACAGGGTTTTATATATACATGAGTAATGAGGCAGGGATTTACAGAACAAGACACACAGGAGACAAACTGGACGCAAGAGACATGTGCTAATATCTATCAAGTACTGTAGTGTGATATACAGAGCAGAAGCTCAAGAAAACAGGGAGGTGGATTATTAGGTGTGGTTGGATGTTTTGCATGCGTTAGTTGTATTATTATTTGTGGGCTGTGGATAGGATTACAATGTAGTGAGGTAAGAGGTGGAACTGTGTATTAGTAGAAATAAGTTATGGTAACTTGAGTAACTTCAACATAGACCATTTCTACTGTATTTGCTTGCTATGGTAGTGATTTTACTTTTTCCCAGTTGTTCTTATTGTCCTAATTATGACATTTAAATTGTACAATATTTATGTTTACAAAAACTTCAAGATTTTAAACCTGCTTCATTAAAAACGTTTTATGATTTGAATGTGTATATATAACGGTTTTATTTCACAACGGAATCTAAAGGGTTTGGTACGGTCAGATATTAAATTCAGGACTGGACTGGTTTCAACTAAATCCTGTCAACCTTGTTTGCCAACTCAGCTCTGACCTCAATCTCTAGTCTCTAGTGGTTGTGTATAATTTATGCAGGCTTACTGTGTCATACTGCACATTGATTTGAATTATCATAGTAGTTCTGTATGAAATCACCAGCATCCCTTAGGTTTTAGGAACCATACAGAGAAATAGAAGGAATATGTGAGAAATTAAAGAGAAAATTCATTCAGTCATTCATTCGTTTATGCTAATAAATTTTTGCACACACAAAATAATCTGATATTCTGGAAATTCAACTTATATTCCACCGCTAACTGTACACGGCGCTACCAACACTCATTTTGTTTTACTCTTTATTGCAGACCAAAATCCTGAAGAAAGCTAGCACTTTGCTGGACGAGGAAAAGAATGAGAAAAATATCGAGCGAGAAAGAACCCTCACTGAACGAGTGCCTCCTCTGTCGATGAGTGGCTTCCCACTGCAAGACTTACAGGTGCTTGTTGTTTTCAGTCATATAACCTCTAAATATATAAATCAAATCAATCTGTGTTATTTTAAGCTTCTGTGTTTATTTCGCAGAACCTGTGCAAAGAACTGCATCGCAAAATCGATGTTGTTGACGAGGAGCGCTATGACATTGCAGCTAAAGTTAATAAAAATGAAAAAGAGGTGATTACTGGTCTAACTTTACATTCTAATGCACAGAAGAAGATAGGACATCAATGGATATGTGTCTTATCATCATACACTAGACCCAATGACAAATAAAAGACAGACAGACAGATAAAGACTTCATTTACAGAAGTTTGGAAAACATTGCAGGTTTGGTGGTGACCTTATTGTGATGGACTGAAATTTAATAAACCTAATGCTGTGATACTTAAATTTCTAATGTTGCTGCACAGGTTTTATGCAGGGAATCATGACACTGTTATATAACACTGTTATATAATAATGTTAAAAATAATGTTAAAAATAATATAACACTGTTATATAATAATGTTAAATGTTACCTAAATGCACTAGAACAAATTTGACACAACATAATGACATTTCATAAAGCTTATTTTCTTAAAGGTTAGCTGGAAACTTGAAAATGTAATACACATTCACTTCACTTTTGCTCTAGATTGCAGAACTGAGCCACAAAATCTTCGAACTAAAGGGCAAAATGAAGAGACCCACCCTAAAGAGAGTGCGAGTGTCTGCAGATGCCATGCTCGGAGCTCTGTTCGGTTCCAAACACAAAGAGTCCATTGACTTCAAGGCCAACCTTAAGACAGTCAAGAAAGAAGAGGAGAAGGTAAAAGTACTTATTTTAGAAAGCGGTGGTCTACATGTTGGGCTATGCAATAGGCCCAAACTCAGAGGCTTCAGGAAATATCTGTCTAAATGTTACCGTATTACATTCAGGAGAGGTGGAGCAGGTACTGTGTTTTAAAGCAGTCCTTTACCTTTTTACAGAGAGAGGAGGTTACTGACTGGAGGAAGAACGTGGACGCCATGTCCGGGATGGAAGGCAGAAAGAAGATGTTTGCTGGAACAGCATCGTAGTACCGTGAAATATAAAACTGCAAATAACCGGACTTTCTAAGTTCTGGAAATAAATCTATTTTTGCTCCCAGTGTGAATTTCAACCTGTGACTAAAATAGCTTCTGTGGAAACACATAAAGAACACATTTTTTTTATAATACTTTATGATTATTATATTTTTATTGTATAATAATGATCATATTATAACAATATGTTGTTGTCTATGTGATATACGCCTTATAAAGTTGTTTTCTTAAATGTCACTTTGAAGATGCTTTGGAACATGTGAATAACTTGCATATGAGTTACTACCATTGACACCATTAGAGTATCTGAGTCTCTACCGTTGACACCATTAGAGTATCTGAGTCTCTACCGTTGACACCATTAGAGTATCTGAGTCTCTACCGTTGACACCATTAGAGTATCTGAGTAACTACCATTGACACCATTAGAGTATCTTAGTCTCTACCATTGACACCATTAGAGTATCTGAGTCTCTACCATTGACACCATTAGAGTATCTGAGTCTCTCTACCATTGACACCATTAGAGTATCTGAGTCTCTACCGTTGACACCATTAGAGTATCTGAGTAACTACCATTGACACCATTTGAGTATCTGAGTCTCTACCATTGACACCATTAGAGTATCTGAGTCTCTACCATTGACACCATTAGAGTATCTGAGTCTCTACCATTGACACCAATAGAGTATCTGAGTCTCTACCATTGACACCATTAGAGTATCTGAGTCTCTACCATTGACACCATTAGAGTATCTGAGTCTCTACCATTGACACCATTAGAGTATCTGAGTCTCTACCATTGACACCATTAGAGTATCTGAGTCTCTACCACTGACACCATTAGAGTATCTGAGTCTCTACCGTTGACACCATTAGAGTATCTGAGTCTCTACCATTGACACCATTAGAGTATCTGAGTCTCTACCGTTGACACCATTAGAGTATCTGAGTAACTACCATTGACACCATTAGAGTATCTGAGTCTCTACCGTTGACACCATTAGAGTATATGAGTCTCTACCATTGACACCATTAGAGTATCTGAGTCTCTACCGTTGACACCATTAGAGTATCTGAGTCTCTACCATTGACACCATTAGAGTATCTGAGTCTCTACCGTTGACACCATTAGAGTATCTGAGTAACTACCATTGACACCATTAGAGTATCTGAGTCTCTACCATTGACACCATTAGAGCATCTGAGTCTCTACCATTGACACCATTAGAGTATCTGAGTAACTACCATTGACACCATTAGAGTATCTGAGTCTCTACCATTGACACCATTAGAGTATCTGAGTCTCTACCACTGACACCATTAGAGTATCTGAGTCTCTACCATTGACACCATTAGAGTATCTGAGTCTCTACCACTGACACCATTAGAGTATCTGAGTCTCTACCGTTGACACCATTAGAGTATCTGAGTCTCTACCACTGACACCATTAGAGTATCTGAGTCTCTACCATTGACACCATTAGAGTATCTGAGTCTCTACCATTGACACCATTAGAGTATCTGAGTCTCTACCGTTGACACCATTAGAGTATCTGAGTCTCTACCATTGACACCATTAGAGTATCTGAGTCTCTACCATTGACACCATTAGAGTATCTGAGTCTCTACCGTTGACACCATTAGAGTATCTGAGTCTCTACCATAGAATATATTGACACTATTGAGCCTGACATTTAAAAACTGATCAGATGAACCAGGTGTCAATAAAATTGGTCTTCAAAAATACCAACTGCATCATGTTGAAGAAAACATGACTGTCTTTCTAGGTTTCAAATGACACGATACTAGGTTTAACTTAGATTTAAGCATATCGTTGTTTTTGATATCAGGATATTGGTCTTAATATTATTTGATATCAGTTGAGAAATCAGTTGTGTCTCCTGCACTATTTTGGCTGCTCTTTTATAAAACCGCGAATGTTTTTATTTTAATCTATCGGCCACCGTAGTGCATTAACGCTCGATGTGGTGGAAAGCAACCTTCTCATTGGCTGGAATATAAAGGAAGGGCGGGTCTTAAATAACGTTCCACTTTCTATATTAGTGCGCTAGCTTTTAATAATTGGTGTTTGCACCCTATGTAGTGTACTATATGAGTCATTTCTGCACATTAGGGATGAAACCCGGATGAGTTGCCAGATATTCCAGTTTAAACCGTATATGGTTGCTAGTCTCTTTAAACGCCAGCACTGTCCTGTGGTGAGTGACGAATAATTTTACAGCGATTTCATCAACCACAACCTTTTAATTGGTTAATTTAAAGAGCAAAATAAAATAAAATAAAACAATTTTTGCGTGTTATTATGTGATGTAGTTCGTATCATGTTAGCAATTCGGCTTTTAGACGCTATAGTTAATTACTGCACTACTGGTTTGGCAATCAGTCACATTATGATGAATGTTTCCGCATTTTATTTCCTTTCTCTCTCTAAAGAACTGTATGTTTCGTTTTAAAAACATATGATAAAGCTGTAGGAGTAGGAACGGGGCAGGAAAATATAGCTGGTCCATGACATTTAATCAGTGACCCCTAACCTTTACTGTTAGTATTTACCCTTTTTCTGACCCCAACCTTCAGTAGGTAAAGTTACATTTAGTGTTTGTGATATTCAGGTTTATTTTTCCATATTAAATGTATAGATTGTGGGTTGAGCTGGTTTAATATTTAGATCAGTCCTCATTCTGACTGAAAGTAAACAGAAGCTGATTCATCAGAGCTGAAAGTGAAATTCACTTCGGTTCAATTCAATTCAGTTCAATTTAGTTCAGTTCAGTTCAGTTTAGTTCAATTCAGTTCAATTCAGTACAGTTCATTTCAGTTCAGTTCAATTCAATTTGATTCAATTCAAATGTATTCCTATAGTACTTTTTACAGTCGACATTGTCTCAAAGCAGATTTACAGAACGTAAACGTAGAACAAAACGTTAATAAGATAAGATATGATATACCTTTATTCATCTGACGACAGGGAAATTTCTCTGTTACAGCAACAAAGAGAAAGAAATGCATATATATATATATATACTGTGTAACGTATATAATATATACATATATAAATAAATGACATAATATAATATACTGTACATAACAACACAAAGTGTAAATACAAAGAAGAAACAAAAGAGACCACGAGTATGTAGTTACGCTAAAAGATGAATTGCACACAGGAAATATTGCACGTTTTTCAAAATTTCTGTTATTGCAGGTGTTGAATAAAATACTTTGTCATTGTTATTACTGCAGTTAAAACAGTAATTCAAAACAGTAAAAGTGTGTAATTATGGTGACTGGTTCACTGGGAGCAGCTTTGGTTGTAAAGTCTAATAGCAGCAGGGAGAAAAGACCGTCTGTATCGCTTCAGACACTTAGGATGTAACAGTCTGTCACTGAGGGAGCTGCTCAGAGATGAAACTGTTTCATACAGGGGGTGAGAATCGTTCTCCAGCAATGATGATAGTTTTGCTACCATCCTCCCACCATTTCTCCCACCTCCTGTACAGTGTACAGAGGAATCCCCAGGACTGAGCTGGCCTTCCTGATCAGCTTGTCCAGTCTCTTCCTCTGCAGTAGAGATGCTGCTGCACCAGCATACCACACCATAAAATATGGCTGAGGTCACCACAGATTTAAAATATATAAAGATTAATAGAATACAAAAAAAAAATCAAGATTAATATTAGATATATTTAAACGTGTTTGTATTTATCAGCAATGAGCAAGTCTGAGGTGACTGAGGTGACTGTGGTGAGGAAAAAAAACCCTTAAATGGTAAAGGAAGAAACCTTGAGAGAAACCAGACTCAAAGGGGAACCTCATCCTCATATGGGTGACGCTGGAGGTTGTGATTATAAATATACAGTCTGACAAATGTTGTATTGATGAGGAGGTTGTTGTTGTCAAAGACCACGTGGAGTTGGCGTCTCTTCTTTAGTATCGCAGAGTCTAACTGGATCTGGTAAATCTAATAAAGCAGATTTTTGTTAACCAATTACGAAAAATAATCTTTTATATATACAAAATATTACGTGTAACTTGATTGTGCTCTCTATGTAAGGTGTTTTTAATACTATACAAAATATTACGTGTAACTCGTGTATTTTACATACAGAGCACAATCAAGTTACACATAAAACTGAACACATCAACCTGAAAACTGAAATCCACACTCATGAGGTAGAAATACAGTATAATGGTTTAAATGTACTCTCTGTTTCTGTCTCTATGACCACATTCAGGACATTAACTAACATTTGACTGTTTTGTTTTTTTGCTACTGGTAATAATGAAGCACTCGGTCTGTTTTGTTATACATTATGTCCTCGTAATCTTGTCCTCAAAGTACACAAACATTTGTATTTGACAGTATGTCTTTTAGATTTGTGCAGAACCTCAGCAGTAAGATTGAGAGTCATTGTTCCTGACTCTTTCTGACATGTCATGTAAAGGGAGAGAACACGGTTAAATTGTTACGCTCGCTGTAACCGTAAGACAAACTCCTCGTTCCATTTCAACTTTACTTCATTCAGTATTCAATATATTAATTTACAATATTTATTTTTCCACAAAGCTCCTCATCCATCATACAACTCACACTTCTAAACTACATTCTGGGCTAGAAAGAAATCAGCCTCAGTCTCACTTCTTCATAAGATTAGTTGTGTTTATTTTATAATGTTGCTTTCGGTTCCATGAAAAATCCAAAATGATCCTCCATAAAAGATTTGTTAGCAGCAAATATTCTGATGTGGAAGAGAAAAAGAAAACGTGTATAGATGCCTTGCTTGCCTGTTTAACGTTGAACTCTTTCAGGCTCAAGCCGCACATCTCCTCGATGTCGAAGCACAAGCTGTTCCTGCTGCGGCACGGCGAAGGAGCCTGGAACAAAGAGAACCGCTTCTGCAGCTGGGTTGACCAGAAGCTGAGCGAGAACGGAGTCTTGGAGGCTCAGGAGTGCGGTCGGATGCTGAAGCAGCACGGCTACCAGTTCGGCCATGTTTTCACCTCGATCCTCAGCCGCTCCATTCAGACAGCGTGGCTTGTACTGGAGGCCATGGGCCAAGAGTGGGTGCCGGTCACCAAGTCATGGCGGCTGAACGAACGCCACTACGGCGCTCTGATCGGTCTGAACCGGGCCGAGATGGCGCTGAACCACGGTGAGGAGCAGGTAAAGCTATGGAGGCGGGGATATGACATCACACCACCCCCCATCGATGAGTCCCATCCCTACTTTGCGGAGATTTACAGCGACCGGCGGTACAGCACGTGTGATGTGCCCAAAGAGGAGCTGCCCAAAACGGAGAGCCTGAAGGAGGTGCTGGACAGACTCCTGCCTTACTGGAATGATGTCATCGTTCCTGAAATTAAGAGTGGCCAAACTGTCCTCATTTCAGCTCATGGTAACAGCTGCAGAGCCTTGCTCAAGCATCTAGAAGGTAAGTGTGACCTGTGACACTCTTTTACAGTTTGAGCTGTATTCACAGAGAAGTTGAACGCTAAAGTAGCTCCTATCTGGGTCGTTATTACTGATTATAACTATAACTGATTGAGTTATTAGTAAATCAGTAAAAAAAAGAATAAAAAATTCTGGATAACCATAACTGCTTGTGCTCGACTGGAATATCCTAAATGATTAAAAACCATCAGGTTGCTTGTTACCAAGAAACTACAATGTGTAATTTCCATAAACTCTACTGTGGCAGAAAACTTCATCTTATAGCTTTCACTCTGTTACAAATTAATTTCTCTATACTGAAACCTTCACCACGTCCATTATTACAATAACCGGCTGCAAAGAGCACATTAATATAACCAAGATTCATGTTAATCATACTGCTGTTATAGACCACGATACAACACCTTTTGACAAATCAGATTCAGGAATACAAATAAGCACAAGTAAAGAGCCCTCAAATCAGAATCAGAATAGATCCGTTCACAATATAGGTCTGGAAATGTTTATATATCATCGCTGTCAGGCAGAATCCTCATATCTCCAAAACCGTTATTTTTCAGGAAATGAAAAAAACGCTGTACCTTAAGTGCAGTGCACAGGGTTTAGTCCGCGTTGCAGTGGATTGTCTTGCGCTAAATTCCTGTCCTCAGACGAGCACCAGAACTAGCGGGGGTCAAGATTTTTTTTTCTTTGAGCCCAGTGTTTTGAAGACATTTACCTCAGAAGACGTGTTGATTCGTTGCGACTCTTCTTGAGGAGAAATATGCCGCGAAGCTCTCCCACGGAGTGAGGAAGAGGTGGACAGTTGAAGTGTCCAATGGAGTTATGAGATTATATCTATATAGATTATCTATATAGATTATATATCAAGCTATTTTCAAGACTTTAGATTGGTTAATAACTTGTAAAAATAACAGACCCACGTGGGGACTGACAAATAGCATCGATATGTGAAAAAATATGAAATTGACCAAATTTGGACATACGAGGTTTCCGCCCGACAGCGACTATATATATATTCATATATATATATATATATATATATATATATATATAAATTCACTTTTCTAATTATACACTTGTAGCCAGGTTTATGGTCATTTTTTTTTTTTCATTTTAATTTTCATAATCATTATTTTACACCAGGTATATCTGATACCGACATTGTGAACGTCACTCTTCCCACTGGGGTGCCGGTTCTGCTGGAGTTGGATGAAAATCTCCGGCCGCTGAAGCCTCGAGAGCTGCTGGGAGATCAGGCCAAAATTCAGGCGGCCATCAAAAAGGTGGAAGATCAGGGAAAAGTTGTTGAAAGCAAATGAACAAACTGTTTGAAACGAAATGAAAGTACATGCTGATAAGTTATAGCTCGTTCTTATTTATATTGATGCACTGGACAGGAGAAAAGTTACACTAATGTACACCTATGTATGGATTGTTACTGGTTTTAGTTTTCGGTACAAAGCGGCGGCTATTTTACTCGGACAGGGCAAATAATCGTGTTTTATTCTGTTTGGTGAAATATTAAGAGAAGTGAATTACAGTGGATTTCTATACTGTATGACTCCAGTAAGAAGCCTGCACTTAAACTTGATTGCCGATGTGTTCTTTAGAGATTACTTGTCTAACTGGTCTGAATGGAAAGACCAGCTGTGCTTTTGTCTTAAGTAAAGGAGAGTCCAGGATCCACCCATGTTTACATCGTTTGCATTTAAGAAATGATCGTGTTGTCTTACTCTGATCCGTTAGCATGATGTAATGCTGTGGAAATTATTTGAAGGGTTTATGCACCTCAATGCAATATGTACCTCAACATTACTACTAGTCAGCGCAGTCCTGGTCCAAAAGTGGACCTTTTCTACGCCGATGGTCCCTGATGTCTGAGTTTCCTTTCTTTAGAGCTGTTTCCAGACTTTTTGCCAAGACAATTTGTATAAGGAATAAAACTCAACAGCGCATTCTGTTATAGAAAAATAATCAACAGGTGGAGTGATAAGACCTGATTCACCTTTTAAAGTGGTTTAGTTCTCTTATGTCACAGAAATTTGCAAACACCAACAATTTTTCTATTTATTAAACAAAGACTTGTTGTACTTATTTATGCAGTTATAGAAACATTTTATTTAAATGTTTATAACATTGATAATCTCTCTCTCTCTCCCTGTCTGTCGGTCCGTCTGTCCCTCTCTCCCTCATTATCATTCTCTCTCACTCTCTCTCTCTCTTTGTCTATCTCGCCCTCCCTGACACACACACACACCCCTCTCTCTCTCTCTCTCTCTCTCTCTCTCTCTCTCTCTCTCTCTCTCTCTCTCTCTCTCTCTCTCTCTCTCTCTCTAGTTGACATGTTAACAATAAACAGCACTGGTTTTAGATTTGTTTTTATTTTTTATTATAAAAACCAGCCGTCCTGTCCACCAGCCCCGAAGACTTTCCCATGTCAGAACGCTTACTCATCACTTAACATTTTTCCTTTTTCATTCTTAAATTAATTAGAATAATAATAATATTATTATTTATTGCTGTATTATTTATACACTTGTATGTCCTTATATGAAGTTTCAGAGACATCCACTTATATTCCTGCAAAATGCTGGAAAATTTAAAGTATGTGAACCCACCTGACCTTCACACACACATGCTTTGTTTAACATCGCATTTAAATTCTGTGGGCATTCATATAGAGATGTTTCCCCCTGTGCTTTCTCCCTGTAATAAGCTCCACTCTTCTGAGATGGAGGAGGTCTGGAGGTGCAGTCAGTGGTTCCAATTCATCCCAGACCTCTGTACAGGGCCTGGATTTGTGCACATGGGCATTGTCATGTTTAATAGTTTCACTGAGTGAAATTGTAATGTTACAGCATGCTCATATTACAATTATATGAACTTGATTTAGTTTCTCATTGCCATATTAAATCCTGTACATGTTCTGTTACGCTTTACGAATGAAAAAGCTCTTCCTGTCCTCTCTGGGCTTCAGTCCCATTGCCATTAGTCAACTACTGACTTGCTAATCATGGCTTTCAGTCTCACCGTATATGCTGTACATATGTCTGTTGGGGAAAATAAACTTTTTCTGTCTAGTCTTGGCAACAAGTTTGACAACAGCTGATGTTAATGAAGCTAATGAAAAGAAAATTCTCAGATGGTGTTGATTCATCAACAGCGAATTCTCCAACTCAGTCAGTAATCCATAACAAAGGCCGAGGCTTTGTAAGTGTTTGGATAGAAACATAGCCTCCTCCTGTGTTTTAATTAGAAGCAGAAGATTTCAGATGTTTCTGGCTTTTTAAACAATGACCCTTGTGTTCGTTTGTGTTACGTTTCGGAGGTTAGCTCTGCTCTGTGAAGCAGAAACCACTCTGTTTTAGTTACTGAGAAGTCTTGCACCTTATTTCAGCTAGTAGATACACACTCGGAGAAATCTCTCATTTTCTTAAGAGATTTATTTGAGGTTAAAGGATATTTTCGCTTTCTTTAGCTTCTTCTAACTTGAATCGAAAGTGAGGAATGTTGATGACTCCTGAAAACAAAGTACACACACACACAGCATACTGTTTAACCCCCTGTTTGTTTTAAAATGAAGAGATCATTATAAGCTTCACTGAGTTCTTTGTGTATTGTGTGCTTTGTTTTGTGTGTCTGTCACCTTGTCATAGATCTGTGGGAATTATAGTCTGAGGGCATGTTTTTCTTTTCTTTTTTAAATGTCATGACTACTTATGTACTACGTCTCTAATGCTGATGTACAAAGCTCTGTTTTCTCTGTTAAAAGAAGTGTAAGAAGAATTATAGTATAATTACAGAATTATATCTCTTGGAAGTGTTAATGGAAAAGTTGAATAAAGCTAGTTGTCCTAAATGTGTGTTTAATGTGTCATTGTGTATCATGAATCATTACCAGAAGGTGGCACTGCTTTGCTCTTAAGCATCATGAAATGAAATTGTGTGCATTGAAATGCACTGAAATGTAAATTTGATCTGTTTCCACCGAAAGCATTTACAGCACATGGAAAATGACATTATGTGTACACAAGCGAGTAGTATATCACATACTTGTTTTACTTGGCCTGTACCGTAATGGCCGTGATTCGTCATGTCTGGTGAGTTTATTCTCACATGTACGTGAACCATGTTGTATGAGATGACGTGTAAATCCTGCAGAGCTTTACTGTTCTGCATTTCTCTTCATGTTACTCTCCATAGCTACACATTTATCACATCCAGTCTTGATGACGCAAAGAATTATTAAGCTTATTAAAAATAAGTCTTTCAGGTGGATACGTTTGTTTCTTCCCCAGATCGTGATTTCATGTCATGAATCAGTAGGAAGGGTTGCCAGGTCTGTGCTCAGAAACGGCCCTGCGGATCGGTGAGAGAGAAATGTAGTAGCCATGTAACAGCCTGTAAGCCTTTTTTTTCCCATGGACTTGTATTTATACTCCTCGATATTTAAATTTATTTTCCTTTCAAATACACTAAACAGGGTTTTGTTTGTTTCCTGCAGAGAACAACACAATGTAATGCTGGAAAATATGAATGAAATAAATAACTGAAAATAATAAAATCATATAAAATAATGTAACCATCTGTAAATTCTGATCAGTTACAACAGCAAATTTCTAACCCAAAAGGATTGTATGGATAATATTGTATATATTATTTACTACACTAATACAGAAAAAGCTAACTTTAACTTCAAGTCCCTATTTTTTTTTTTTTACCAGTCTGTTGCTGGAATGGAAATGACCGGCGTATCAGATATTTTCAGTCAGGAAAAACAAACGAATCCTTTTTTGGTTAAAAGTCTGATATAAAATGAGTCAGGACTCTGTTGGCTTTCAGTTTGAGATCTGTGCTTTTCCCTCTGTTGATAACCTGACAGAGTTTTAGTGGCTGAAGATAAACGCCTTCAAATCTTAGCTGCTTATGAACATCTCAGAGAGCAGAAATGAGGCAGCGGTGGCTCTGAGTTGTTGATTAGAAGGTTGGGGTTCAAGAGCCAACATTGTCAAGCTGCCACTGTTGGGCAATTGAGAACAGCCCTTAACCCTCTCTGCTCCTGGGAAGCTGTATCATAGTTGCCCCTACACGCTGACCCCAGCCTCCTCCATTTGGATATGCGAGGAAAAGAATTCCCACTGTGCTGTACTGTATATGTGGTGATAATAAAGGCTTCTACTGTATGTCCCAATTTCATTGGTCATCTTTTACTTAGAAAAGTTTTTTTTTAAAACATGTTTTTTTCCACACGAATCTTCAATGAATGTATTGCCCCTAGTATGCGAGGTAAAAACAAACACAAATTCCTAAAGTGCTGAGTGTCCACCGTGGAATGACGAGACAAAGACATTCGACGCTAAACATGGACACAACAAACAGGCACCAATTCCATTTTTGACCTCTGATAAAAAAAAAAATAATAAAAAAAGTTCATCCAGGAAACTATAGTGTTAACTACAAAATGAACTAGCTAAGTCAGATTCTTAAAGCAGCCGTAAGCAATCCATTCACAAGCTCAGGAATGCAACAGAAAGGAGGGAAGTAATCAGTGACGTGGTTTTGTGATGAAGCTTGACCAGTGACTAAATACGGGTGGCTGTCATAAGAGGGAGTCAACAGTGAAGCCAAAATATCTCTGAGGCTATGTGGTGGCTGTGCATTACAATTTATAACCCTGCCCTTTCCCAGGTTAATGACCCAGGCCAAATTTCTATTTTAAAATTTACAGACCCATAAATCATTTATGGAATTTTTTTCTGTCAAATTTAGTCGACTTTAATATCTCCACTAATATTTTTCGCTAGGATAAATGCATTGTATTGGAGCACAGTACAAAAAGAAAAATTATGTTTATGGACATAACGTTATTAAACAGTAGACGTGTCCAGACTTCACATCCATCACCAAAGGCCTGGTGTGGATGCAACTTTTTATTCCAAGTAAGCAATAACCACACCTGAGAGTAGAGTGTAGGCCAAGTGCAACTGATTAAATCGGTGGAATCGGGCGGCTTCCACTTGCTCGGAAGGAAAACCTACAACAGCACCAGGTGCTTCCGGAAAACACTGGACACTCATGTTTTACAGTATGGAGAGAAAGTTTTAGTACGGAGGCCAAGTTGCTTAGTTTTACACTGTTTAGTGTGACATCATTTAGCTACCTGTGTCTAATACGTACAGGTCAGACATTCTTAGACCACACTAAAAATCTTGGAAATATTTTGTGTAATATTGAAAATAAACTGCAGGTTGTATCCTTTTTAAATATTTCAAACAAACAAAGTGAATGTTCAGTAGCGTGGATATTTAATGGTTAAGAGTATTCACTATTTCTTGGTCCCTCTTTAAATGAACGCAAATGTGTAATATTGACTGTTATGTGCTTTGTAAAAAAAAGGTCAGCCTGGACCTCAAATTTTCACAGCCCTGGACTACAGTAAAAAAATATAAATAAAGCACAATGCTTTACTGCCACCCCAAGTTGTTAATAAATTACTGTAATATTTACAGCATATTTTTTTACAGCCCAGGGCTAGGGTAAAATGTCTATTTTAACTCTGTCCTCAAATCACATCTCTACAAACTGCTGACTTAAATCATTGTAACTCTGTAGATATATATTTGACCAAATCCTTCCATGCATTATCAACTGTATAGCAGCTCTGAAACCAATACACTAATTGTCATTCATTTTTCACCCACATTCCCATGTGTAAAAACCTGGACATGTCACTGGTATTGCAACAGTGACTATTACCACACACACACACACACACACACACACACACACATTTCCATTCCCTGTTTGAAAATAGAGAGACTGTAAAATTCGTACACAAAGCGTTTACCATAAACCATTGGTGTTTACATGAACATTTTCTAACCTTAAACATGTACTGCAGTCCTCAGCAGGAGCCTGCGGCCTCACTCACTTACCAAATATGTCCCAGAGGCAACATTAAAGCTGTCTGATAAATCGAGGCTACGGTCTCACAGACGGTATAAACACACTGCTGCTCTGACAGAAACCTACAAATCATTAAAAAGGTTCTCAGAATGAAACACGATGAGAGCAGACTACGACTGCCAAAATATAAAATAAACTCATACATAAGTGACTTAATAAATGAAATTAATAAATAACCCACATGTTATATGGCTCAATTAAAACTGGAATTAGTCTTGTGTGGTGATATAATGGACGAAGTTTGTACTTACATGCTGGAGATTATTTTTGCTTGCATGATACATTGATTTGGTCTGAAATGTAGATTTTTCAAATGTACTACCCTCATTTATCGTCATTGATTTATCTTGGTTGTAATGGATCCAGATCACATCCCAAGAAAACAAGCAGAAATACACACTAAATGGGGATACCGGTCATTCACACCTAGGGCCAATTTAGCACAACTAATCCATCTATCGGCATGTTTTTGGGAGGTGAGAGGAAACCAGAACACCAGGAAACTAGAGGACCTTGCAGACATTCATGCTGTGAGGGAGCAACTCTACCTGCTGTACACACCATAGTACACTTGCCATCTCCGGTGTGTTCCCACCTGTAACTCACACTGTTCCAGGGACAGACCATGAAGGAGCAAGTACCAAAGCGAGGAACAATTTACATTTACTAATCACTATATGCCTGTATAAACACATTAAATGAAGTATGAAAAACAAACAACCCGACAAATAAATATATATATATATATAAATCCATAAATACACAGAATATAAGTATTGTAATATTTCTATCTATCTATCTATCTATCTATCTATCTATCTATCTATCTATCTATCTATCTGTCTGATTAGAGTTGTCATTTAAATATGCCACTGTGTCTTTGTTCAATAGCAGACTTAGACTGACTGTACATCACAAAAAATAAGACAATTCTAGCCCATATTTGCTATTTTACCTGACAAAAGAATAAATAACTGATTTTATCTTAAGTGAAAATATCTTGAATCCAGTCAGATTTACATTATTTAATTTTGTAAACTACAACAACAATAATAATAATAATAATAATAATAATAATAATACAATTGCATTATTTCTCCAGCATTAGATGAAGACATTACAAAGCCTGAAATTGATAAACACATAGCAATAAGCTTTATAACCTTATATTTTGTCAGAAAAATAGCCAGAATGTGTGGCCAAAATTAAGATAAAACCCAAACCAAATGCAGGGATAAAAAAACACTATTTATTAACAAAAAATAAAAGAACAGGCAGGGAAAAAAAATAAAATAATGAAAACTAGGAAAATGACACAGCAAAGACAAACACAGAAAATACCACGTGAGCAGACAGGAAAAGACGAGGACTCCACAAAGCCACATGCAATGCAGAGGAAATAAATATACATGATTATTAATTAACCAATAGAAACAGGTGAGAAAAGACAAAAACATGTGACAACAGAGAATGTCCAAGCAGAGTCCTGACAGTACTCCAATCCTGGATCCTGCCCGGAAATCCTGGAGAATCCTGATTATGCCGAGAACCAAGAAGGAGCGAAGAAATCACCGTGGATCAGAGGGAGAGCAAGGGTCATTTCAAGGACCAAGGGGGGAGTGAGGAGCATGTGGGAAAGCGTGGATTATGGCGAGGCACGGGGTGGATGAGCGAGGAACACGGCAACAAGGCCAAAGTGTCCCGAGCGATGTCCACCACCGAGCAACAGAGCTGAGAGGCATCTGCTCTGGATCCATCAGACATTAGTAACTACAGACTGATATCACTTCTCTCTTTTGTCAAACATTCTTCGCAAAAGAGAACGCATTGTGCATAATCAACAGATAATCTTAGATACCACAGATTCTGCTCTGATCTCAGCATGTCTTTCAGACATTTCATTGTTGCTGTCAGTCATTTCATTGTTGATGAGAGCTCATCAGTGGAAACTCAATCCCAGCAAAACTGAACTGCTGATCATCCCAGGTGATTCATCCCCAGGACAGGATCTTACAATATCCTTGCACAACGATCTGATCTCCCCTTTAGTCACAGCTTGCAACATTGGGGTAATCATGGACAATCAACTGTCCTTTTCCTTGCATGTTGCTAATGTGACATGCTCATGTCGGTTTCTTCTATACATAAGAAGGTTTCTGCCATTTTTTTGTCTGCACAAGCTGCCCAAATACTTGTTCAGTCTCGTCAAGTCTCTTGTCATATCAAGACTGGACTACTGCAACTCACTGCTGGCAGGTTTACCTACAGACGCAATTTGTCCACTTTTGTCCACTGCAAATGATCCAAAATGCAGCTGCATGACTTGTTTTCATCCTCTATGTTCTCACACTCCACCCCACTGCTGCGATCCCTCCACTGGCTTCCAGTAGCTGCACGCATCAGATTCAAAACACTGATGCTTGCCTACAAAGCCAAAAATGGACCAGCTCCTTTTATGTCAAAGCTCTTATCACTTCTCGCACTGCACCTTCCACCCTCAGATACCAGCATTGCTCAACTGGTCCCACCATCTCTCAAGGTAAGAGGTAGGTATACAGCAAGACTCTTTTACAGTATGTTCTGGTACCGAGGTGGTGGAACGAACTTCCCCTAGGGGTCCGGACATTTTCAGACGACGGGTGAAGACCAACTTCTTCCTGAAATACTAGCACTTTTCCCTTTGTTGTTTGTGTATATTTCTTAGAGAAAAAAACCTGAACAGAATTTTTTAGGTGGATGAAATCCTAAGCCTTTAACCAGTGAACCAGTGTTAATGTATTAATCCATTGAGACTGAAAAGCATTGTTGTACGTCCCACTTGATATGGGTGTTTACCATATACTGAAAATACCAACTGAGCAGACAGAAAAAGACTAGGACTATGCAAAGCTATGCAAAGCGAAGGAAATAAATAGACATGATAATTATTAACCAGTTAGAAACATGTGAGTAAAGCAGAGTCCTGCCAATTTGTTTTATGGGTATCTTACTAATAAGAATTACCATATATATATATATATATATATATATATATATATATATATATATATATATATATATATATATGTCTATATCCAAGATATTTTCAGATGCTAAGTTTTTTCCTCAGTAAGAAGCACTTCTCTGAGTGTTAAGCTGGGAACAAATGTTACTCCTCTGGTCTTTTATGTACTTTAGAGAAAAGGCGCAAGAACTGCACAAGATCCACGTACATTTACTGGAAATTTGCAAATGTGGTTAGACATTATGCGTCTCATATACTGGTCATATACTGTAAGTGTTATTTTTTATACCCCACATTGTTATTTTAACATTTTCCATATTGTGCATGTGGTGGATATATGATGTGCCTTTCCCCATTATAAAGCTTTTATAAAGTGCGTTCATTTTCACGTCATATTTTTGAGATGAGATGCACTTAAACAGGACTTTTTCATCGAAATTCGACTTATTCCACAGATTTACATATGAACCAAAATGTTCCCTTATCCAGAGTGAGTTACAGTTTTTAATTTCAATTTATACAACTGAGCGTTAAGAGCCTACTGTAGCTCAGGGGCCCAGCAGTGGCAGCTTGGTGGACCTGGGATTCGAACTCATGACCTTCCGATCAGTAGTCCAACACCTTTATCATTAGGGAACCACATCCAAAATGCGGTTTATATATATATAAATATATATATATATATATATATTTTTTCTTTTTAGATGGTCTGATCTGGTCTTGCAGGTTGCTTGGCAGAGTCACAGGCTTTTACAGTTTAGAATTAAGAAGAAAGCTGAGAAGAGGAGTCGCGGGAGGAGGAGAAAGAGGAGGAGAGGTTGCTAATAGTGACGAATAGCGGTATGCAGGACAGATAGCGGGAAGGTGGGGCTTCACCAGTGCGCTTTATTTAGCGGGATTTGGGGAAAATGCGCGGATGATCGCGTTCCTTATTAGCGCGCGGCTCTGCGTTCATCAGACTACACTTTCTCAGGTAAGAGTCTCTCTCTCACAAGGGTTTATCTGCACACTAAACATCCCCACTGATCAATTAGCTCAATAATAACACTCAGCTCTTAACTTTCATTTAACTTTATTTGGATAATTAGATTTTTTTTCTTTTTAATATGCATAACACATAAAAAAAAAAAAAAAAAAAACACTGCTAATGCCTAATATGATATACTATGATAAAATATGAGAACAAAGACCTCTTCAATATCTAAAATAAATGATATATTTGCTGTACATATTTCTGACATAATATCTCCTAGGAGAACATCTGTTAGAAACATCTGCTTGACCTATTGTATAAAGTTATACTGCAAACAAGAAACTTGTACATTTCAATTATCCATAATGTTTTGCATGTTCTGTTGATTAACTGCTAATTTGCTCATATCTTATGAGGCAGTTTCTTCTTTTCTTCATTTTCAATAAATTTGGTGTATTTACATAGTAAATAGTAAAATAGTTTGGTGTATTTAAATAGTAGAGAATACTACTCTAATATTTCCTGCAGAAAGGTTTCAGATGCAGTGTCTGTAGGAACAGTGAGCAGCAGATACACTGAGGTCAGATGTAGCGTTGAGGTTGGTTCGGAGGCAGGAAGTTATAAGGTTGACACTGACAGCTATAACACAGAGAGACAGTGTTGGGAAGTGCTGGGTGCAGTGTGTGGGATCAGTGACTGAAGCTGTGCACTCTTACATATGACCATAAGGTGTCTGAAACCTAGTGCATTTAGTGTAGAATTAAAAAAAACAACTGTATCTGGACTTTAATAACTAATGTACCTTGGAACATAAATGGACTTGTACAGTAGGTTTTAACTGGCAGTGTGAATAAATAAAGTTAAGCTGTAGCACACAATTTACTCTTCAGTTTAATAAAATAGGGATGTGAATTTGTTGTAGTTGCAGTGAGAGTATTTGAGACTAACTGATAGACAAATTGGTCTTGCTCAAATAGTATTGGACCAAATGGATTGAACATATTTGCCATCTTTATCACCATCACCTTCATGTAATGTTATGAATGGTTGATTAATATTAAAAAATGTTCTTAAATTGTTGAACTACCTTTTGAAATGACATTTTAACTTTACATACACATTTTACATGTTCCGTAAAGCCGCTTTGAGACAATGTCCATTGTTAAAAGTGCTGTACAAATAAAATTGAATTGAATTGAATTGAATTGAACTGCTGGAAATTAATATTTAAAACATCCATACTGTCATTTTTGACATTTTCTGCAGACTTTGGCACATGCAGACTTATTTTATACAATACATATACAGCACAAAGCTGCATTTACAGGACTACATACACTATAGAGTTGTGTATTAGCGTAAAAATCACAGCTACAATTTTATAGTTCTACTGCTGTTTTAACACTTTTAGAAATATACACTGTAAACACATTAAAGAATTAAAAATCCTAACAAAATTCTCAAATTTTTTTTAGTTTAGATACTATTTGATTTTTGGATGTTTTTGAGCAGCTAGCACTTCAACTTTGCTAGCTAAGTAGTAAAAGAGTGTTATTTAGCTAATTATATTAACACCACTGAGTTGTTAGTTGTTATGGTTTCAGAGCAGATATAAATAATATTCTAGCTTATTATCAGGCAGTTTTCAAGTCAATGCTTATAATTATTTATAATTTATATATTTTAGACGTTGCCAGCAGCCGATTATTTATTTAAGCTAGTAAAGAGATAGGTTGTGAAAAAAATGACAGCTCAGGAAAGTCAGCAGAGTTTAGAAATATACATATAGTATAAAATATCAAAATCTGACCATATAAAGGTGTTTCTCAGGATACCGGACATACATCAGGTTATAACTATACAGTAAGATGTAGTGATCTGCCTGGAGTGAATTAAATATTTTTATGTAGAAATGACATTGATCCGTTGCACTGGGTGATTATACTGTTTGCTTGTGCCAAGCAAGGACCAAGTTAATGAATAATCTTCCATAATTAATTTAATTTGAGATGTTTAAAGTGCAGGACCTCTGCATAGTGCAGCCTAATTAGAGAAGATAAAGAGCTGCCACTTTTAACGTTCCTCAATTATGAGCTCAAAACAACTGATGCGCTGAAACCATCTTCTTTTTGGGTTGTTTTATCAAGAAAACTGCAGATGTTCTTTGATTAATAAAAAATCCTCTTTGAGGTTTAGTCCTTGAACTGTTCCATGCTAGCATGCTGTTTATCATACACTAAGCAGGCGTCTTACAGTGGAAAACCTTTGGAGCTGGAGTACTGTCATGCCAAGTCAGGTCCTTTTCCTTAGATGGTATAAGCCACAAGACTGGAGGACTTCTGCAGCAGAGTGCATGAGCATGTGTCTGGCCCTGATCGATGCTTTGTCTCCCAGGATACAGGGAATGTGTTTCATTGCAATTAGACTCTCTTATAAAAGGATCCTGGTGCTTTTGGGGAAAATCTGTAAACTCTCTGTGTAAATGATCCTATATGAGACAATTACTGGCACACTGAACACTGACAGACTTTCCTGGGTCTTCCCAATTAGGAATCATGATGTCCTTCAAAAAGAAAAAGAAACATTTCACAAAGCTAACACACTATAACATTGACTTCAGGAACTCTGTAATTTAACGTAGGGCTCATGGAGAAAATGTGGATTTGATGTACAACCTTGATCTATTTATGAGGCAGAAGCAAGTTTTCTATCTATGCCAGATTGTTTACGGTCATATTAGACAGCATCAAAATCAAAAGCATGAACATATGATATAGTGGTTCTACAAAAACACACTGAGATGTAAATAGATTCATGACAAAACATTTAGGATAATTTGCATGATATTGAATCATTGAGGGAGCATGTACAAGTTTCTGAGAGCAAAGTGTTGAATATTCCGAAGGAGTAAATTTTCATGTAGTAACTTAAACATGGTCACACTGGCATTCTAAATTCCAGATTAGAGGACACAATTTAGACTTATCAGAAACAGTTGTCCATATATGACCATCCATCCAATTTCTGTAGCAATTATCATACACAGGGTCACAGGGAACCTGGAGTCTATCTCAGGGGACACGGGGCACAAGGTGGTGGACACCCTGGACGGGGTGCCAACATATCACAGGGAAGAATCACACCCACTCACAAACCCATTCACACACTACAGACAATTTAGAGATGACAGCAAGCCTACAATGCATGTCTTTGGATTGGAGAGAAAACTGGAGTAAGGAAGAGGAAACCCCTAAAGCACTGGGAGAACATGAGGTGGGAGTCAAACCCCAACACAATTAAGCCATGTACTTGTATTAGTCTGATGATGATACCAGCATGTTGGTACTTAGCTCCACTTGACCTATATAATTGTTACTAGTTTAGCTAAAGTTGTTTTCTAAAATGTTCAGCTGTTAGTGTCATTTGCAAGTGTTTGTGAAGCGTGCTGCAATTAAAATGTGTCAAACGATAGAAATGCCAGTGTGTGATTTTAAACAGTTTTTGATTTCTGCCCTCTGAGAAACATGAGAAGCCTTAGGCAGTGGCAATAAATCGAAGCAAGTCTGGGAAATATTCACCATGTCACTACAGCGTGTGCCATTTCTGATGAAATATTACAGACTGGTAATGTTTTGTCCTGGGAATATTTTGCGCTGTAGGCTTTGAGTGCCAGAGAGCCACCGTTGGGCTTAACAGTGATCTACACAGCTATATATTTAATTTCCACACTACATCAATCCTCTTCATTTGTACTGAGGTGGAATTTTATGAAAATTTAACTTCTGTGGGATAAAATAAAATGGGTTTAATAATCAGAGTTAACTAGTGAAAGATATCCAGCGTCTTCGTTTAGCTCTTTAGAACCAAAGTTTATCCTTTACACCAGACATGAGGTGGGAATACAGCACAATGTGGATGGAACGACTGTCTATCACAAGGCACATGAGAGATTTAGTTCTAATAATGCACTAGGCTGTACAGTATTTAATGTAGTGACATTGCTGGTGTCCCCTTGCAGGCACTCTGTTGTTTAAAGCCACCATCACCACTGAGATTTTATTATCTCATTAACTGGCCGTTAGCCAAGTATCTAAATATTGAATGAACAGATACAAATATAGATATGAAAAAAAGGCTCACTATTCTGTCCTTTTGCTGTTTGTTTTAGTGTCAAGATTGCTGATGAGACAAAAATCGTAGATCAAGATCCTCAAAAAAGTGGAAACAGGAAAGCGTTCCTTCTTGAGTAGCTGCCTGGTTAGAAAATTGCAGCTACTTGCTTCAATTAAGACAAATACTTTTGTTAGAAATGAAAGGCACGTTCAAACAATACTGATCAGAATTATTATACAACATTCCCTTTTAACAACAACCCTGATGCCCCTCACTGCTAGTATTTCTATCTCTAGGATTTACCCCAGGGAATTTTTTTTAACATTAGTTTAAGTTCATACGCAGTTTAAGCTTGAATCAGAATGCAGGTAATGATACTTATACTTTGGAAAGCTAAATAGATCCATATATGTTGTGTTATACTCCAACTAACCATGGATAAATGTCTTTGGCAAATAAATGTATGTGTAATGATTGTTGAAAAGCAGGAACGGTAAACAGAAATGTGCATGAAACCTAATGCACATACAGTACACATGGGTATATTTGTTTGTATAAGATGGAGCTTCTTTATTCGAAGACATGCAAGTCATCTAGTTCATGGTCCAGTTACACATTAAATAGTGAAGCTTCTGTACAGAACCCCAGTACATATTGGTAAATTAGGTACAGACCCTTCTGCAACGGATAAGGCGCTTAAAAACGTATTGTGTGCAATGCTGTCTATTCTATCTGTTCTTTATTCTCATATAATTACTAAATGTATTATCCAGCTACTTCATATCAAAATGATCTTTAGAAGCAGATAGCAGCTTGCTTGTATTTATCATGACTATTAAGATAAACTGACTGCGTCTGTACTATCGCCTCGCTAATATTGACAAGTGTAAACCAAACTCTTGTGCAAACACATTGTAACCCAGCTCCCGTTGTTGTGACCTTATATGGAGGAGGAAAGCTATCTTTCAAGATATTCCTTAGCAAATATCAAGCATTAACCACTTTATCAAATATCTGATTAAATGCTTTAGTTATGATCACATACACTACTTAAATTATGACAGGTCCCATAGATCACTCTGATTACATGCTGGATCTTTAGGACTGTGTAACTATTTCGAGAGAAGATGCACTTTAAGAGCAGTGTACAGTATCACAGCACATCAGTGTTTTTTACCATGTTTGGTTATGCTTGTACACACTGGAGAGCAACAGACCAAACTAAACCCCTCCTGACTTACTCCACTTTACTGCATGTCATGGAGCACGAGCACTGTCATATTCTAGACCCGTGACTGTTGATTCTATATTTTTTTTGATGCGGAAGTCTAGGAGTGGACATCAGAAGACAGAGGAAGATGGTTTTCAGATGCTCCAATACTTATTGTTCCAAGTATACTTAAGAGGTCGAAGACGAAATAACAGGTGTTAAATGGAGTTGATGCTAATTTCAGATAAACGGCCTGTGATGGACTGGGATAAGCTGCGGACCTTCTCTGAGCCTGACCAGAATAAATCTGTCATGAATCAATTACTCAGTTGCTCTCAATGTGCATCTTAGACCCTTTAGATAGACTCTTTATAGAATCATTTAATAATGAACAGCCTGCTCACAATATCATTTCATGTGGGGGAAAAAACGACTGACTTTGTTGATCTTCAGTGATAAATCAGTGCTTAATTGAACTGGTTTTGAGAGATGGACCATCGTCTGAGCATGCAGCAGCTTTAATTTTCACTCTCATGTGGTGTTAACAGATCCTCTGTAGTCACCTGATGGGAAACCTATCTAACCTTCAACCTGCTCAGTCTTCTTACCGCAGAAGTACATGTGTAGTCTAACATTTGCTTCATTTTGCTGTTTAACAGTTTATAGGAATGAGAAGAATCTTCTCTCATGAAAGAAACCTGTGGGCTTTTCACTTAAAAAATGTAATCACAAGCACTAAATCTGTCAGCACACGACTGCATTTCGATTAGCCGTGAATTTAGAAGCAGAGTGTATTCTTCCCGGTGCACATGCTTCCACGGTTTGTTCACCAGGATACACTCCCTGACCTCAGTAGGACATTCCTGACTCTTGGAAGATGATGACTTCTGGGCTATCCCTCCAGTTATGATTTCTGAAATGATTTTATATAAACCTAGCCATGCCTCCCAGGTATTTGTTTAAGCCTGAGGCGGTTCATTTACACTGGAGTAGGACATTGAAGGAATGGAATTTTGACTCAAACTTTTTTGGAATTTCAAGACCACAAGAGAGAGGAGTCTGGCGAGGGCAATCTGGCCGGCAACTGTAATCAGTGGCAGATGTGTAAATTACAGTATGTCTTCAGCTTGTGTCATGTGGAAATGATTTATGGGTCTGATTCCACCTTGTGGTTCAAAGACAGAGAGCCTGGGAAATCTATAACAAACCCAGAACAGCTCTTCTTTTTTGTAGCGAAATAAAGAAGGCTATATGACTACGGTGGAAAAACTCAAATATAGGGTGCTAATTTGCAAATGCAGTCTGATAAATGGCAAACTTTAAGTGGCTCTGATGCAAGTATTAAGTCATAATTAATCCAAAATAAAAATTTGCTTATTTAAGACTGGAGAAGCCCTGCGATGGGTTGGCACTCCGTCCGGGGTGTATCCTGCCTTGATGCCCGATGACGCCTGAGATAGGCACAGGCTCCTCGTGACCCGAGGTAGTTCGGATAAGCGGTAGAAGATGAATGGATGAATGAATGAATGAAGACTGGAGAAGTTGAAATATAACAGTGATTTTGTTTGAAGTGGAAACAGGCTTACACAAATTTCACTGGTCTTGGGTTGTATGGATTTAGACACATAATTGTTATAATCAATCTATATTCTGGACCTTTATTTACAAATGACCAAATCCTCCAAAGAGGGCACGGTGGCTTAGTGGTTAGCAAGTTCGCCTCACACCTCCAGGGTCGGGGTTCGATTCCCACCTCCACCTTGTGTGTGTGTGGAGTTTGCATGTTCTCCTTGTGCCTCCGGGATTTCCTCCGGGTAGTTCGGATAAGCAGTAGAAAATGAATGAAATCCTCCAAAGATTCTGTGAGTAATGATTTTTGCATGTATTATCAAGCAAGTTTTCACAAATTAGGGAGGACCTTAATCTTTCCTCGCCCAATCATTAAACTCTGTGAGAGCTACACTGTATATTTCTGTGTATTCTACTATTTTAAAGATGCATAAAATTTCATTTTCTGTCTGTGAACACACATCCTACACACATCCTACTCTCTCTTTCCCTGCTGAATAGCTTTTAAAAGAACGGTTCATCAGGTCAGAAAGGCAGAACAGCTCGACGTGTGCACACATTTACTCTTTGGAGCAGAGCTGCAAAGTCAAAGCTGTTTTCTGGAAATCAAACAGCTCCAATGTGGGAAACTGAGCGAAGTGTCCGTCAAGTCCACTTATATCTCCAGCAGACTACACATGTCACCTCAGGCTGAATCGTTCCTTCATAATGGAGGATGAAGGTGGACTGTTAGAACATTCCAGAAAGTTCTCCAGTCGGCTGCAGTTAGATGTTTTAGATAGAGTTATGGTGAAAAATATGTTAATGTGTTAATAGCGTTTCTATTCAATACTTCTATACTATTATATTTAGTGTTCTTTTCCAACATTTACAAATATATTATCGAAAATTTTAATAACCAATATGTTAACAGTGAGTATCATGCAGTATAAGTATCACAAAGGAACGCCAAGCTGCCACAGTTGGGTCCTTGAGCAATGCCTTTAACTTTCAGTTTGTCAGTCTAAATGAGCTAAATGTAAGTCACACTGGATAAAGGCATCTGTCAAATGCCCTAAATGTTTACTGACACCTGGTGCAACAATAATAATCTAATAACTATAGATGATAGAATGTATAAATGAGTTAATAGAGGCTTTTGGGATAGATTTATTTTTATATCACATAGCACATGAGCTGTATGACTACATGATATTGATATTGTAATATAATAACATCATTACATAGTAATGATTGTCAGTGTTAAGAATTGTCAGGTGTCAGTGTTTTTATAATGTTTTTATTAATGACTAAATGTGTAAAACTGTATAAAGACTGTATAATCACTATATAAAAAAAAGTATAATGGACTGCACATGTTTTTGTATTTTTGCTTTGCTTTTGTTAACAAAACTTCAGAATCTATTGAATGATACGTAGTTTTATACTTTCAGCTTGTCTTGTCACTGGTTTGTCTCCTGATTGTGTTTACCTGTTCTGTGTTAATCCTCGTTTAATTTGTCTGTGTACTCTGTTGTTTCAGTGTATTTTTGTTTTGTATTGTTAAGTTTGAGCCTCAGACACCTGGCCATAGATTAGATAGATATCTGATCTCCTAACGACATGACACGCTTCTGTTATGCCACTCAGTTGCCTATGCCAATGTGATGTATTTGTGTTATGATGCAATATTTTTCACCATTACTAAAACCCCTTCCCCAGTCCTAGAGATGAGTGTTAGCGAGTGTAGTTTAAAAAATGTTCCTTATCTAAAATCACTGTTTCAATGTGTTTGAGTTGTAATGAAGTGGAATTCAGGAGCAAGAAAGGAGTCTTAGAGTAATAAAACAGTCAGTATGTAATTGACATCAATTTCCAACAGTGGATTTCAAATGAATCTAGTTTTGGTCTTGAATTAATCAGTAAAAGCAGTTGAGATGATCTCAAAGTCTCTTAAACTGGTTTTCATCAATTTTCCTCTCCCCAAGCTCCTGATACGAAGGTACCAGATATAAACTGTACTTGTTTGCCTTGTTTAGGTTCATTAAGAAAAAGATTGCAAAACTCTGGCTCGTCTTGTTTTCCGGAGAACCCCAGGTTTGGGAAACTCAAACTCAAGAAAAAAAATTAGTTCCTTAACCTCAAGACTGAATCGGGGCTCTCTGGATCTATTAGTGTATGCATCATGAGCATCTTCACAGATCCACCTTCAACAAGCTGGCATATGTGAAGAAAATAACTTTACTGTGCTGTAACCTATATGTGACAAATAAAGTCTTCTTCTTCTTCTTCTTCTTCTTCTTCTTCTTCTTCTTCTTCTTCTTCTTCTTCTTAGTAGACTTATTTTGCAGTTTGATTATGATTCCATCTATACATAAAGTCCTTAATGTTCGGGTCACAGAAACCACAAAACGTACAATTCCATTAGCATATATCTGGTTTTGGTTTAGCGTACTTTCGGTTGAATTATCATTCATTATTTTAAGGAATGAAAGCAAAAATTACTCTATTGTTTAACTAAAGTGTCCATGCAGCTGAATTGTTCATTAGCCAGAATGTCTGGAAGTGGCATGTTTTCGATGGGATCTCTTATTTCTTCTTTGGCTGACCCAGAAAGAAGTCAAATATTGTATTTCCCGCGTCATGTGTTTTGCATTCTGCCATTTCTGCTAGGCCGTGCTGTCCTAAAGATCTTACTTATCCTCCGAGCAACCTTAAAATTGACATTAAAGCTGATCCCAGCTTGCAGGAAACAACATTCGCTCATTTGATAGCTGTCCTGAGAGACCTTCACACTGTACTGGTCAGGTTTTCACAACATTTCAGCTCGTGAATTGGGAAAAACGGTTACCTAGTGCAGAGAATATTCCATCTGAGAAAACAGGTGCGGCGATAGACGGTGATGAAGTGTGTAGCAAGATTATGAAGGAACATGGAGAGAATGTTTTATAGTTCTTGCATCATTACACTGTATCTGAGATTCATAAAGAACGGTTTTAAATGCTTCTGGTGGCTTAAAAGCTAATATTGTACACAATGAACTGTCTGTCATCTTTAAAGCTCTAGTACTACAGATTGTAGAGCTTGATATATCAAAACCCCCGAGCACACACAGCTTTCTGTTTTAATGTGGTAAAGTACATTGTTTTTTATTGTATTTTTACAATATTATTATTATTAGTAGTATTAGTAATGGTGGTGTAGTAGAAGTAGAAGTAGAATACTTTTATTCCCTTTTAGCGCTTTACTATAAAAAACTCTATTGCATTATTACATTTACATCTTGATTCTGTTATTGTTGTTGTCATTGTTATTTACCAAGAAAGGTAGAAGACACAGAGGAAGAAAGAAAGGTAGAGCGAAAGATGACTGGATGTGTAGGGCAATGCATCTTATCAGTATTTCTGCTATTTGTCAAAGAGGAAAAATGTGAACAGGGATGGGATTGTGTTGGACAGGGAGGACATAATGCGATTTTCATGTACATTAATAACCCCTGTGTTGTCTATTGTGTCTCTCAGTGACAGGAGACACGAGAGGATTTTCCACACCAGACATCATGGATGAGGACTTTGAACGCCGTAGGGAGCTTCGGAGACAAAAGCGAGAAGAGATGCAAAAAGAAGCAGAAATGTAAAACACACAAACATACACACACTCACACACACACACACACACACACACACACACACACACAAACACACAGGCTCATTCTTTCACATTCATATGTAAGGAATAAAGCACTTTGGGCCAATTAGTAGTGGGTGGTATGATGCAAGAAGGAGCATGGTGGCTTAGTGGTGTGTATGCTTGCCTCTGGGGTTGGGGATTTGATTCCCACCTCCATCCTGTGTGAGGAGAGTTTCTGTGCTTCAGTGGTTTCTTCCAGGTACACCAGTTTCCTCACCAGTCAAAGACATGAATTGTGGATTTCTGAATTGTTTCTCTTAATTGTCCCTAGTGGATGAGTGTGTGATTTTGCCCTGTGATGGGTTGGGACCTGGGTGTTCCCCGCTTTGTGCCCCTAGACTCCTGGGTCACTTTGGTCTCTTTGGCTGTTTTGTAATTACACTTGGAACACAAAAGCACAGCCTCTTATCACTTATAATATAGCAGCTATTAGTTCCCTCACTTAAACACAGCTTGTCGTATTTCAGAGAAACCGTAAATCTATCCATCCTGGAGACTTTCTATTGTTGGAAAATGTAAAGATACAAAATTCTGACACTGAAACCTCCATCCATAAAGGCTAAATGAATGTTTCCTCACAGAAATCTTCACTATAACAACAAATAATTCTGCTATACAGTTGCTGTATCATCATATCATCAGGGGTCAAAGCATCTAATTCTCCACTCTGAAATTTCACTCTATCGGTTAAAAAAGTAGATGTCAATACTTCTTTTGTACCAATTTATACTTTTAGGTTGTTTTGCTTGTTAAATATTTTAAATAATGTTTTTAATATGATCAATATTAAGATTCAGAAATTTTTCATCATATTATGAAGGTTTTCCGAACTTGTGTTAGCACAATATCTGATTATAATTTATTGTGTATCAATACAATAGGTGACATAATATAGCAATATGATATTTTCATTATATTCCACACCCATATGTATTTTAATGTATTTTTTACTCTCTCTCTCTCTCTCTCTCTCTCTCTCTCTCTCTCTCTCTCTCTCTCTCTCTCTCTCTCTCTCTCTCTCTCTCTCTGTTTGACTTTAAAGCCAAGTTGGAAAGGCCCCGAGTTTCCCAATCTAAACAGCAGTCTCTCAGCTTGCTTCTCTATTCCTTATAAAGCTTGTAGCATCTGTAAATCTTCCTCTGTTGCTCTGTTGGAGTATTTACAGTCCAGTAGCTATGATATTTAACTGTAAGCAAAAAAAAAACAGTATGATCTACAAACACAGCATCGGTTCTAGGGGAGGTATTTGTGACATTAGACAGTGAGACAAATATGTATATTTTCTCTGGTCTTATTTAAATCAGATCAGAGCCAAACCTGTCAGTGATCATTTGCGCTCATTCCATTTCATTGAAAAATTATAGATGGCAAATTACTTGACCATTTATCAGCCGATGCTTGCATGTTTGTTATAATCTAATTAGGACAAACCCTGAACAGCCCACAAGCTGTTAATTTTTGTATTTATTTTCTAGCATGTTTACTCTGTAAATCGATTTTGCTTAACTTCTGATTTTTTTTATTTTGCCTTATAAGGTCTGGCAGGCAGTTGTGTACGGTTGAGGATGACAGACATTCTCATGCAGCATGTCAATGTGTTTCATGTCTGGAGGCCGAAAAACTAACGTCTGCATATAAGGGTGCATATGTTTATATAATCATTTGGAGGCTTGGGAAAACCCTTTACATCCTAATATTCTTACATTTTCTACTATATATAAACTTGAAAACTTACATGAACTAGAATGTATTTCTCCCCTGCATGTATTTCAAAGGTTAAATGAAAATGTTACAATAGAAATGAATTTACATATTGATTATCCGCATCATTTGCATCAATCATCGCATGAATTCACTGAATTCTATTCTGGTGGCTACATTTCTTTTCTTTTACATATTTTTGTTAGTTCATGTATGCATATTGAAACTGTGTGCACTGTCACTCTTCTTGGTTTTGATGATGATGATGATGATGATGACTGCACAGTAGCACGATGGACATTTTGACAGCCAGCATCAATTAATCTCAATTCAATTTAAATGTATTTGTATAGCGTTTTTAACAATGGACATTGTCTCAAAGCAGATTTACAGAACATAAGAAACATAATACAAAAAAAATGAAGATTAATATAATACAAAAATAATACAACATTTATTGACTTAGTTTTTATGTGTGATCGATTTTATCCTATAATCAAACTTTTAATATAAGAATAAATCTCTAATGATGAGAGAGGTATTTTCTAGGATGACTCTGCCCCATCCAGTGGGCTCACTAAAAGTTTTCATGAAATTAGTGGACATTAGTACTGTAGACACTTGAAACATTTTAAATTTGCAGTGTTTTATTAGTATTTCTGTTTTTATTTAGCTTACTAGGGGCAATATTTTCACAGAAAAGTTAAAAAACGTCTTACTAAAAGATTTATTTTGTTAACTTGCTAAGCTAGGACCTCATGCTCTCACCATTAAGGCCCAAATTCAGTTTCTACTACAGGGAACCAAACCAGTCATTTCATCCCCTGTCCCAGATCTGCTTAAAAACAGGAGGAGTGTCAATAAGGGAATCTGGTGTAAGAATTGTGCAAATCAAATATGTAAATCATCAATCCACTGTAGCAAACATTAACAAGAGCAAGTGAAAAAAAGTAGTAAGCAATCAACTGCAGTACTCAGTGATTCTGAAGTGTTTGTCACAGATCCGTATTTGTTCCGAGGTCAATACATGGTTCCAATCTTCCCTCCTGGTTGTATGTCAAGCAGTGTGCTACAAGAACTGTTTTATTATGCAACTACCTTTGGAAGAAAGCAAACATCAAAGCTAATTATAACTAGAGACTAGAGAATATACTTTATTCAAAGCAAATAAAGAATGTCAGCGATATGCGGATAGCTGACACGTAGTCTGAAATAATATAGCAACACATGATATTAGTTACATGTGGAACATTGGCCAGGTTAACAAATTATGAGTTATATTTCATAGAACACATCCAAGTCTTTTTTTCTGCCATATAATGCACCATTGTGAAAGAAAACTATGATTGTTCTAATGTAGTGTGACGATCTGTATGCTATGAGTGTTTAAACAGGAGGTCAGGACTTTTACTGAAACGTTCTCACACTCCACTGATGCTGATAAACAGTGGAAAGAAAGAAAGAAAGAAAGAAAGAAAGAAAGAAAGAAAGAAAGAAAGAAAGAAAGAAAGAATTGATCATTTTTGATAATTGATTGTAGCTAAATAAAAAATGAAATCCTGAAAGTTTCTTTTGGGCTGCAGTCCAACAACCAGATCAAGAAATCATGAGTAAGTTAATGAGAAGAAAATCTCTTGATAAATAAAAATTAAAGAAACTCCACATTCATGCAAGTTCTTGAGAGTTCAAGCTTTAATAAGATTCACTCAGATGCTTCTTCTCTCAGCCCATCTGATTTGTGTTACTGTGCATATTTGATGGTTATATATCATGCATGGACAGGATGATACCTTGCGAATCATTCTTTTGAAAAAATGCAGATGTGCACATCCATGTGACTGTCTCTTTAAATGACCTTTCCAGTTTGGAAATCCCTGACCTAAGGAATGGGATCGGAAAGAATATACAGACTTGTTGTCTCTGTTTTGGATCTTTTCACCATCCGCAACATCTGTAAATCATCGGCAAGAGGGAAGTCGAGAGGAGAAGGAGGAAATAATCCCCATCCTCTATCAATGGGCCATTTCAAACATGCTCTGTCTGTTAAACACTGGCATGCTGTGGCAAACTGAGGCCAGACCCCATTGCTTAAATTGTGGAAGTCAGATTAAATGGCTTGTTCTCTGATCTGCACTGGTGCAATGAGTTTGAGGAACAGAAACAGCCCAAGGCAGGGCAGGGCAGTGCAGAACAAGGCTGTTTGGGCAAAATCTGGCTCATTTCTTGGCTGAACAGTTATGTAAAACAACATTAGCATGCAAAAGGCACTTTCCATTCTGACTACACAAATTGCTTTCTGCCTGTTTCTCTTTCATCAGGCTTAGCAACAGGAATGGCTTTGTGTCTGGTTGGGCTGGATTTTATCCACTACTGCTTGGTGAATACGTTAAATGTGACTTCATACTAATCATCATCACCACCATCATCATCATATTTAGAAATACAAAAAAAAATACTGAGAGTTAAACACAAACAGAATAAGTTCCATGTTCTTATGTGCTGTGCTATAAAATGTGAGATGTATTATATTTTCAGTAGATATTGAATAAGTCAGATCCCTTAATATGTCATATATGCCGTATGTGTAAAATAACAACATACTGGAATATTCTATAATCTTCTGGTTATAGAGAAACAGGAAGTCATGAATGTCTGCATTTGGCATTTGGCAGATGCTCTTATCCAGAGTGACTTACAGAGGTGCTTCTGAAGTCTCTCAATAAATACATCAGTACTTGTTTTCTAGATCACAGAGTAAGAATGTTGTCCATCTAAAACTGGGAGGGAATGCAGTAAGAAGAACACACAGCCTTTTTTTGAAAAAATAAGCAATTTCCAATTTAAGTATTTCAGGAAGAATAGTTGTTCACATGTTGTGACACTGCTGTTCTCACATTGATGCAAAAGCTCATTGCAACACCTTTGTTCCAGAGCAGAGAAGAGTCTTAATTTGTTCTCTAATAGTTAAAATAAATTAAAATAGGAACATGCTTGTTTTTTGGTTTATAAAAATTTCTTGAGCCACTAATAAGTGTGTGCCATGATATATATTATTTTGTGGTTGTTTTAGGGATTTTTTATAGTTTAGATTTTTAAGTGTTAGATCATTCAGTGTGAGATAATGAATCCATTTTTATTTTTTTATCTTTTTTTTTGCTAGTAATTCTGGAGATGACTCTATAGAACCTGGTGAAATGTTTCTAAAGTATTAAAATAACTGTATTGACTAGCTAAATAAAAACAGAGTTCGAGCTTAATTTTAAAACTGCGCTAATCTTTTCTGTACACTGCCTTGTGCTTTATAAGGAAAATGGCACGTTGGTTGTTTTAGGAAAACTTTCCAGACAGTCTTAATGATGTTTTTATCAGAATAAAAACATGATCTATTATGAATATGGTTAATTTTATGTAGCATGTTTAAAATAGTTGTAAATGTAAGGAGCCGAATGTTTTTTGCACAGTAATCACTTAAACTCACTTTGGTAATGATGTTTGTATTCATTCAAAACACCAGCACACATTCACAGCTGTACCTAAATGTGTGTGTGTGTGTGTGTGTGTGTGTGTGTGTGTGTGTGTGTGTGTGTGTGTGTGTGTTAGCATTAATTAAGCATTAAGCTTATGACTTATCTTCTTCCATGTCTTTGTAATATCTAAATAAAATAAGCCAACATGGATACATGTATCTTGCTATCAGGGCAAGCCATCAAAATCTTGAAGATGATGATGAAGAAGCTGCTCGAGAGAGAAGGAGGCGAGCCCGACAGGAAAGGCTGCGCAACATGGAGAACGAGGAGATGACCAACACTGCCAAAGAACTCAACAGCACTGCCAGGTACAGAGTGGTAAGATTTAACACCGCTAACAGGTACAGTTTCATACAATGCTAACAGGTACAGTCTCATACAATGCTAACAGGTACAGTTTCATACAATGCTAACAGGTACAGTTTCATACAATGCTAACAGGTACAGTCTCATACAATGCTGACAGGTACAGTCTTATACAATGCTAACAGGTACAGTCTCATACAATGCTAACAGGTACAGTCTTATACAATGCTAACAGGTACAGTCTTATACAATGCTAACAGGTACAGTCTCATACAATGCTAACAGGTACAGTCTCATACAATGCTAACAGGTACAGTCTTATACAATGCTAACAGGTACAGTCTCATACAATGCTAACAGGTACAGTCTTATACAATGCTAACAGGTACAGTCTCATACAATGCTAACAGGTACAGTCTTATACAATGCTAACAGGTACAGTCTTATACAATGCTAACAGGTACAGTCTTATACAATGCTAACAGGTACAGTCTTATACAATGCTAACAGGTACAGTCTTATACAATGCTAACAGGTACAGTCTCATACAATGCTAACAGGTACAGTCTCATACAATGCTAACAGGTACTGTTAACCTGATGTTTGATGGTGATGTTAACTGAAGCACTTAATTACAGTATGTAATTTTTAGCACAACTCTGATTACTGTAATTTATAATTATTACATCATTTTTGTACATATCTCTTAACCAGTGTAACAGACACATGCTCATCAGCACTGATAACCGCTAGCGATGATGACCAGGCTCTTCTGGAGCGGCTGGCCAAGCGTGAGGAGCGCAGACAGAGGAGGATGAGGGAAGCTCTGGAGAGACAAAAGGAGTTTGACCCCACCATCACTGATGGGGAAGCCACTGTCACCACCACCACCACTGAGGACCGGCCAAGCCGCAGGAGCCATCTCAGGGATGCAGAAGAGGAAATGAACAAAAACGAGGTTCTGTCCTCAGAGACCAACTCCTGGACAGGGAAGGAAGAAAATAACCAGGACCTGAATGTAGAGGAGTCAAAGGTGGAGGTTCAGGAGACCTCCTTCCCTGTGAAAGAGGAACCTGTGTCAGAACCTGCACCAGAGGAGAAGAAAGATGAAGAGGGGGAAGCAGAGAGGCCCTGGAGATCCTTCCACAGAGAACAGGTTATTTCCTCAATATATATATTAATATTTAACAAAAGTTGTTTTTTTTTATTTGTATGAATTGAGAATGTAAATAGTGAAAATGTTGTGGATTTTTTTTATGTTGTGGTTGTGCTAACTTTTGATTTTTGTATGCCTTTTGGGGGGGAAACTCATTGAAAGCATTATGAATAAATGTGTAAATGATTTGCTATATTTTGTAGGAAAAGGGTGAAGAGCAATCTGTCAGTACAAACAGTGTGGCAGAGGAGGAAACAGACACAGTTTTAGACAGTACAGATTTAGAAAAGAGAGAGATTAAAGATGAAAGTTTCTTATCAAAGGAAGAGAATCAGGTCGAAACTGCGAAAGAAGAAGAAAAAGTTGAGGAACCTGTAATATCTAAGACGGAAGAGGAAGAAAAGTCTGTGGAGGAGAAAAAACCGTCAGAAACACTAGTTCAGGATGACAAGGATTCTCTGGAGAACAAGGATATGGAGAAAACTCAAAAAGAAGTATTTGAACCTTCAGTGAAGAAGAAGGAAATAGAGGAAGCTCAGAAAGAAACATCTGAGCCTGTGTTGGAGAAGACAGTAGTAGAACCACTAAAAGACTCAATTGAGCCTACAGCAGAGAAGAAAGAGTTGGAAAGAGTAAAGGAAGATATCCATGAAGCACCACTAGGGAAGAAGGTGGTGTTTAAATTGAGGCAAGAAGAAGAGAAACCACAGATGCTGGAGAGGACAAAGAGGGAGGTTGAGGTGAAGGTTGAACTTCCAAAGCAACAAGTTGAGGAGAAGCCTCCTGTGAAGGTTAAAGTAGAGGAGAAAAAAGTGCCACCAAAGATGATTGAAGAGAAACAAGCAGGTTTAAAAAACAAGGAGGTTGAAGACAAACCAAAATGGAAGAAGGAGGCAGAAGAAAAATCCAAAACAAAAATTCAGGACAAAGTTAAACCTAAGGAGGTATTGAGCTTCCAGCTTTGGGTGAAGCTCTGCAGATCACAGCATGTGCCTCACGCTGAACGGTTTTCTGTATATGGTGTGATCACAAGTTTGTTATGAACACAGCGGCACATATTTACTCACCTTCTGCTTCTCTTTTTTTTTTGCTTTATGATTCTTTTAAAGGTAAAATTCACCCTGAAACAGTGTTTATCTCTTCTTGTGCTGTAGTTTGGTTGTTCCTGTGACATGTTATCTGTTGTCTGCTCTGCTGATGTCACATTTCTAGGAGAAACAGTTAAAGATAACACTTGTGTGTCACTATTAGCTCTTAAAAAAGTGTAGTTGTTCTGATTAACCAATCAGATGATATTAATCAAGTGATTAAACATGATGAGGACAGCAGGACATTTTGCAAGATAGTGATCTATAAGCTGATGAATGGAGTAGCATGAAATGAAAGTTTATGCTTTGGTTAGCTGATGTGATGAATAGGACTAAAGGACTAAAGTGTCACTTTAGTTTCACTTGGTAACCGAATGGCATTCTGGGTAAAGGAGGAAACCGTTAACCAGAGTGAATTTAGACATGTTGGGATCAGATGAAACTAAAAAAAATCAACTCTGAATTTCACGATAAAATAAAGTCTTCTTTTCAGGGAACGGTGGATTAGTAGTTAGCTCTTTTGCCTCACACCTCCAAGGTTGATTCTCTCCTCTGTTCTGTGTGTATGTGGAGTTTGTATGTTCTGTCTGGTCTTGAGGTTTCCTCTGGGTTCTCTGATTTCCTCCCCGAGTCCCCCATGTGTTGTAGGCTGATTAGCATCTTTAAATTGTCTGGATGTGTGAGTGTGTGTTTGTGCCTGTGATAGGTTCACACAGTGTTCAGATTAATCCCTGCCTTGTGCCCTGAATCCCCTGGTACTGTATATACTCCAGGTTCCTCACAATCCTGCATAGGATAAGAAAATGGATGGATAGATGGGTGGATAGATGGATGGATGGGTGGATGGATGGAAAATTCTTTTTCACAATAGAAGATGTCTTTAATTATACGCAAATTATTCAGGGTGGATTTCTCCTTTAAAACCGGCTTGCTGCTGTGTAATGTAAACAGAATTTGGGGTCACAAGAAGGCACACACACACACACACACATACTCACACACATACACAGTGTGCTGTCTGCAGTGTACATATGTGATATTGCAGTTTCGGTGCTTGTCTACTATATGTACTGTATGTAAGCATGCTTTCATCACGCATGCTAATCCTAGTGAGGAACGGCAACAAGCAGGTCTGTTGTTAATGAAGTCATAAATAATTAAATAATCTTAAATAATCACTTAAATAATCTTCTAAACTAAATTACTTAAAAGGTCATTTTAGGCCCATATCCATAGACCACAGCCTTGTTTGCCAATTCCTGACTGGATTGCCTTTTAATTTTATCAATACTAATGTGTGCTTTTTTTACTTGCAGGTTGTGGAGGAAAAACCTAAAGCATTCTTTTTACGTGACAAAGTAAGCTGCGTCTGGTTTATATAATAAACTGGGTTATATTAATGTGTGTTAAACTGTGTATGTATTATATTTATAAGTTGTGTCTGGTTTATATCAATACCATTATATCATTATATCAGTAAGTCGTTTGTATCAATTAATCATCATTATATTTATGTTCATTAAGATTCTTAAACATAAACAACATTTTCCTCTTTGTGTGTTTTGCGGTAACTTGATTTGGGCAGAATGAATCAGTGAGGCAGCAGAATGAGGAGGACGTCTCTAAATTCAAGAAACAAGAGAAGCCATTTGGGTATGAGTTACTGAGTAATGATGTTCTGCTCCACGTCAAATTTTGAGACTGGTGTGATATTCAAAATGTTGACTTGTTTTAAATGTGTGTGTGTACATGCATGTGTGTGTGCATCTGTGTGTAGCCGTGCGGGGCTGCGCTCTCCCGAGATCGAAAAGCCGGACCCTGTTGCGAAGCAGGAGGCAGAGAAGAAGCTTGTGGAATTGAAGCGCCGGAGGAACGAGACGGAGAGTGAGGAGTTTGAGAAGATGAAGCAGAAACAGCAGATGGCTGAGGCTGAGCTTGAGGAACTGAAGAAGAAGAGAGAGGAGAGGCGGAAGATCCTAGAGGAAGAGGAGAAGCGGAAAAAACAGAAGGAGGATGAAAAGAAAGCCAAGGAGGAGGTATAGGCTGTAGAGACACACTGGTAAAAAAAAAAAAAAAACATACAGAGGAAAGTTCAAATTCAATTCAGTTTATTTTAATTTATCTGTATAGCGCTTTTAACAACGGACATTGTCATTGTGAACAATGTGAACATTTAGTCCTTAGAATAAACACCATAGTATAGCGTTTACTTACACTATTCTCATTTTATTTCAGCAAGAGAGGCAGAAGATGAAGGAGGAGATCGAGCGCAGGAGGGCCGAGGCAGCTGAGAAGAAACGGCAGAAAGAGGAATCTGCTGAAGAAAAATCGCCATTCAAATGTCTGTCTCCGAAAGGAGCTTCAACAAAGGTGACATTTTCCCAAAGTGAAAAAAAAAAGACACTCGGGCATGTGCTGTCATAGGAAAATAATCATCCATTGTGTGCTTATATGTAGTGAACTCTTGATGCATTTTATTTCTCTTATACTACAGCACAATGTCATTATTATAATACGTTATATCAGCTATAAACTGTCATGGCTTCAACACTTTCTCTTAAAACCTGACTGTTACTGTCACTCTTTCTGACACTAGAGACTCATTCCATAAATCATCTCTCTCACTCTCACTCATTTTCTACCGCTTATCCGAACTACCTCGGGTCACGGGGAGCCTGTGCCTATCTCAGGCGTCATCGGGCATCAAGGCAGGATACACCCTGGACGGAGTGCCAACCCATCGCAGGGCACACACACACTCTCATTCACTCACGCAATCACACACTACGGACAATTTTCCAGAGATGCCAATCAACCTACCATGCATGTCTTTGGACCGGGGGAGGAAACCGGAGTACCCGGAGGAAACCCCCGAGGCACGGGGAGAACATGCAAACTCCACACACACAAGGTGGAGGCGGGAATCGAACCCCCAACCCTGGAGGTGTGAGGCGAACGTGCTAACCACTAAGCCACCGTGCCCCCCCCATAAAACACCTCCTTACAGAAAACTTCAGGTTGTCATGGACTCTATGCTTTTCTTTCTTCTATTCATTATTAGACAGGTTATATGGAATGTTGGCTCTCTGTGGTAGATGAATAATAGAATCGATGATGAATTAAAACATTCTCATTCGTTCATTTAAACCTGTGATTTGAATCGAGAATTCACCAGCACTTTTTAGTATTTATTTTTTAGCATTTGTTGGGTATAAAACTTAGTTAGACATTAGTAAGGACATTGAGAAAGAACACCACATGGTCCAGTTTAACCAGTTTGTATTTCTCACTGGTTCATACAGATTGGCGTGAAAGCAGAATTTCTGAGCAAGTCAGCCCAAAAAACGTATGTTACGTTATTTTAACATTATAATTTGCTTTAATAGCTGAATACAGAATATCTGGTGTCCTTAGAAACTGAGAGTCTGACATTTTGTTCTGGAAAATTCTTTTTAGACCGGTGAAGGTTCCACACACACCAATAATGTGTAAGATAGGTAACAGACTGGAGCAGTACACCTCAGCCATCCAGGTACCAGGAAAGACCTTAAACACACACTAATATGATTGATTTGTTTGTAGTCTGTATATAATTTTGGTATCTGATATGTCAATTGTCTAGACTAAGGACGTGAAGTCACCTAAGTCTCCTAAGGACCTTCCTGCGGCAGAAGGAATGCGCAGCATCAAGAACATGTGGGAAAAAGGTAACGTGCAGAACCCTGATGCTCCCGTGCCTGCCGGTCCTGTCACCGTCAACAAGGTATACATGTGCACAAAATAACGCACTTAGAAAGTCAAATACCTGCCGTGCTGATCTGTCAGTGGAAATAAGAAGAACCTGTCTACACAGGAAACAGCTGGATTGAACACAGGAGTGTCAGGTCGTATCAACAGCTGGAAGACCAAGTCTCCAGAAACGAAGACTCCCGAAACCAAGCTGGCAGAAACAAAGACCCTCGAAACAAAGGGCGCGAAACCTACTGAGACGAAGACGATCGAGACGAAGACACCAGAAACGAAAAGCACGAAAGCAGTAGAGCCGAAAAAGATAGAGGCAAAGCCCGATCCGAAGAGCTTGAAACCCAGTGAGATGAAGACGAGTGAGAAAAAGACCCCAGAGATGAAGACTCTAGCAGTAGGAAAGCCTGCAGGAGGCAAAGCTGTGAGTATTTCTTTTACTCACGTACTGTTTGTCAGCAGTCTGGTTGAGTTTGCTCCTTATGTGGGTTTTCTCTGGGGTGTCTGGTTTTCTCCAAACGCCCAAAAGGCAAAATGGATTGGCTTTGGTAAGTTGACCGAGTGAGTGAGTGAGTGTGTGTGTGTGTGTGTGTGTGTGTGTGTGTGTGTGTGTGTGTGTGTGTGTGTGCGTGTGTGTGGTTCTCTGCGATGAAGGAAAAACATTTGTATAATTTGTATAACAAGACTAAATAGAAGTAAAAACATGAATCATGGTTACGTATCACCACCTTGTGGGCACGATGAAATCTTAGTCCTAGTCCTAGTCCTATTCCTTTCTTGATAAAAGCCTAGAGAAAAGGTAACAATCTTATAAAAGACTTTAGAATCTTAATAAAAATTTTAATCTGTAATCTTTATCTAAAAAACACTTTTCATTTTAATCTTTAATATAGGTCAGAGTCCAGGCTCAAGTGCAGTGCACTAAAATGAAGATAGATGACAGTGTGTGTGGAAGTCAGTCACAGGTCATGAACTTGGAGCTTTTCCCTGGTCCTGTGGCAGAGATCCAATATTTCTCCTAGGAGTGTCTCCCTAGCTAAGTCATACTCGGGTCCTATTTATTTTAAGCCGCTCTTAGGAGATGTGGGATCAGGCCTGAAGAAGCACTTACGCTGTAACTTCTCGAATATCAAAAATACTTCTAAACTGAAGGATCTGTAGCCTGTAGCACAGCAGCATTGCTCACAACGACAGAGTCTGGACACACTGGACATCTTCATGAGGATGGAGCTTCAGTCTGAACCGACACATGTGCTCTGAATGAACTGTACAGTATAATAAAATATAAACCTTATAATCTCCAGGGGAAAATTCCTTTTAAATAACCCTGATATTAATAAGCTTGCCAGATGTAGATGCTACATTTAGCTGAAATTGCCATGAAATTCAATGAATGGATACACTAAGAACTAGCTCAGTCTAATCCGCTGTTGTTTAAACCCATATAGCTTTTTAATATGAGTATAGGACGTATAAAATTATGTTGCCCTCTTGATGTGACCTGCAGTCTACATAATGCAGCAGGTCCCTCTAATGGCTTGTGCATGTATTACACTACAGCTCTCAGTCCTGAGAAGGAAACACTTCAGTCACATATGAGGAAATAAATAAACTAATAAAATATATTTATGATAAAATATAACAGGCGCTATAACATCTGTTATTGACTATCATGACTTTCAGTATTATTAAAAATCATTTTCGTTGTTTTCCACCTGATTATAAACCGAACCCTAACACAGGATATAATAAACAGAAATCATATCTAAATACTGTTTAAATTCTCCCCTGCGGTATGAAGCAGTGGCTCTAACGTCGCATCTATACACAATTCTGGCCTTACTACTACTAATCATTACTTTTAGTATCATATAACACAGCTCATGGGGCTTTGAATGGATCTATTCTTTGTTTCACGGAAATAAACACAAAATCAAGCAAACTATGATATTTAGAGGACCTAGCAATTAAAATTCAAAATTCCCAGAAGCTTTTTAACAGATTTGGACCAAGATGTGTCATGTGAAATTGTTTCCTGTATTTATACACACATCCTGTATAATTGCATGGATGTCTTCATCATAATGAAATCTTTACACTGTAATTTTTAATATATGCTTATTATATTCGACTTATTGCGTGTCCTCTGTAGGAACCAAAGCCCACCGACGTGTCTAAAACCCGCGGCCTGTGGGAAACCAAGGGCTCCACCTCGTCCAAGGTAATCCCAGCTGTGCATGTGTATACCTCCTGCTGCATGCCACACAGTCATATACAAAAATGGAGATCCCATTTTTGGTTTCTGTCTGCGTTTCTTTTAATGCTGATTCCTTTTGATGCACTTAGCATTGACACAAAGCCTGGCGGGAAGGTTAATACCGTAAGTATTTCCAGAAGGAGTGTGGAAAACTACACTGCATCATTTCACTTCATATGACTTTAAAGATTATTTATTATAGAAAACAGAAAAGTGGAAGCATTACTATAGTTAGAGCATTATATTGATATGTATATATATATATATATATATATATATATAGAGAGAGAGAGAGAGAGAGAGAGAGAGAGAGAGAGAGAGAGATAGATAGATAGATAGATAGATAGATAGATAGATAGATAGCGATATATATAAAGACATCATTTATTGCCGGCTCCAAATTCAAAGTCATTTAGATCGTCAGGCTACAGAGAAATCCACACAGACACAGATCCATAAACACACACATGAGCTATCACACACAAGCATGTCAGTGTGTAATGTGTGATGTCACAGTGCTTGCTATTGTGTTGAATTTCATCAAACTCGCACTTCTTATATATTCTGACCCTTTTTTGCATCGTATTTATTCCAGGTGTTTGGACTTAAGACAACGCCGTTTACAAATGGTGAGTATAAATAAAAAGTTTTTTATTGACGTGCATATATATATATATATATATATATATACTGTATGTACTGTATATAGTGATATACACTATACTTCCTGCCTATTTTTATCACTTAGGTTTATTTCTTAGACATTATGTTGCCATGGTGTATTTTGTTTTGTCGTTGACGTGGTACCGTCTCAGCTTTTATCTTTCACATGCAAACATTAATGTACGTCTGCTTTATTTTACTTGTGCCTTAAGGAGCACCGTTGTACCTTATTACCTTTAAATTAAACGTATGCAAAAGAAAAACCTTCAGAGACCTTCAGGGAACATAAAGTATACCTATATACTGATATTATATGATCCTGAGTCAGATTTGACGTTCTTGTTACGTCTCTGAAGTTATAGACTACATCAGTGATATTTATTATCGCCGTAAAGCTTTACCACTGATTGGTACAAAGTGCTGATGGTGGAGATGCAGAGTAAACGCTCACGTACATGTAAAAAAAAAAAAACATGCAGAAAAAAGTAATAACCCAAGCCCAAGGGAAGTGGTGGCCCAGTGGTTAAGATGTTGGACACCTGATTGGAAGATTGTGAGTTCAAATCCCAGAACCACCAAGCTGCCAGTGCTGGGCCCCACAGAACCCTCAACCCTCAACTGCTCAGTTGTATAAATGAGATAGGTGTTAAGTCAGACTGAATAAGGGCATCTGCTGAATGTTGTTAATGTAAATTTTTCCCAAAATATTAAATAAAGGTAACATGACAGAAGCATTCAGTGTATTTATTATTATAGCTTTTTTGTTAAGTAACCACATGCTTTATAAGCGGTTCATCATACGGATTAAATTGGGATGTGGTAGCCTACTGGTTAAGGTGTTGGACTACCAATTAGAAGGTTGTGAGTTTGAATCCCTTTGCTCAGGAGCCCTGCAACTGCCGGGCCCCTGAGCAAGGCCCTTAACCCTCAACCGTTCAGTTGTATTAAAATATAAGTTGCTTTGGATAAGGGCGTCTGCCAAAGGAGTGAGAACTAGTAATGTATTAACTACTATATGTATAATATATATAACTACAGTATATGTAGTAACTACTAAAAAAACTAGTAATGCATCAGAACGAGTTCATTCATACAGTGAGATTTGAAGTGAACAGAAATCTGATTTCACTGAAATCATTTTCATAGCATTCTATTATTTTCTTTATTTTTTTGGTAAAAGGGGATGTTGCTTATAGTTGCAGCCAAAGTATTAGTGTTCACTGGTGTAATGATCGGTACATGGATTTGGATTGATGCATCAGTTTAAAAGGCAAAACTGAAATCAATCAAGTCAGCAATCAGGTGTCATTTCTTGTTGATTGTAATTATTATTATTGTTATTATTATTATTATTATTATTATTATTATTATTATTATTATTATTACTGAAAAAGCTGATGTATAAATTTCTAGCATGGTGGTTTGGAGCAGGGTGGATAAACAGAAGAGAGGCAGAGAAACGCTTTAATATCTGCCTTTTAGAAAGACTCTCAACTCTCAGAGTCTCTGACTCTGTCCTGCCGTGTCACATGGTCTGCATGTACAATGTAGTGAAACATTATTGGCTCTTATGCGCTATAACACATTAATACTCGTCTCACATGTGTTTAGAACCTCTTTAAATCTCTTTAAAAATGCTGTTTGATTCAGTAATCGTTATCATCCTGCTGCGCATTTTCAAGGATTTAGTCCTAACCACATGTAATAAATTATACAGTGCTGTTAAAAACACATTCGGAGGATCGGATCCACCAGACCAAGATAGTGTGCTAGAGACAGTGTGTGTGGAGAACCTTTGACAGACAGCACACACTCCTGTCTTTGTAAATCTTGCTGTCCTGCTCTGAATGCCACACAGCTCTATCTATATTTACAGACATGACTTTGCCTTCTGTCCTATATGGAACATACCATTACACTGGCATTGACCTTGTTGAACTCTGACCTCATGGTTGACGACAGGCATCGGCATGAGCCGGTGGCAAGGTGCCTTTGTTACTTGATCCGATTGTACTCTTATTTCATTTTCTTCTTTATTTGTTCCACAGGTACAAGGAAGTAAAACACCAAAGCAAACAACGAGCTTTTGAAACAAGACAAGATCGCTGCATACTGCATACTTTTTACACTTTAATGTCCTCCAGCTGTGTATAAAATCCAATTATATAATGCTTGGAATAATTAATGAATCATGCTATAACAAAAGCATAAGCATATAAGAACCGCCTGTATCTCAGATCCTGTTTACACCTGGTCATTTAATACATCTGGATTTTATTCCGTTTTTTATTTTAACCGCTTGCATTTACACTCAAACTGGAAGAAAGACTTCCAGGATTTTTATTTAGAGAAATTGAAAATAACAATCTCGGTGTTACGTTCTTCAAAAAAAGGTTCCAAGGTGGTGAAACCGTTCTCTTCAAAGAATCCATACTGACATAACGAAGAGTGCAAGTTATACAGGAAGGGTTTATAGTGAAAAATTGGGAAGGGTTTGGGGTATTTTGTGGCTTGTAGAGTCACATGGATATATGTGACAGTCTGGGAAAACTCTTTACCTACAACCTCTTTACCATAAATGGTGGAAAACAAAAATTTTTACCCCTGACTGTTACAAAGCACTGACACCAGAGACTCCTTCCATAAAGGGTAAATTAACATTTGTTCAAAATTGTGTCAAAAAAAACCCCAAAAAGTTTATTTTTAATGCCTACAATAAAGTTTGACATCTTGACAGTTTAACAAACACTGTGGTAAAAAAGAGACAGTTTGCTAAAGATGTCTAAAACCTTGAGTTATTTCATCACACACACCAAACCTCATGCTTTAATCAAGCCAGTGGATAGTTAATGGTGAAATGGAAATGGATGGAAATCTAACTAATTTAGTCCGTAATCAGATTCCAACTGACTGAACGTCTTTGCAGATCCTGAAAGAAATCTTTAAATAGGAACTTTTTTGCTTTTCATATTAAAAGAAAGATTTGTGACTAAAATTCATGTGAAGGAGAAACACAGTTCAGATCAGGAAAGTCTGTGGATTTCTTCTGAGTCTTGTGAACAGGTGAAGGGTTTTTCCAGGCTGCAAAACATTTTCACGTACTCTTTTCTCAGATTTTCCAAACTTCTGTTTGTGCCTTTATGTAAAACGTCTCCTTCCAACTATTATTCTATATAAAATGCAAGAAGTGACAGGGTGATAACTGGGTGGGCGAGAATTCTCGATTTTAGTAAAGTAGA